>NC_060901.1:19284904-19604904 GCF_014805685.1 Silurus meridionalis
TTTGCCAAGATCACAAGGAGAAGAGCGCCCCCTAGCGACTGTGAAAGTAGCTTGTGTGCACGCTAACAGTCTACATTACATTTTACATATTATTATATCATATATAATATATTATGTGTATAGCAACTACACACACACACACACACACACACACACACAGCAGCAATTGCAGCAACTCAACCCCTAGTGATCAGGACCAGAGCAGGAGTAAACATTTTGTAGAACGTAAGATTAAAGTGCACTTTTAGGAACATCCCATTCCACATCTGGTGCCCAGGTGCTGTTATAATAACCTCCAATGTTCTGGGAAGATGGTCCACTAGATCTGTGGAGGTTTGTGCTCATTCAGGCACAAGATGATGTAGGTGAGGTGAGGAGGCCTGGGGTGCAGTCAGCGTTCACATTCATGCTCTGAGCGTTGTCATGTGACCTGCTCTGCTTTCTGTGCTTAGAAATGACCCTCAGACCTTCATTAAAGCATCGCCTGATACATGGCCAGAGGGGCTGCGGCTACTGGTACCGCCGTTCTGCGTGGACCTGAAAATACTGGTGAATAATTGAACTTTTCATTAGATGAGACAAACACCTGGCCTTCACAGACATATTTGGTTCTCCAAAAAAAAACTTTCCCACAAAGTTAGCACTTTGTTTTTATTTTTTATATCAGTATCAGGATTTTTCAGTATTGAAACTCGTATACCATTTTTACCATATTAACCACGAGAAGGAGCTGTTTCACAATATAGTTATTCATTTGATATAAATTAGTCTTTTTAGATATTTCGTTATTTAATAATTATATTCGATATGAATTTTAAATAAATCTTTTGTATATATGTCCAAAAATATGTTTAAAAATTCTATGAAAAGTATTCAGACACTTCTGTCCAGTTTAAGTGAGGCTGTGTTTGTGATATCCTCGGTTTCTTGTTGGCAGGAGAGGAACCTGATGTGGCCTCACGCAGCTGTAGCTCATCCACCTCGAGTTCTATAGGATCACGCATGCTGAGATGCATTTCTACTCGCCATTATCTGAGATCTATCCTTCCTAGCAAATGACGATGCAGAATTTGGCACCGACTGGAAGAATTCATGACCCAACATGCCTCAAAAGTTCCCAAGGTGGTGAAGATGATGTCTTCTCGGCACCCTTTATCGATTTAATGCATTGGCTATCTGAGTATTATTGAAGAGCATGTTCATCAATTTATGGCCACAACTTTTTCCAGCATGATGGCAAACAATTTCACAAAGCGGGGTTCTTCACTTTCCTTCCCAGACACTGAACATTGAATCCAGTAGAACATCTTTGAGATATGGTCGAACAGGATCTCAACATTGACTAGAATCTTAAACATCTGGAAATTTTGAGTGTGTTTTGAGTTCCTAATCAAGTTCTATAAAGTTTTCATTCATAGAAAAACCCAATGGAGACTCTTTGTGTTGTATTTCATTACTTTTGTTTTTTTAATGATTGTTCGTTTATACAATTTAACAACGTACACTATATGGACAAAAGTATTGGGACACCTGACTTGGGGGTTCTTTCCCAAACTGTTAAAGTTGGAGTCACACAATTGTATCGGATGTCTTTGGATGTGTTGCGTAAAAACCCTTTTATTTGAACCCAAATCTGTTGCAGCATCACAAAGCTACTGTGCACAAAGCCAGTTCCATGAAGATCTGCTCTACATGGGTTGGAGTGGAGGACACGGAGCCTCGGTATGGAATGGGATGTCCAAAAAGTCAATAAAACAGGTGTCGACAATCTGTTGTCCATATAGTCTCTACAGTATACGTGTGACTAACATTTTATACGCTACGCGATACACACCGTCATGGCTGGAGCTGGATTAAAAAAAAAATGACAACAGTTTAAAAGACGCAAGTTTCTACATTCAACCAAAGGCAAATAAATCCTGAATATCGTTCAAGTACAGAAAATCTCACTACAGTGTGTACGATATATTAAATAATGTCAGATACATTTTATATATATATCCTGAAATATGCTGGAAATCTTCATATATGTAGGTACATTCGTTCATAATCAAGTCGATTAGTAATGCCACGTCAATAAATAGTCAAAAAAACGTCATTTTGGAAGCTCTGTATATACTGGCTTTGGGATATTAGTTGGATTATTTACATTTAAGGCAAGGCAATACCTAATATATATATATATATATATATATATATATATATATATATATATATATATATATATATGTAAATTCTTTTGCAGGCTTAATTAAAAAAATAGCACTCGAATAACAGCGAATACACTTCCCTGTATATACTGCAGCAAAGGTTTTAGAACATGGGAAGGTTCTGAATGTGAGATCCACCAACATCGAACCAACATTTTGGTCAGAAGTGTGATAAGGCCCTTGTTAGTGAAGCATGCATAATGATTTACATTGAGTCCTGTTATTTGGGCTGCACAGATTCCAGATTATAGTGCAGCAGATATGGCACGCAGCCCACCGGAGTGTACCGCTGGTAGATTTTTCGATTTTTGATGTTTTTCTGGATTCGGTGGAAAGATTCGGAATCTGTTCCTGAGCTGAAACATTAACAGAATGACTTTTAAATCAGGTAGAATCTGACGAAGCACACCGGTTCAACCCTCACACTTGTGGACGTCCGTCTAAAAATGTGTCTAAACCCTGTTCTAATGGTCCTGTTCTAACCTTCGCCTCACAGCTTTACTTTGGCAGTTGTGTGTTTCTTCACCCCTCGTTCTCTGTGTCCACTGCAGACGTAAGCGTAAGCTGAAGCCCAGATGTCCTTCGGAGGAAAACTAAATGTTCGTTTCTCTCTGCACAACATCTTCCCCTTTTCCACAGAGTTCCTCAGACGCCTTTCCATCTTCCGACGCCTTGTCCTGAGGCTCTTCCAGTTCCGCCTGCTTGTACACCTCCTGCTGGCGCTCTTTTTCCAGCAGACGGTAGTTGATGAAGTTGCCAATGAAGAGCCAGATGCTGGCGAAGATCACCACCGACCCACAGCATATGTACATGTACTTGTAGTTCTTAGTAACATCCACTAGTCTTCCTGTAGAGCAACAATGGGAGAAGGAGACGTTATTCCTTAGCACTGAATACGTTAAATATATCACATCACTTAGTTGTGAATCGAAATAAACATAGACTATATGGACAAGTTTGTGGACACCTGAGTATAAGATCCCATCCTATTCCACCTTGAATCCAATCCAATTCTACTAGACTTGTAGAGATTTGTGGAGCTTCTTCCAGACACAAGAGTGTTAGTGAAGTGAGAAGGTTTGGGATGCAGTAGACATATTAAATATTTCAGTCCATAAAATTGTGTAGTATTGCAACACTTACATTTACATCCAGAGCGACTTACAACTGAGCAATTGAGGGTTAAGGGATTTGATCCTATGCCCTTCTGATCCAAAGTCCACCATCTCATATGGGAAAAACTACATATAAAACTGGAAAAGCCAGATGTCTCAATACTTTTGTGCATAACGTGTAGTACTCGTTAAATGTAGAACTTCCTCGCTGGCTTGATTTTGTTGTGATGGTGACACAATTCTTTACTAAATCCAAAGCCTAATTAAAAGATTTATTATCTAATCTAATGAATTGGAAGTTCTTTATTGATAGCTCTCCTGACCTCCATCTATGGGTCTCATCATAATAGCTCCTTAAACACCATGCCCTCAAAAATACATCAATACTTTCCTGCTGGATGGAAAAGCCAGAGCATCTGACCTCCTCAACTCCTAATAGCTGCTAATCACTGAATAATCACAAATCCCTACAGCCCCAAATTCTAGTGGAATGACTTTGGTTTTGGAACAAGATGATTAACGATTAGATGTCCACATACTTTTGGCAAGAAGAACAATAACCAAAAAGATGCATATCAGGTCTTACCTGCCAGAGGTGGTCCTATAAGCACAGGACAGCACTCAATGATAGTGGTGAGTCCCACAGCGCTTGAGAACCTCTGAGGTCCTACAAGGTCCATGAGCGTCTCAAAGAGCACGGAGCTCACCATGCCGAACGCTAACCCAAAAAACACAGCGTACACCACCATGCCCGTGTAGGTCTGAGCCAGAGGGCACAGTATGTGGCACACGCCGTTATAGAGGACGGCAAAGCTGAAGAAGTACTGGATCTTTGGCCGCACCCAGCGTGTGTTGGCCAACAGACCCATCAACGGACGAGCAAACATGTCCACGAAAGCCAGGATGGAGAGCAGGAAGGCTGCCGAGTACTCATCCACGTTGTTGTCCTTTGCATACGCCGAGAGGAAGACGATGGGGGCAAAGAAGCCTAAAAACATAATGACGTTTCCTGACAGGTAGATGAGGAAACCCCGATGTTTAAAAAGTGACAAGTCAAGATACTTGTTGACAGTCTGCCACGCTGTAGACTTGGGCATCTTCGTACCTGGAACCGTTTCTTCATTTTTAGCCTTGTTCGTTGTCGCAGGCTGGGGCAGTGGCCTCATAAGGGATCCGGCTACGCAGCAGTTGAGCAAAAGCCCCCCGAGAATAAGGAAGCTGCCTCTCCAGCCAAAAGCGTTGATGAGGTACTGGTTTAATGGAGCCAGGGTGCTCAAAAAGACAGGGCTGCCTGCCATGGCCAAGCCATTAGCGATGGGGCGCTTTTTTAAAAAGTACTTCCCGATCATTGTCAAAGCCGGCTGAAGGTTGAAGGCGAGTCCAAAACCTTCAGAAGGGTGAGAGAAGATAGAGCTGAAATAAATTTGGTGTTGTCGGGAATATTTTCGTATATATGCAACGTTCGTCCACTCACCCCCGATCATTCCGATGCAGATGTACAGCTGCATGACGCTGTTGCAGAATGACGCAGCGATCATGCTGATGGAACACAACAATCCACCTGCCATCATCACCGGCCTGCTGCCATATGTGTTCACGAGGATGCTGCTTATAGGACCTGGAATAGAAGACACAACAATTGAGGTGGGAATTTTTCTGTAACATCTCAGAATCTGGAGTGACCAGTGTTGGGCAACGTTACTTTTAAAAGTAATGCATTACAATATTGAGTTACTCCCCAAAAAAGTAACTAATTACGTTACTTAGTTTTAACGCATTAATTTGTATGGAAAGTAATGCGTTATATTACTTTTGCGTTACTTTTGCGTTACTTGTATCTCTTTCACGCCTTACAGGTGTAACAGGTGTAATATAGATAATTGCCATTAAGAAATCAGTTATATTAGGGCAAAAGACATTTCTTAAACATTTAAAATGCTTAATAACTTCTAAGATATAATAAGATAAGATGATCAACAAAATTTTGACCACAAGGCTGAACACTTTCCAGTCTCACTTCTGTACACTGCTTTTCAATTTGCTTCGCCATCAGAAATGTAACTATCGTTCGTGTATATAAGGTTAAGGGTGTGGGATGCACACCGGTGATGTGGAGGGAGAACATACCTTTCGCTGTCATCTCCTAAAACATCGTGCAATTCCGTAAATATGACCTCGTCCTCGTCTACATCATTCTCTGCTTCATCATCAGCTTAAAACATTCTGAACGCTTTTACAAAGTTCGTGCTATAATCAGTGACCGTGGCAGTTTATCTTCCCACAAAGAGCAAATGAGCTGTGAATTTGCTCTCTATCTCCGCTGTGATGGCATCGTACATGTGTCTCCTACGGAGAACTTTTATTCTGAGCAGTCCATAGAGCTGCAGTGGTGGAAAGTCGGCAAAAGTTTTCTATATTTCTGTCTCCATTTCCATATATGCAACATTACACACACACACACACACACACACACACACACACACACACACACACACACACACACACACACACACACACACACACACATCTGTGCTGTGCGTTGCATGCAGATTTTTTTTTTTTTTTTTTAAGTGGTATTTTTTGCAGTTGACAAGAGCTTTTCACCAACACATAATCTACACTTAACCATTATTCCTTTCTCCTTTTCCTCGACTATTTCAAAATAAAAAGAACACTTTCATCACAGTAATGTAATGCTCTGGTTTGCCATCTCCGCTTCTGACCAGCTTCTGTTCCTGCGGCTCGCACGTATGAGTGCGCGATTGTACGTGACTACGTTCATTTTAATTCAGTATTTATTTTTTTATGCAAAATAATTTAACTGAAAAGTAACTCGCATTACTTTTTTTTCAAAAGTAACTCAGATATTAATGTGTAAATTTATAAAGTAACACGCTACTTTACTCGTTACTCCAGAAAAGTAATAATATTACGTAACGCACGTTATTGTAACGCGTTACCCCCAACACTGGGAGTGACATTAGCTTAGGAAGCCTCCTCCATCTTCTGGAACGGATGAAAGGCTATCAAGTTCCAGGAGAAGAGGGCTTCATCAGCAAATTTCATTACAGATTCATTGGTCTATGTTTGAGAGCATGCTGTGGTTCACGCCATGTCACTGTTTGAATGTGTCAATTCCACACCACAGAACGTTCAGAGTAGTAAGATTTAGATTGCAAGACACCCAGGCATTTATTGCAGGGTTTCACAGGTTGGCGTTTGACTGGTTGGAATTACCATCTGGAACCATTTTGACCTATTTTGGTTCCCATAACTTTCCTGGAAAACCCCTACAGAGAACTTTCCTTTAACAGCGGTTTATTTGGTTCTAAAAAACGAGAAGGTTCCGTGTTTTCTCAGTGTAACTGAAACAGAATTCGGTAAGATTGGAACGTGATTCTATTTTAAACATCTCCTGAAATGTAGTCCCTGATTTGCCCTTCAATAACTTCAGCTCTCCTGTGAAGATGTTCCACTAGATTTATGGAGATGTGTAGGTGAGGTGAAGAGGCCTGGGGTGCAGTCAACATTCCAATTCAATCCTAAAGGTGTTCAATAGGATTTATAGCTTTGTAGGAGGCCAATCCAGATCTTCCACTCCAACCTCAGGGAGCTGGTTTTGTGCACAGGGGGATTGTTATGCTGGAACAGTTTTGGGTGAAGGTGCTAACACACCTGAAGACATCCAATAGAATACATATGTATATAAAATATGTGTAAAATACATTAAAGCTGAACTGTCCTGGGTATGTGAGTATCACGTGTATAGTTACACACTTTCAGTAGAAAAAAAAAAACATTTTAATGTGAATAAGGCAGAACCATGCTCCTGCCCTGAGGAGCGTCTTGAGATATGTTAATACCTATTCATGTGCTCTATGAAATCAGGTTAGGTGCTTCTGCGTCACTTCATCTGCCCCACATACAGTCCATTTCTCCTATCAGGACCTTCTAATCTACTTATTAGCATAAAATTTCTCTGGAGGATTTGATCCCTGCTTTCAAGGGCGTATAATGTCACGGTTCTTGTAAAAGAAGAGCAGGTTCAGAATCTGATGTGGTTCAGTTGAAAACAAGGAAACGACCTCAGGACGTCTTTTAACCCGTTTTAAATCCACCATGCGGTTCTTCAAGCTGAACCAATGAGCATCAAACATACCACTCTCTAATTACTAACGTCTACTATAACAGGGTGAAGATCTCTGATTTTTCTGTTCACCACCACCTTCACCGTTCTACATCCCCCAAAAGAGCACTCATCAACCATCTCCAATGGATAATGGACCTTCTCCCTTCACATTTTACCTCCAGCATACATGACGGCCAGCATGATGGAGGAGATCCAAGCGACTTGGCTGTAGGTTGCGCCGAAAATCTTCTGCATGTCCTTGAAGAACACCGTAGTGGCTTTGGGGAAAGCGTATGAGAAACCGATGGAGATGAAAGAACCACACACCACAGCCCAGCCCCAGCCACCATCCGGAGGAGGTGCTGCTTGAGCTCCAGCAGGGGGCGACATTGTAAAACACTGGTCTTCTCCTAGAAGATAGAGAAAAGCAAGGTAACACAGATTTGCATTATATACACTTTATAGACAGATTGTGGAAACCTGAACATAATAATGATGGTTTATGCTTTTTAAACACCAAGTGTTAGTACATCTGAGGTTTCTATATCCCATGTGTAGGTCATGTGTTCCTTCACTTGAACTAGGAGACCCAAACCATGCCAATGCTCCTGTCCACAAAGCCAGCTTCATGAAGATATGGTTCACATGGGTCGGAATAGACCTTCACTACCTTGCTATAAAGCTCAGACACCTTTTGGCTCCACATCTCACCTACATCAGACTTTACAATTGTGTCTGTGTGAACACAAATCTCCAAGAAATCTTGAAGAAACATCTTCCCAGAAGAGTCAAGGTTATTATAGCAGCAAAAGGGGACAAAATGTGAAATGTTCAAACAAAACATAATGCTCAGGTGTCCACAAACTTTTGCCCATATAGTGTACGTGACATAAAGCAACAAGTGTACACATGCAAAGACACACACACTATACACACTATACACACCATACACTAGTGATGAGTCGTTCATGGAAAAGATTCGTTCGTTTTAAACGATTCTTTAATGTGAGACAAAAAAACAAATCATCTCAAAGAGCGATTCGTTCATTTTCTACTGCACAAAAAAAATCTCAGCAACAATGTACAGGAAACAGAATCGAGTGCTTCATGTCTCGACTCTTCCAGTCCGAGTCGTTCGTTCTATTATCTCTCACGTGACTCCCACAGACCTTACACAATTCCATAGATCAGGATTTTTGTTACAAAAAATAATTCGATAGTCAATAATTTGCACAACAACTTTTAACAATTTGTATGAAAAATGGATGGAAATCCCTGACCTGCTGTATATAATAGCACTGGGTCAACCAGGACCTAGACTTACTATACCTGGACCTCCAACAGAGGCAAAAATAAACACGCCCTGTCGCTCAGCACCCGGTCAGATGACTGCGATATCAAGTGAACGATGATCTCTCTGTAGAATCTCTATGGCTGCATACACTCCCCAGGCCACACATGACTCGTCATAATTGCAGTGTTTTAAACAAAGCGCTCATGACCGCCTTTTGTTCCCTGACACATTTTTCCTGTCTGTGGTCCATCAAGGTCAAACACGGAGCTTGGAATGGTGCCGGCTCTCACTGAATAATGCTTCATACATTTTTAATGAAGTCTTTGCATACAGTTGACTTCACGCGTCGCTAATGAAACCCGGGTCATATTCAGGTCTATTTTGTTACATGGGCAAAAATACTGGGATGACTTTCCCAAATGCCATATGCGGTTCTTCCTCAAAATTGTCCATGGAATTTTCCCTTCACTTCACAAACTCGAAGCTGTTTGACAACACAGGTTTGCCGTGGAAGGCCTTTGGAATGAATGTGGATGCTGATGTGCACCACAGGCTTCCTCACCTCCTCCCCCACATCACTACCTGACTTTACTAACACTCTTGTGGGGATAAAATATGGAATAGGATGTTCAAAAAGAGACACTCAGGTGCTCACAAACTTTTTAACCTGACTAATAATCCGGGAAGTAACAATTAACAAGTAGCAACTCAAGTGGGACCATGTGACACGGGTGAAATGATGCATTCCGGTCATGGTTCAGGATAGTGGTGGAAAATTACAGACTGGCACATTTGAGCACCTGAGGGTCATTTTAACTGAATATTCAGTAGATCTCCAAAGTCGGATTTTTAAAAAAGGGCCATATTTCTCGGGCATCGTCTCAAAGCTGGTGTCATATGAAAGCTGGTGAAGATCTTTTTAGCCTATAATTTCGCTGTGTTCTGGAGCTGTTGCAAATTTTCAGATTGTCCATGAATCGATATGATCATCACGCTTCTCTATAAAGCTCAATCAGGACCTCGGTTCAAAAAGAAGTAAATAATCACACGAAATAAATCATGAGAAAAATATTCGTTGTTTTTTGTGCGAAGGCTTTTTCAGTCTCAGGTATAAAAGATAAACGACACACTCAGGTATTTGTAATCTCTTCGAACCACCGGGGAAATGTGTAGTAGTGTGTGTTTTTTCTGTGTTCCTTAACAATAACCTTCAGCTATAAAGATATGACTTTACAAATTGGCTGATTGTTTGCTGCGGTTTTAATATTAACCACGCCAAGCTGTTTTCTCTCGAACGCCACGCCGGTGCTAACCGTGTTCTTCATTAAAGTAACTGTGAGTAACGAGGGCTTCAGAAGGAGGCTTTGAAGCTCTTCATGTCAGGCTGAGTAGATTTAAAACAGAAACGATGATCACTCATATTCCCCATGTAAAGAGACAGGCTTCTGAAACCTTGAACCTTCAACGGCGTAGTTTCACACGTCACCCAACAGACTGTTCATTTAACATAATGACATAAAAGCACCAAACACCAAACGTCATAGTCAAATAAATACCATGATAATGTAGAAAAATTATAATGTAAGATATGGAAAATCAACATGGGAACTTGGAGGTTTAATTCCCCCCCAATCTCACACATCCACTCCAGTTTATTGATGATGGATTTGGGCGTTATATCCCAGAGACTCATCATGTCTGCGTGACCTTCTTGTGTCATTTGTAGTCTCACTATCAAGCTTCACGCACTCTTAAGATCAAGTCCTATTTTTGCTCTCTAGACCTGCCTGATCCATCCTGATGTTGAAGATGTTCTCCACAAGAAGAGCTTAAACATACCTGGGTTTTTAACTCATGAGAAGGATTTGGCCTGTACGGAGTCTCCCTGATTAAACTGCTTTGGAGCTTTATTTAATAAATGAATGAATATCCGAGGATGAGGACGTGTTCCCTTTTTTTATTCTTTCAAAGTTTCTTTCTCATGACGTCACGTTCTTGTTCATGAGTTGCTTTGGGATGATGTTCCTTATTTCCATTACGTTACGTTAAAGCCGTTACGTGTCACAGGGTTGGAAAAGTGATTGTTATCCTGAGGTCATCACAATCCTCAAAACAGTTCTTCAGGACCTACGATCCAGATCTGTGGATTGAAATAGTCATTGGATATTTACAATTTACAATATGTTCTCTTATAAAAATCGAACAGAATTTATTAGATATTATATCTAAACAATATCTCTTCTTCTTCTTCTTCTTTCGGCTGCTCTCAATAGGGGGCGCCACAGCGGATCATCCGTCTCCATACCACCTCTCTCCTCTACATCTGCCTCTTTCACACCAAATACCTGCATGTCTTCCCTCACCACATCCATAAACCTCCTGTTTGTTCTTCCTCTTTTCCTCCTTCCTGGTGTCTCCATTCTCAGCATTCTCCTACTGATATACCCCATGTCCCTCCTCTGCAATATATTGTTTACAAAATTTGCTGTTCTTTAATTAGATGTCCCACTAGATTTTGGAGTTTCGTTCAACAAATGTTTTAACTGATGTAGGTGAGAAGGTGAGGAGACCTGTGGTGCAGTCAATGTTCACATCCATCCCAAAAGGTGTTCAGTAGGGTTTATAGCTCTATAGCAGGCAACTCAAGATCTTCCACTCCAACCCAGAGTTTGATTGAAAATGTTCATGCAACTAACAAATGTCGTTTTCTCGTGATCGGTACTTTTTCTGTGTATTCTGCATGTTCTGAAGGCATCATCACAGACTTCCGTATACTTATAATTATTTGGACATGCGTATCGCCACACAAATTTCCATACGTTTTTTTTTTATATATATTTGCATGGTCCTAAAACCTTTAAAAAATGACATTGTTCAAATTGCATCAACTGTGGATCATCTGTGCTCTGTTGGCACACCCTGAATCTCCACCTGGAGCATCACCAAGCTCTCCATACAAAAATGAAAGCTGTTCAATAATTCCCAGAACCCTGAAGATATCCATTACTGATATTAACGTGTGTGTGTGTGTGTGTGTGTGTGTGTGTGTGTGTGTGTGTGTGTGTGTAACCTCTATTTGTCAAGGTGAGGACTCACTCACACTCACATGACACACATTCTCAGACAAAGAAGGAGATGAATTCACCACCAGCTGGCCTACATGGTGCATCCTCTCTCACTGTGCCAAGCCCTTCTACTGATCAAATCCCTGATATTTATAGCACACACACACACACACACACACACTAGTCTGTGGCTTAACTAATAAAAAATGCAAACCACACGTGGATGAAATACTCGCAGATGATTGGAGAATGTGAATGACGCACAAATCCAGCGCTCTTCTGCATCATCGACCCGGATGAAACCAGTTGAGATGCTCACCACTTCTATTAACCAGCAAACTCCCTATCTGTCATCAGGGCAGGGTGAATACACACGTTACTCCTGTGTGTGCCTTCTAGCACACACACACACCCATACACACACCTCAATATACTGTATCATCACCCCGGCTTCTGATTTTATTCTAAAATTCAGTTGGTTGTAATAAATAAATAAATAAATATATAATAAAAAATATTTAAAAAGACACAGAAATCCATGACATGGAAAGAAGAAGTGGAGATGTACCTCAGATGTGTGAAGCACCGGGGGTCCTGTTTCCGTATCCGTTCCTTATTCACTGACCTTGCCAATGACGCGCATTACGCACGGTGTGGACATCTCTCTCTCTCTCTCTCTCTCTTTATCGTCCCAGAGGGCGATGCTGACGTCTTCAGCGCGCCTGGTTTTGTGCGTGCATGCTGGTGTGCGCCCGCGTGTATGCGTATGCGCGCGCGCGTGTGTGTCTGTGTGTGTGTTGGTGTGTATGGGTGTGTGCGTCAATAGAAGCGAGCTCGTGCTGTAGTACTGGCCAAACACACACACACACACACACACACACACACACACGAGATATGTGGATGTAAGGGGTTGCACCTGCACCAAACTAACCTTCAGGACCTCCTCGGAGTAAATCCTTATTAATGTGCGCGCGCGCGTGCGTGTGTGTGTCCACAGAAGCGAGCACGAGCAAAGCACTAGCTGGTCACACAAGCATAGTGTCACTCTATATAGTAAAGTGTAGGATGTGCGTCAAGCATCAACACATCAGTCTTTAAAGAAAAATTCAATTCAATTTTAATTAACATATGAAATGACGTGTCTAGAGCCTGCTCCCACTCTCCTCCTTTCTTAGGACCGTCCATGGAGGAGTACTTTGATCCTCGTTCCCACAAATGAGCACCCATGGGGGGTTAAGGGCCTTGCTCGAGGGCCCAAGAATTGCAGTCTGGCATGGCTGGGACTTAAACCCACAACACCTGGATCCAAAGTCCAGTGCTTTAACCACTAGACTCTGAAAGTAAATGAATGTAGAAAAGGTGAAGATATTTTTTACTTCAATAAAAATCTCTTTCTCAAAGTGTTTCATTTAATAATTGCAAAAGTATTCGGACACGAAGTGCACAAAAACCAGCTCCATGGAGATATGGGTTGGAGTAAAAGATCTCCTGCTTTAGAGTTTTAGGGTCCACTCTTGGGTCCTTGAGCTCCAGGGGTGCTGAGTGATGGCTGATCCTGCTTTCTAACATCGCTGGGAAATGCGAAGAAAGAATTTCACTGTGCTGTAAAATCCCCTTCACAGTACCGTTAGAACACCTTTGGGGTTCATTTTTCACCTAATTGCCCCCAGGGATCATTTTCTCACCTTCATCACTTTGCGCCCTTGTGGATGAATGAGGACATCATCCCAGATGAATGGGACACTGAAGTGTCTGTAAACCTTTACATAGCCTAGTTAATTAAGTTGTATTAAAAAAAAAGATTTTTTTAATTAAAAAAAAAATTCGATTGACTATTTACCCCATTGTCACCACCTGGGGGCAGTCTTCACCACATAGCCAAAGAGACTCCCAGCTATTGGGTGACTTTTTTTTCTTTTCTTTTTTTTCTTTTTTATAAAATGTGCAAACTGAGTGTTATAAAGACTCATTCATAGACCTCCATCAGTGCTCCACTGATTCTCCTGAAGAAACGTTAAAGAACTAGCTGGAACTTGCTAGCATAATAAAAAATAACACCACACATTGTATTCTAATATATAAATATATATATATATATATATATATATATATATATATATATATATATATATATATATACCAGAAACTGAGCAGAACACTACAGTGTAGTGTTTAATACTGTTCACTGAACCAGGGTGTTTTTTTAATCCAATTAGTGTAGTAACCATATTTAAACCAGAGGCTTTGTGCTGCTGTAGAAGATTTTGCGACTGTTTAAGTGTGCTGCACCTTTAATGGAACACTATATGTATGCATGTGCACACACACACACACACACACACAAATCCTTTTCTTACTTGCCCCAAAACAAGGTGGGTGGGAGAAGACATCTCCAGCAGCTGTGTTTTTCCATAGCACCTGAAGCATGCATGTGCAAACATACAGCTGCACATGCACACACACACATACACACACAAAGAAAAGAAAGAGGGAGAGAGAGAGAGAGAGAGAGAGAGAGAGAGAGAGAGAGAGAGAGAGAGAAAAGTACTCTTTGACAGAATAATAAAAAAAAACATACACCCCAGTCTGACTCCACTTTTTGCTTATAAATCTTCTTTTCAGAGACTTAAGGGTGTGTGTGTGTGTGTGTGTGTGTGTGTGTGTGTGTGTGTGTGTGTGTGTGTGTGTGTGTGTGTGTGTGTGTAAAACAGTAGAAATGCAGCACTCATGGTATTCGAGTAGATATGACAGAGGCTTGGGGAACTGCACCACGATGGGTATCCTGCTCAGTTGTATAAATGAAATAAATGTAAGAGGATATGAGCGTCTGAGAAAAGCCGTAAATTGTAAACGTATATTGTGGAGATTAGCAGGGAAGGGCGATTGTGTAGTGTGTGTGTGTGTGTGTGTGTGTGTGTGTGTGTGTGTGTGTGTGTGTGTTTGTGTAGTTAGACTATGACTTGAAAACCCTTGCCAACAACACCACCATCATTTTTTTTACACTTAAACAAAAGTGAAGTTTGGAGCTGTGATGTCAGAGGGAGGTGAAGAGGAGGACTGGTGAGATAATCAGCTTTCAACAGGGGTCAAGCACCTTCATCCTCCCCCTCTTACCGGCAGGCCCTCGACCTCACGGCCTGAAGAAAAACGATCATGTTTCTCCACTCGACAACAAATCGGACCTATCTGTTTCCTTGCTGAGCACGTGTCTCGCTTCCCCCCGCATCGGGCACCACAGATCTACACGTGAAACCGAATGAAATGAAACCTGTCTTGGATTTTGAAAAACACATTTAGTTCCTGATTTCTGTTCTTCACCTTTCTGGGAAGATGTTCTACTAGTAAAGTCGGGTTGTGATGTCGGGTGATATGAGGAGTTCATATGTCGGTTTAGAGCTTTATAACAGAAGATCTGTCACTCCATCTTCAACCCATATATCTTTATAAAGCTGGATTTGTGCACAGGGGCATTGCCATGCTGGAACAGGTAGGATGAGATGATAGGACACCCAAAGGCATCCGAGACAAATGTGTGCTCCAAATTTGTGCTTAAAGTTTGCTAACACTTTACGGTCGATGATTGTGGTGTCGTCTCTGGTATGGATCTGAGATTGTACATAAAAAACATGGAGAAAAAAAAACACATATGTGACACACTTTATTACCAGTCCAAAAGAGGTTCCTCAAATCTTCTGCTCTGATCACTACCAGATGAGAATTCAGTGTGTAGCTTGGAATCATTCCTTACAAGAACATCTCATGTCTGGAATTGCTAAAAAGTCTCTCTCTCATTCCATTGACATGTTGTATATGTAGCTGCATTGAACTGAATGTTGTACAATAATGAATCAATGATCAATTAAAGTTCTGTTCATCGTTTATATGTTTTTTGAACCCGATCATATTCTGGGTTGCTGAGGAATGGAGTCGTCGTTGTGCCTGAAAACTGAAACGTGACGCCCTTTTTTTCAGCACCCGTCGGTTGAACCCGTGCTCATAAAAAACGTATTTCAGAGTTGCACCGAGACGTATGGCAGATTTTTGTTTTTACCAGCAAGCCCTCGTTCGAGTTAATGCCTCATATGAGCTGGCAGGCGGCTGGACTGAGGATCCATCATTTAGCTGTCAGTGCTGGAGGGAAGTAAAAAAAAGTCCAATCAGAGCATAGCAGCTTTAAAGGGAAATGGAGATGTTTGAGAGAAGGATCAGCATGAGCTTCTCTCCATATACTCAATCATCATTGGGCTCCATTGAGATTCTGTAGATAACATTTAGATAACATTCAAGTCAGTCTTGTAAGAGCGTGTGTGTGTGTGTGTGTGTGTGTGTGTGTGTGTGTGTGTGTGTGTGTGTGTGAGGGAGAAGTAAGCCTAAAGAAGATTAATCCTTTAACACTCTTTCTGAGTCTATGAGGCTGTTTCAAGGCTGTAGGCCTCTTTTTGGAAGCAAATAGATGATAATAGAGAAAAGCCATGTGTGTTTACACCTCCAAACAACCCCTGCTGTTTCCCCCCATGACCAATGGCCCACATGGGGTCTGCTCCCCACCAATTGTTTTAACAGCTGGCCTTCTAGACAGGTTTGTCTCCATTATCCTCTGCAGGAGGCTACAGAAGAAGGTGTCTCCTTTTGAACTGAGGGTTGAAAAGGTTAAATGGAAAGTAGGTCCTCGACTCAAAGATCTCGATCGGGGGACGCTTATAAAATTCATGACGTCGAGTTTGTGCAATATGTGGACAATCACGACATGTGACTTTTCCATGTGCTGAATCTGGTTCTGGATCTTACATCTGAATGAGCAGAAATCTCCACAAATCTAGTAGAACGCCTTTCCAGAAGAGTGGAGGTTATTATAATATTAAATGGAGATTAAATGTGAAATATGATACTAAAAACACAGACCAATCATGGTCAAGTTTCCACAAACTTTTGCTAGTGTACTGTTTCTACTTTGGATTACATTGCAAAATATCATCAGATATATCATACGGTGAAACACACACACACACACACACACACACACACACACACACACACACACACACACACACACACACACACACATACTAGAACTGTGACTGTAACTTTTGTATAAAATCCAAAAAAATCACTCTTTCTTACAATAATTTTTTTTTTTCTTTCATTTTGCATTCAGTCAGACTGGAATGCTGTCTTTGGCCACGTGCAGGAGAACCAGGCTCATTCCAAACCAAACTGAAATACACTCAGACCAAACTAACCTTCAAAAAAAACAAAAACTTGGGAGGCTAATCATCATGAGAAGAATAAGAAGATCCTTTCAGCTCTGTGATTCATGCTAATGAAAGAGACTCATTCCTCAGATCAACGTTCCTCTGGATTTCAGCCCCAATCCAAATGAAGTAGAGCCTGGAAACCTAATCCCACTGGTCCTGTAGGTGATATGGATTTTGGATTGGATTAGGAATGTTAACCAAATCCTGCAGGCAAACACTCAAGACAATGGAGTGAAAGAGAAGTAAAAGGAGGGAAGGGGAAAAAAAATAAAGAAGTTCCAGTGTTCTAGTGTTCCAGAGCTCAATAGGGGTGAACGTCTTTTTAAATTAGGAGACCTGCTGCACAAATCCAACTCCATGAAGATAAAGTGGAAGATCTCCTGCTATAGCTATAAACCCTATGAAACACCTTTTGGGATGAATTGGAACGCATCCCAGGTCTTTTCACCTCACCTCGATCAGTGGCACAAATCCAGTGGAACATCTTCCGAGAAGAGTGGCACTTATTATAAGAGGAAATGGGGATCTCTTAATGGTTTAAAAAAACTCAGGTGTCCACAAACTTTGTATGATTGAAACCTGTTACTGTCTAATAAAATCACTTCCACTTAAAGCTGTACATTGATTGGATCATGGATCATTAAGATGATTGGCGTGACGGCATGATACAGGCCCCGAAATCGTCCCGAAAATAAAAATATATACTGTATAAAATTTGGAAACCCTAAAAAATTGCATAGTTTGTCAAATCAAGGCTCCATTCAGAGATTTAGAATGTTATTTCATTAATTATATGATGTATGTGGATCATAACCACCAAGTATGTGCACCTACACTGGCCTCTTTATGAGCCGAGCTGCGGAGACACAGAGCGGAGTCTGTCTGGGCGTTCTGGACTTTCTCACCACTTCTGCATACCCTTCTCTAACCATCAACAACAACCAGGAACCCCAGGACAGAACAGGCCGTGGAGTTTCGGTTCTCGACATGTTCAGCATGTTACATTTGGAATGATCTGATGATTTATGATCAATGATAATGAATTATACGAATTACAATCATATGCATTATTATATTAATTGCATGGTTTCTATGATTGTGGGATTACCATCCACAGTAATCTCATGGATCTTTTGATGGTCCACGTAGAGCCATTCTCAGCAGCAGTGTGGATTGGAAGTTCTTGAGTCCAAATCCCACCCCTGCGGGACACCTTGAGCAAAGCCCTTAACCCTCAACTGCTGAGTTGTAAATTACTCTGGATGAGGGCGTCTGCCGAATGCCAATGTAAATGTAAACATCATTTGTGAAGGGGTAGCTCAGTGGTTAAAATCTTCTGATCAGAAGGTCATACGTTTAAATCCCACCACCATTACGATGCCGCTGCTGGGCCCCTGAGCAAGGACCTCAACCCTCAACTGTTTAGGTGGATGAATGAGATAAATGTAAGTCGCTCTGGATAAGGGCATCTGTCAAATAGCATCAATGTAATTTTAGATTCCCATTGATGAGATGCAGTCAGGATAAATCAGGCAGGTCCAGACTGGAAAACAGAAGAGGAGAGAATCACTGGTATCTCAGAACCTCTAGTACATGGAACCAGTTTGGAGTAAAGTGCAAAGACATTATAATGTTGTTTATTAGCTTAACAAAAGGGTGTTAGTAAAGTCAGGTCCTGATGTCGGTGAGGCGAGGAGCCTGAGTGCAGTTTAATCGATCACAGCAGGCCACTGAAGAACTTCCACTCCAACCCATATGCTCATGGAGCTGCTTTGTGAACTTTGTGGAACAGGGTCTCTTAGTTCAAGTGGAGGGAAAATTTCATGCCAACGTGTCCATAGACATTATATACAACTGTATCTGTGACATGTTGGGAAAGAACCACATGTGTCATAAGTCGAGTGTCCCAAAATTTTTGGTTTACAAGTCCTCAGATTAGTGAGTTCCTCTCTGTTTAATTCCCCCAAAAACCCCGACATGGTACAGTCATTTGTCAGGGCATAGCGCATTAGATGAAACCTGTGATATTGTCATTATTATCTTTCATCAGGTCTAAAACGCACAGTAGGTTGTCTCAGAGCTTCATATGCTCCTCCAGCGTGCAGGCTTCGAGCCAAACGTTGCTCTGGTGGAATGTCTGTGTGGTAGACGCAACACCACGCTGCTCTGTGCAGCACACAACTGCTCTTTCTAGCACACATTCGACTCGAATCCTGAAGCGTAAAAAAAACACCGCCTGCCTGCCATCACCTGCTAAGAATACCCCTCCTTTTTCTACCCCATCCCCCATTACCACCCCACAGCTAATGTTTATACTGGCTCGGAACACTCCTTGGTGCAAAGCATGCTGGGAGAACTTTTTTTTTATTAAAGTTGCTATTCTAAGTATAATAACTGGCATGTGGCCACTCGTAGGCCTGGATCCTGGGACACACTCCAAAATACCTGGCTTTTTTTTTAACGCTTCAGAAGCGTGATCTCAGTTTTTCAAGTTTTCAGAAGCATTACGAAGACAGCGGGTTGTGTACGTAAAAGAACGAGAGGTGAGACACAAAGCCAAGTATCTTCGCTATATAAACTGAAGGACTGAACCCTGGACAATGCTTATGTATAAACTTTTTAAAACTATATTTCAAGCAAGTCAGCTCTTTTCCCCCATTTTACGCTACGGATCATGTCGGGTTGAAAATCCAGAACCATGTGTGCTCTAACCTGAGGACCGATCGTGAGAAAAATAAATAAACAAACAAACAAACAAAGGAATAAATGTCTTATTTGAGCCGCTCAGGCATGCGAACAAGTACGTGCACATCCACGTTCCTAAACCTCACGTCGAAATAATTTTACACACGTCTGATTGATCGCTTCACCCTGTGAGGCTCAGCGGTGAACTGAGGTTTTAGTCTCGTACAAGTCATTAGTGTTATTCTGACTGTTATTAAGAAAAAAAGATACTTTGCTCTTAAAGCTCATCCACCTCACGATTCGAGATGCTTTTTAGAAAATATAGATAGATAGATAGATAGATAGATAGATAGATAGATAGATAGATAGATAGATAGATAGATAGATAGATAGATAGATAGATATAACTTTATTGTCATTGTATTGTACAGATACACAGCAACAAAATGCAGTTTGGCATCTACCCGAAGTGCAAAATGTAGCAATCGTGCAAAAGTGCATATATATATATATATATATATATATATATATATATATATATATATATATATATATATATATATATATATATACACACACACACACATTATATACATATATATACATAAATGTGAAATGTTGGGCAGAATGTACAGTAAGGATATAAAGATATAAAGATAAATATAGATAAAAAATAGTGCAGATGTAATGAGGAGTAAAAAAGATATACTTTGTAATATGTACATGTATTGTACAGAGGTTATATACAGTGATTAAAGTATATAGAGTATAAAGCATATATAGCTTGTTGATGTCAGCTCTGATCAGTCTGATATTTCACCTTAGAGACACTCTAACCAATAACGTGTTTCCTTCCACCTGGAGAACTAAATGTTTTTTGTTTTTTGCGCCATTCTTGATAAAACACTCTCTTTTTAAAAAAAAAAAACACTCACACGTTGTGACACGATTGACTACATGAATGAGTACGACTATATAGTGTAGGTATTCATACCATATATACACTATATGCACTAAAGAATTTAAGCACCTCACTTTTCCTTCTATGAGTTTCTTCCTCAAAATGTTTCCACAATCCTGGAGACACACGAGTGTATACATGATGGGGTGAGATTTTTCTTTACTTGAACCACGAGACCCAAACCTGTTCCAGCATGACAATGACCCCTGTGCAAAAGCTCCATGAAGATACGGGTTGGAGTGGAAGGTTTCACCCCACAAAAAAAAGCGTGTGCTTTAACATATTCCCAAAAGTACTACTTTTTTGGAGGGAACGATCGGAAACGTATTTAGATGCACATTTCACACAGGAACCCCGAAGACAATGGGCTCTAACGTGTGTTCTTTTAAATGCTAATAGCAGAAGTGTCTTTTGTTAAACAAAACAATTACACAACGGGGTCAAGCCGGTCATATAACAATCATCATCATCATCATCATCAAGTACAATAGTAGTAGTAACAGCATTTTGTGTTCTAATTGTTGCTTACATTGTTATTATATTGTTATTATAAACATGGACTGTACTATTTTTCAGTTTTGGTGTTTGACTACAATTCCAGGTTGTGAAACGTGGACTACATGACCCATAGTGCTCCTCAAACGTACTTCCTGTTTCTCAACCAATCAGCGCGCTCGCTGGGAGACTCTGGAATGTCGGTCGACGCGCTTCAGCTACAGCGGAGAAACAACTCATTCGTACTCTCTCACACACACACGGAGATTTTCGACGCGAGCATGGATCTGAGTGGAGGAGCAACGTATTCACTTTTATCCGGATAAAGCCGAAGAAGTTCTCAATAGTTTGGAGGAAAAACAGGACGTTTGGTTCTTTTGTTAAAACTTTCCTGAAGTGAAGAAAGTTGTGTGTGGAGGATCTCCCCCTTTTTTTTGAGGAGGAAAATGTCCGCTTTGGAGGAGCAGCCGCTCGGCGCTGTAAGGTCTGCGGTTCTTTTGCTTCTCCTGGCCGCAGCTCAGCTCCTCCCCGGGCATGTGGAGAGTTCGGAACCGTGTCCGAGTCCGTGTACATGCAAGGGAACGTTACTGGACTGTAGCCGGGTCATAAAAGCCTCAAAAATCCCGAGAATCCCGTCCTGGATCACACACGTGTAAGTGACGCTTTTTTCTTGTTCTTTTTTTTACACTTTTGTTTTTCTGCGCTACAAAAAGTCGGTTTTCTGGAAATATTGTATCAGTGGAGCACCGAGAGCGCGCGCGCGTGCGTGTGGAAAAAATGGATTATAGAAATAAATGTCATCCTCAATAGAGCGCGCGCAAAAAAACACACACACACGCTCTATTGGGGATAAAATATTTTTAACGCCACTTTTTTACGCTTTCGGGGAGCGCGCCTGTGCGTCGTGAACGCGCCCGTGTGTCGTGAACGCGCATTCCTTCATCACCGTTCTGTTCAAACCCCAACATTCCCTAAAAGTGCAAAAACGTACAGCAATATAAGTATAAAATATAATTTTCTGTGAAACTTATTAACACTTACTCTTTTCTCCTGTATGTTTAAACTTAATTTAAAACTTTAAAACGTTTTTAAATATGCAATGTTGGGGAAAAAAAAGCACAAAAACCTCATTGTTTTTGTTTCCAGAGGTGAAAAATCACTGTAAATAAACCAACACAACCCCAACAATATTCTCCAAGTGTACTGTTCACTATATACAAACCTCACTAAGATCCCATTGTCTAGACAAAACCTCCCCCCTCATAAACCCCCCAGACACCCTCCTTATACCCCCCCAGGCCTGAAGAATATATACCTAATGAAAGGGGTCATTTTGATCTTTGGATTTGGTTCTGCGTGAAGAACAGCTGGAATGAATGTGTTTGTTGTGCTGGTGGAAGAAAGCTTGTGTGTTTTTTGTTTTAATATATCTCACACACACACACACACACACACACACACACACGGCCATGTTCTCTGACAGTCAAGCATAAAATAAATAAAGAAAAAAGTTTGGAAAGTTTTTTCCCAACTTTGTCGCAGAAGTTCCCTCAGATGTGTTCCCTCACTTGCAGGTTCCTTTACTTTCTGTCCAGTTCATTCCAAACCTGCTTCATCAGGTCCGAGTGTGTGAGACTGTGCTTCTCGTTTCAGGCTTTGAATCCTACCGTCTTGTTCTTCTCTTCTACAGTATGTTCTGAATCCCTGAGCAGCTTGGTGGATATCAGGGTGCATTGCGTGGTGCTGTAACGTGGTGTAGGAGGAGTTTTGGTTCTACTCACTCTGTGCACCAGACCATCACACTTCCTCCACCATGTCTGACACTTTCACACAGAGGAACCGTCCTTTCTCCTTCTCACTGCTCAACCAAAACCCGCCGCTTCTGATTCTGTTGTGGTTTTGCATCTGCAGACCAGAGTTTCAAAAAATCTCTCTGATGGAGGAGGAAACTGTCCTTCAAATTTCTCTAAAGAACCCACACTTTAGTACGATCTTTCTTCCTTCCTTCCTTCCTTCTGTTCATCCATTTGTTTTGTCTGTCATTCTTTTTTCCCTCCTTCCTTCCATTTGTTTTTGTCTTTCTTTCTTTCTTCCTGCCTTCCTTCCATTTTTGTTTTTCTGTCTTTTTCTTTTCCTTCCTTCTGTTCATTCGTTTCTTGTCATTCTTTTTTCTTCTTTTCCCCGTTTGTTTTATTCTTTCTTTCTTTCTCCATTAGTTTGTTCTTTCATTTCATTTCTTTCTTCCTCTCTCCCTACCATTTGCTTGTTTTTCTTCTTTTTGTATCTTTCTTCATTGGTTCCTTCATTTTTTCTTTCTGCCTTCTTTCTGTTAATTCGTTTGTTCTGTCTGTAATTCTTTCTTTCTGCCTTCCTTCCATTTTTGTTTTTCTGTCTTTTCTTGTTCTTTCTTCTGTTCGTTCGTTTCCTTTGTCTTTTTCTTTTCCCCATTTTGTTTTATTCTTTCTTTCTCTCCTTCCATTTCTTTCTTTCTTTCTTTCTTCCTCTCTCCCTACCATTTGTTTGTATTTTCCTTAATTGGTTCTTTCTCTTTTCCTATCTTTCTTCTTTCTGTTCATTCGTTTTTTTCTGTCTTTCTTTCTTGCACTCTTTCACTGTTTGGCATCACAGTGTAAGAAGTGCGGAAAGTTTCTCCCACCACAGACCTCCTTCTCCTTTTGTGCCAAAGGGAAACACACACACACACACACACAAACACACACACACACCCCTAGTTGTAGCTGTAGGGGGAATGGAGTTCTTTGTGCTGCTCCATGCTAATTACTGAATGGTTCTCCTGCACGTTGTAAAGCCCCCCGAGTGCCCGAGCCCTTTGTTTCCCCTGCAGCCCATTATTTCTGCTTGATTAACACCTAAATCCAACTAGTGACGTTATTAAGGAGCTGCTCGAAGTGGATCTGATTGTGTAACTTCCACAGGCAGAGGGTTGGGGGTGAGTAAATGATTTGTGAAGTCTTGATACGCTTGGGGTTCAGTTCCAGTAGATGGTTTTGGTATTGATGTAGGTGAGGGAAGCAGAGCTCTATGGCAGGAGATCTTCCACTCCAGCCTATTTAAGGCGTATCTTCATGTGGCTGGTTTTGGATGCAGTAGCATTACATTTTCCCTGCACAAACACATCCCTAAAGTGTGCGCAGAAAAAACACAGAAGGGGAAATAATCAGCCACTTTCAAAACCCCGGATGGATATCTGGCTTTTTTTTCTTCTCTTTTTCACACGTCACAGCAGCATCTACTCACTGGTCTGAAGTGGAAGTGTACACACAGCAGGGTCGTTATCTGATCCACTTCTGACATGGATTTACAGAGGAAGTGCAGCTGCGATAAACACACCGCGTTATCTAACGCTATCGGTGCATTTCAGCACTCAGTCTGAAGCGGCCTCAAGTGGACACCATGCTGCAGGACTCGCACAGGACAGCTGATGAATCGAGAACGTTGAGTCGCCTGCTGTGTTGGTTTCATCACAAAAAAACGATCTTCAGGAGAACGTGGGAAAAACAACGTGCACACTGGGATGGAAACGGAAGGCGGCGCTCGATCTCGCGGCGTTGCGAACAGATTAGGAGCTGTTACTTTTCCCCCTGCTCTAAACCGGCGCTGATCGAGACCAGATGGCACCGCAGTGGAGCTTGAGCGCAAAGTCGGGGAAACTCCAACGGCAGCTTTCCCAAGTGCCGATTCCTCCTCGCCTCACGTCGCCTCACACCGGCCCCCCCCATCCCCCCGCCCCCCAGGTCGCAGCAAGTCCCAAATAGAGGACGACCGATTCATTATTCAGGCCTAATAAATGATTGCTTGAACTGTCAGCAAAAATCCATACCAATAGTTTTTCTGGCTTCGGGTCTTTACAAGAGCGCCCTCTAGAGGCGCCAGAGAGACGACGTGCTGCACGGAGAGCGCTATTCTATATTTATTAAATTTATGAATTTTATAGAATTACCTTTATTGATTGATATTCATATTTATTGTTGTTGTTGTTTTAATCCAGTATGCATTTTTCTAGTCTACAACTTTGTGGGAACAGTTTATGGAAAAAAACCTTAGAAGTCGGTTTCTCGATACTTTGGTCCTACAGTTTAGTGCAGTGTTTGTCGGATTTTGATATAAAATGTTCGCCTCATCTCGGCGTGATTCCGATTATCTGGTGCTGTGCCCCGAGCGCGTCTCTGACGAAAGGCCTTTTCTTCACAGAGATCTGAGCCATAACAAGATACGGAGCATTCCTGAAGCACTGCTTCTCCCCCGAGTCCAGCACCTCGCCGAAATGTAAGTAAAACACTCTCCATCTAACTTTTTTTTCCTCCTCTCCCTCTCCCTCGTTCTCATGTCTGTGTTCTCAACCTGCAGAAAACTGGACAACAACGACTTGGAGACTGTACCGGATTTTGGTCCTCATTCTGGAAACATCAGCGCTCTCAATCTGTGAGTATGATTGATTTATTTATTTATTTATTTATTAGTCCACCAACCTTTCACCTGCTGTACATCTGTGTTCAATGATGGTGTGATCTATCCGGAGTGCTGTGCGCCATGACGCCGTTACAGGTGCATCATCTATCCTGACGTTGGCTCTCCAGCCTCCAAAAGTATCAGGACACAGGGATTTTCCAAATGGTTCTTCACCCATATAGTTGAATCTCTTCAGATGTAAAAGTATGAAAGTTTTCTCTTCACTTGAAGGAAACTAGGACCCAAATCTACAAGCTTATGGGTTGGAGTGAAAGATCTTGAGCGGCCTGCTCTAAATCATATCGAACACATTTGGGATGAACGTGAACACCCGGACCTCCTCACCTCACCTGACGACCTACAGTGCCCCAGTTTACTAACACCCTTTGGCTGAAGCACATATCTAGTGGAACGTCTTCTAAGAGTGGATCTCAGGTGTCCATAAGCTTATTTCCATATAGTGTATTGCTTTAGAGCTATAGACCCTATGGAACACCTCCCAGAACATCTGGAACATCTCCGTAGAAGAGCCGAGGTTGTTAGCACAGCAAACAAGGACCCGATGTGGAACGCGATGTTTATAAAGAAGCACAATCTTGTGCTCGGGTGTCCACAAACCTTTGGCCAGATCACGTGACCCAGAATTCACCATTGAATATGTAGTGAAAATCTTCATTCACTCCGATCCACGATGCATCTGGTGATTACAGGGGGTTGCAGATCGAGTGAGAGATTACACACCAGATATGACTGAGCCAAAGGCTTGATATTCTGATCCTCCCCACACTCGGAGTGAGCGTGTCGGGACACGAAGAGCTGCCGAGGGCCGTTCATGTGCAGACTCGTGCAGATCTGCTTTATATATCTACACACACACACACACACACACACAGTGCGAAGGGAAACTGCCTCGCTGGCTCATGTGTGCGCGCTCGGGATTTACTACACTCAAGGTTTTTCAAACCAATCCACCTCGCAAGCATTTCCTTTTTCCATCCAGGTGTTGTGACATCATCCAGCTGTTGTAAGATCCCCCCACCCCAAACACGTCTGATCAACATGGTTGATTTGAAGGCTCTATTTGCGCTTTTCCCCACTCGATTAGGTGTGTGTGTGTGTGGGGGTGTGTGTGTGTGTGTGTGTGTGTGGTATTTGCTCCTGGAAGGAGAACAGAAGTTGGCAGAGGCGTGTGATGACTCGGTCTGCAGTGGCGCCTGTAATAAGAAGCGTGACTGCTGTGAGGCAGGAGGAAACCGAGTGTAAGCGCTCGACTGTGCGCCGAAGGAGAAATGAAAGGAGGGAAAAAAAGTCCACGATGAAACTCCAGTTTCAGACTTTCTTCACGCGACAATGAGCGTCGTTTATTCCGCATTTACACACACACACACACACACACACACACACACACACACACACACGTCTCAGCTAACAATAACCCACAAACTTCAACTTTCAGCCTGAACATGGCATGTCGGATCAACACTCCTCTCTTCTCTCTCTTTCTGTGTCTTTCTATATTTATCTCTCTATCTGTCTTCTCTCTTTTTTGTTTCTATATCTGTCTGTCTATCCCTCTCACTGTCTCTCTTTCTCTCTGTTTCCGTGTCTGTCTATCTCTCCATCTATCTCTCTGTTTCTGTATGTATCTTTCTCATTTTTGTATCTATCCCTCTCTCTGTCTGTCTTTCTCTTTGTCTTATCCTCTCTTTGTTTCCTGGTTTTTCTGTATTTATCTCTCTCTCTCTCTCTGTAAGTAATGTTTAGAGTGTATAAGGACGATGTTACAGCACATTATTATGATTGTTGTTGTTGTTGTTAGTATTTACAGTGAGCGTAGGTGAGGCCGTTGTGCTGTGTGAAGTGTGTGTGTGTTTCGCAGGTGAGACTCAGTGAGATCTCGGTGAGATTACCTGCTCGTGAACAGATTTTATCACACTGAAAACTGAAAAACAGGAACTCGCAGCTCTGAACTTTTTCACCGAGTTCATGAATAAACAGCTGGAACTGGAATTTATAACCGATTCATTTATTTCAAAAAATTGCCATTGCTTTATTTTTCTGTAAAGGGGCGGAGCCATAAGGAAGGGTCCGTTTCTGACCGTCTGAGCACAGAATACATCCCAAGTTTTTTATCACGTTCTTGCATTTTGAAATACCGTGTTACAGCTACGGGATTTGTATTCGAGTACCGCCAACAGAATATAGCAACGCCGTCCAAACAAAATTCCACGCAAATGGTTCAATTTGATAAAAAACGCAGGCGACGGAATTGCTCCCAGCTGCCGAGTTCTCTGCGTTTGTTATTCTCCGGGCTTCTGGGTCAGTCGAGTCGATGGGAGCTGCCGCCGTGTCTGCTTTACTGTTTAAACAAGAGTCGAGTGCCATTCGATACTCCAGCGTTCCATCCCCGTCACCCACAAGGAGAAGGGGAGGTGAAAAACTAGGAGAAAGAGTGAAAAAGTGCACGGGGAGCTATTTCTTTTCGCAGACTAGATCCTGACTTCATTGGGAAAGTATGCTGAAATTGTGCTTCATACAGAGATGTTTTAAATACACTTGGTTCTCGTGTGTGTGTGTGTGATTTAAGAAAAGTTTTTTTTTTTTTTTTTTTTGAGGCACAGAACAGGTTTGAGTTTTCTACTTAAAGTAAAGGGAAAATGTTATGCTGCTACATTCATAGACATTCTAGTTCAGGGAAGAACCACATCTGGCAGATGGAGAAGCCGTGTGTCCCAATACTTTTGGCCACGCAGCGTAGTTTGAACGCTCCTTAAAACCCCTTTGACGTGTGAGAGGTAGCTCGGGCTGCCGGGCCACAGCCTGAAACCATTCGAGTAATGATGTATAACGAGCTTATTAGGCAAAAAATTGGCCGAACAAATTAGAAGTGTGTGTTTTCTGAGGCACAATGTGGTGCTTGTGTGTGTGTGTGTGTGTGTGTGTGTGTGTGTGTGTGTGTGTGTGTGTGTGTGTGTGCGCGCACGTCCCGGCCTGAAGGGGCAGGAGATTAAGAGATAAGGCGGTCTGGAATTCGCTCGCACACATCTGTAGGCACCCGTGTTGGTGTCCGAGAGAGAAATAAAGACCCAACTCAATCCGCTCCATGATATCGACCTCGTAAACATATTCCGGAGATCTTCTCCTGCTTACCGTAGATGTTTTCACCCCATCACATCTGTTCCCTGGCGATCTTTTTCATAAACAAGGCGATTCCATTTACCTGGACTTTTTGTTTTGTTTTCCGCACCACTCGTTGGTTTCTTCCTCCTCTCTCTCATTTTTTTTTATTTATTTCTTTTGTTGCCTCTCTCTGGCCTTTGAAAAGGAAAAAACTGGAAATTCAAGATGCTGGTCAGCGGCTCGTGTGGATGGTGAAAACGGAGCCGCAGGTGGTGTGACCGTGGTGCATGCAAAAGCCCTGTGCAAATCTGCACACAAAAAGGCCGGCTTGTAGCTCTTTCACTGGGTGGCTTACTGCTGCTGACAGCCAGGAGGGGATTCTTTTTCTTTCTTTTTTTTCCTTCATTCTTTTCGAGAAGAAGAGACGGTGTGGATGGCTGCAGTGGAAAGAGAGCTGAGTCATGGCCTGTACTGAATATAGAGAGCTGAAGCTGGAAACGTGTAGGTAAAGGCAGGTAGACCGAGTCTCAACACAGGTGTTCAATTCAATTGTGGTGGAAACATGTTTTCCCTCAACCGTGTCTTTATATATATTAAAGCAAAAGTTTGCGGCCACCTGGACTTTTTGAACATCCCATTCCACCCCCTGCTCCTACACTAAATATAGATCGCTCCTTGACCACCTCGTTTCACATTCACATCCACATTCTGCGATAATGATCCTCCGCTCCTCTGGGGCAACCTTCTACAAGATCAGTGGAGAGATTTGTGCTCATTTGTCCACAGGGGGCGTTAGTAAAGCGATGTAGGTGTGGTGAGGAGGCCTGGGGTGCAGGCAGCATGAAAAATCATCCCAAAGGATGTTCAATAAGGTCAATAGCCCTCTCGCATGAGATCTTCCGTTTTGAGCTAGATGCTCATGGAGCTGGCTTTGTGCACAGGAGCATTGTCTGGAACAGGTTTTGGGTCTTCAAGGTCAAGTGAAGGAACAAATCTCATGTCCCTGCATCCAAAGATATTCTGTACAAGTGTGTGGTAATATTTTGGGGAAGAAACACACACGTGTATATACTCTGTACATATATAATATGGATTGAGATCTAGATAGATAGATATATTGATGGATGGATGGATGAACACACATTAATAGACAAAGGCAGCACTGTACAGTCTCTGTTTAGGACACAGGCAGCTCCTGCACTGCAATTTAGGAGGCGTGCAGGCCAGGAAATTGCCAGTCTCAGCCGTGGCATGCTTTCACTGACGGAATGCTATTCATCGAGCAAGTAATTGGCAGTTTTTTAAATACTTTGTAAGTAATTACCTTGTAAACAAAATAACATGCCACTCCAGCATTCAGCTGTTTTGACCTGTTGCATGGAATTCTGACTTGGGGTAACACACACACACACACACTGAGAAACCCATGGAGCTCTCCCACATCATGACTAAGGGCATAATAATCTGGCTCGTATGATCCACCTCCGTAAAACGAGATCGAGAGTCTGAGGGACAATCTGATAAAAACGTTTTACTGAAATTCTTGCTCTTTCTATTTGGTTTTTTTTTTAAACAGAGCTAATAACAAGATCTCCAGCATATCAGCGGAGCAGCTCAGACCACTGTCTGCCCTGGAGACCCTGGACCTCAGCAACAACAACCTGGTGGACGTGAAGGGATTCCCGTCTCTCCCTCTGAAAAACCTGTGAGTGTTTTACACACACACACACACACACGGATGTTCATGCACACAAAGTTTTCTCATCAACCAAACTCATTCTGCAGCAGAACACTAATCATGTGACCACATGGCATGGAGTCAAGTAGGTTGTGCATTCGCATGCTCGTAATATTGTTTACTACAGCTATCAGGAAAAATCCATACAATTAGTTATTCCGGCTTCCGGTCCGCTGTCTTTACGAGAGCGGCCTCTAGAGGCGAATCACTGATGACATGTAGCGTTTGTTTTTGCACGTGAGACGGCATGATGCATGGAGAGCGCTATATTATACTTTTTTTATTTACAATTTATTAATGATCTAATTAGGAATAAGGAAAAATAAGGCAATTCCAACATGTGTCCTACTCCTGATGCTCAGTGAAGTTTTATCTTTGTTTTGCTCAGGTACATGAATAACAACCGCATCTCCCTGTTGGAGCCGGACTGCTTCAAAAACCTCTCAGACACCCTCCTGGTCTTGAGACTGAACAGGAACCGTCTAAACTCCATTCCTGCCAAGACGTTCCAGCTGGACAACCTTCAGCACCTGTAAGTAGCTCAGCGCTTATTACACGTGTGAAAGATCTAGGCTGCATCTTTGCTCAACTTTGTACTTCCTGTGTGTTGGCAGAGACCTGAGCAGGAACCGGCTGAGACGAATCAAAAGCTTGACCTTCAACGGCCTTCACTCGCTGCGCTCTTTAAACATGCAGAGGAACGGCATCATACGCCTGCTGGACGGAGCGTTTTGGGGCCTCAGTAAATTGGAAGTCCTGTGAGTGCACTTGATTAATTACTGCGTAATAACTCTAACGCTGTGGGACGTCGTGTCATGTGACACGGATAGGTTAAAGGTGCGTGGTCATGTGATGGTCACATTGATTTGTGTTTGTGTGTGAGCAGGCAGATGGAGTACAACAATCTGACCGAAGTCAGTAAGGGTTGGCTGTACGGCCTGTCGTCCCTGCAGCAGCTTCATCTCGCTCACAACGCCATCACCCGCATCAAAGCCGACCCCTGGGAGCCCTGTCAGAACCTCGCTGAGCTGTAGGTGCCATATTTCTCTCTCTTCTTGCTCACATTTTTTTCAACTCTCATCCGGAAAGAGGGAGAATTCGCATTTTTTTTCTCAGTGAAATTGAAACTTTCATCCGAAAAATATTTGTGATGTCAAACACAATTTCAACGTTAGCATGTGTACGCATCCGTCTTTCTGTTAGAATAAATTCGAACAAAATACGCTGAATACGGGACACTCCACTTTTCCAGATTCAAAATGTATTATCTATTAATAATAAAAAAAAATGATAAAACTCTAATAATAATAACTGTGATGAAATAAGTGCAATTCTTTTATATCCCTCAGTAGATGCAAAAAAGTGTGACTTGCTGAGGTTTTTTTTGTGTATCTCAGTGATCTCAGCTCTAATCTGCTGGTGCGTCTCGAGGAGGGCAGCTTCATGCGCCTGAGCGAACTCAAGCAGCTCTCTGTGGGCTACAACCAGGTCAGCTTCATCGCCGATGGAGCGTTCCGAGACCTCACCCGTCTGCACACGCTGTGAGTACAAGAGATTAGAAACAGAACCAGCTCTTTGTGATCCGTCACACTGCACACAATCTGCATACACTCCTGTTCATCAGGCCCGTTAGGACTGGCAGGGGAAATTTCTACATTTCATCAGGTGTTTAGCCAAAATCTGGACACTTTCTGGGCGGGAATAAATATCCAGCCGACTTTGCAGTATCTCATGAGCTTTGCTACTCCACTACATTTCTTTGCTGTTCATTCAATTTAGCAAAACTCAATACCTCCCCCCACTTCCCTCTCCTCCCTTCTCTGGGCTTTTTTTAAACAGAACCAAATGGTAACGGAGCATGAAGAGTGTGTGCATACTTGCACATGTGTGTTCACTCAGCCAACCCCCCCCAACCCACTCATTTGTAACCAGGCTTGCAAGGGAGGAAACTAGCTATTTAAATGTAGTTAAACACGGTCTCAGGGAGGGCTTTGGGGCGAAACAGGAGTCGCTTCTCCTGCAGCAGGTAAATACATAAAGGATAATGGACGGGAAAGTATGAGGACGGAGAGTATCTGTGAACCTGCAGCGAGGGTCACCATTCAATGATGTAACATTCCGTGTTGTGTTTTAAAGGGATCTGAGATATAACGAGATCTCCTGGACCATCGAGGACATGAATGGACCGTTCTCTGCCCTGAACAGTCTGCGAAGTCTGTGAGTCCCTCGTGCTGTTCTCAAACGTCCCGGCGTCAAAATAATTCCCTGTTTTTCTGACACGCTGACTCGCTGTGCTTTCAGGTTTCTTCAAGGGAATCAGATTCGATCAGTTACCAAGAAGTCCTTCACCGGTCTAGACGTGCTGGAGCGCCTGTGAGTACTCGCATCCGTCTACATGAATCACTTCTATCTGTTCTGCGTTGTGTTTTTGTAACACTTGATCATTTTATTTTATCTCAGTGACCTCAGCAACAATGCCATCATGTCGGTTCAAGGAAACTCTTTCTCCCAGATGAAGAAACTGGAAGAACTGTAAGAACGATGACTGGATATCATTTCAAGTCACTTCATTTCAGAAGATACGTGTCACTGATTTACACTCGTTTATTCTTTCCATCTCGTTTTCCACCAGGCACCTGAATACGTCGAGTCTGCTCTGCGACTGCCAGCTGAAGTGGTTTCCGCTGTGGGTGGCAGAAAACGCCTTCCTCTTCTTTGGAAATGCCAGCTGTGCCCATCCACAGCCACTGAAGGCCAAGAGCGCCTTTGCGGTCAGCCAGGACGAATTTGTGTGTGGTGAGTCGGTGCCTGGTGCACATTTTCCAGCGCATGTTTTTACCTGATCGAGCATGAGGTCTTTTTTTCTCTTGGAGGAAAAAAAAATAATCATAACGGAAATATGTTCGTAATGAATTCCTCCAAGCAGCTTATTTAACTGTTGACCGTTTCTTCATAATCGATCTCAATTTGTCTTTGAACAGCTGATTTCCCCAAACCGCAAATCACGGTGCAGCCCGAGACGCAGTCAGCCATCAAAGGCACCAACGTGACGTTCGTCTGCTCGGCAGCCAGCTCCAGCGACTCGCCAATGACCTTCGCTTGGAAGAAAGACAACGAGGTGCTGAACAACGCAGAGATTCACAACCAGGCTCATCTCCGGGCGCAAGCGGGCGATGGGACCCAGGTTACCGAGTACACGACCACGCTGCAGCTGCGCCATGTGGAATCTTCCACCGAGGGCAAATACCAGTGCGTCATCTCCAACCACTTCGGCTCCACCTATTCCCTAAAGGCCAAACTTACGGTCCACAGTAAGTGATACTGCAGTTTCTGTGCATAACGCTAATGTGTGTATACATGATATTGACAATTGTATCAGGACAGACATATCTGGTTATTCCCTGAAAAAATTCCCTTAAAAGTTGGAGGCACCTGATTGTACATGATGAACATCTTCCCAGAAGAATGGAGTTTATTATAACACAGGGCTCCTACGTATTTTGGAAAGGTATTGAATTTGATTGGCATGTTTGCCAGGTCTGGATTAGTATGGGGGCGGTTTATAAAACAAAGGCTACATCGCCAATATTCTGGATAGATTTGAAAGCGGCGTTCTCGTCTGAAAAAAGCTCCGTGTCCACACTCATCCGCGCTGAAACGTCTGAAAAGGTTCGCGTCCCCGTACTGCACAGGAGCAAAACGCTTCGACCCGCGTCATTCCCGCCTGCCGTTTATTTACTTTCCGGCCCTTTGAAACATCACTACAAAGACAAAACACGCGTCATGGTTTTCGAAAGACTCACACAAGGATCACACTGTTTTCAAATCTCGAATGCCGTTTCGGTGTGGACGAAAGACCAAAATAAAGAAAAAATATGCGTTTTAAAAACGATCAGTGTGGGCGTGGCCAAAAAGTGTTAAGTTCCGTTTTGTAGTTTTTTTGGCAATTGCACATGAACAGTTCATCTGTTGCTGTAGGATCAAAGGTTTACCGTTAGAAATGAATGAATGAATGAATGAGAACGAAATTTATAAATGGTATAAATGGAACGTGGCTCGGTGTTGAGCCGCTGTGAGCCGCTGTAGCTACAACCTTCCGGCAATTATTTGGTGATATAACAACATGCATCCAAGATCATATCGTGACACACAGTGGAATTCAAAATCATACTTTCAGATGTTAAATGAAAAATGTGTAGGAACTTTGAACAGCAAACGGAGATTAAATGTGGAATGGGAACAGGATGCTCAAAAGCACTATTACGTTCAAGTGTCCGCATGCTTTTGTCCATATCGTTTATGCAGGGATGAGATGAAAGTGAATTTTCTAAGTATTGAATCTTGTGCCTCGACTGACATCCCAATATTCCCGTCCTCTCCAGTGCTGCCGTCCTTTAATAAAATTCCTATGGATCTGACAGTCCGTGTCGGAGCTACAGCCCGTCTCGAGTGCGCCGCTACCGGACACCCGGCCCCCCAGATTGCGTGGCAGAAAGACGGAGGCACCGACTTTCCTGCCGCGAGAGAGCGGCGGATGCACGTGATGCCCAGCGACGCCGTCTTCTTCATCGTAAAGGTGAAAACGGAGGATATCGGGGTGTACAGTTGCACCGCCCAGAATACAGCCGGAGCCATTTCGGCTAATGCTACATTAACTGTGCTAGGTAAGAAACGCAGAAGCTTTTTGTAATAAACAAACGAACGTCTCAATGACGATACAAAAAGAAGGAAACCATTTGCTGATTCACTACCCAGTTTTCCGGACATTTTTTTTCCTTCATTCTCGCCACAGAGGAGAAACGAATGTTCGATTTCGGGTGTGTAATTCTTTAAGCTCGTATTTCATGTCTCTGGTTGAACGCTGGCTTCAGAACACAGTAAAAAACAGGAGCCTGCCCTTCTTTCTTTCGTGCCGAGAACTTGTGCCAAAGCCGAGCTCACAGCTCCAGATTTAAATGAGTGATTTAATATGGCACAATTTATTTAATATTTTTTTCCCCCTCACAAAATGAGCTGTAGTACATTTTTAGTATTCAATAACTGTTTGTCATTTTTATATATCTATATAGATTCATTCCTGACCGATGATGTGTTTTTTAATATCATCACCCTAAAATATAAAATATTTGAAGATATATTTGTATTCAATGACGAATGTCCATCACAAATTGCTCTATTGGTTTGTCAGAAATGCCCTCGTTCCTGCGCCCCTTGACGGACCGCACCGTGGCGAGGGGCGAGACGGCCGTGCTGCAGTGCATCGCAGGAGGAAGCCCTCCACCACGCCTAAACTGGACCAAAGACGACGGGCCGCTAGCTCTGACCGAGCGCCACTTTTTCGCCGCTGGAAACCAGCTTCTGATCATCGTGGACGCAGCAGAGGCCGACGCGGGCACGTATACCTGTGAGATGTCGAACCCGCTGGGCACAGAGCGGGGGAACGTGCGCCTGTCTGTCCTGCCAAACCCTAACTGTGAGTCCAACCAGGCGGGCACGGGGGTGCTGGGGCCGGGCGGCAGCGGGTCAGACGAGGACGGCTGGACCACTGTGGGCATCGTCATCATCGCTGTAGTGTGCTGCGTGGTGGGCACGTCACTCGTGTGGGTGGTCATCATCTACCACACGCGCCGACGCAACGAGGACTGCAGCGTCACCAACACCGGTTAGTTCTAACTCACGCACGCAGCTTCATACTGTTGCTTTGTTGTTGCTGTTTTTACGAATCTTTCCTTTTTGCCGCTCTGCAGACGAGACCAATCTTCCGTCAGACATTCCCAGCTATCTGTCCTCTCAGGGAACTCTGGCAGAGCGCCAGGACGGCTACGTGCCCTCTGAGAGCGGCAGCAATTACCAGTACATGAGCTCTTCCATGGGAGGATTCTACCTGCAGCACAAGGACATGAAAGGTAAAGCACCCGGTGAATTAGTGCCACACATGGCTGTGGGTCGGTTCTTTAAGGAAATAAATAAATGAAGATCAGACGTACTGAATTCAGAGTAGATATTTATAAAATATAAGACATGGTTTATCCATCCATTGAGTTACTGTAAAGCCCAATGTCCATGGCCATACCAGTCCTCTAAATGCACAGGAGAGAATCCAGGAAGATTTAATGGACACACTTCTGAGAAAAGCCTCATCTATCTCGGATCGTGGCATGTTGGCTCTGATTGCACTAAATTCAGCGATGGTTTTATAACACCGGTTTTTTAACGATACCTGCAGGCGTGTGTCAGCTGGACACTGGAAGTGAAGCGGACATGGAGGCGGCCATTGATCCACTGCTCTGCCATTTCCAAGGGCCAATCAGCACACTGCTGAGGAGAGGCAACATGTATGGTCCTGAGCCCACGGACACGTATATGGGTGAGGCATATTAGTAGAGAACCTTCTATAATAGGAACTTCCTGTTCCAGCTGCAGTGTGTTTGTGTTAATCCTGTCCTGTTTCCCTCTTTCCCTTCCAGGTTGCGCTGCAGATCAGAGGCGTACGTGCAGAGATTCGTACAGTCCATCACTCCCTAGTTTAAAAAAGAGAGAATATTACACATACACTCCTTCGCTTTCCTCGGACCCTTATGACCACGTGAGCTCTGGGGTGATGGTGCAGCGTGACGGGGGAGAGTGTCTCCAGTCACAGCTGCCCCCCGCTTCCTACATGGGTGTGTAAAAAAAAAAAAAAAAAAACATTCCGCGCAGTTACCCACGAATCACAAACCCAATATTCTTCTCTGACGGTTCGTGTGCTTCTGTTTGTCTCACCAGGTACTTTTGGTAAAGCCCCATGGCGTCCTCAGCAGGAGCTTTACCCCAACCTGTGCACTTCGTCTTCTCACAGAGGACTGACGCTCCACGAAAGCCTCTACACGGCCCTGGATTACGACTCGGAGCACGAGGACGACTTCTGCTCCCGTTCTCTTCCCCAGACGCCGAAAGCGGACTCGGACAGCGGCAGGTTCGAGCTGTCGTTCAACGGCAGCAGGACATCGGAGGGTCGTTCGAGCTCGCAACCGTGTTCATAGCACCTCGTTCGGAGAACACAGACCGCACCACACTCCGTTTATTTAACAAGGAGGACCAAAATTCAGTTCTACCTCGGCTCGCACGCTTCTTGTGCACGCTGGTTTCGAATGTAAAAGGTAAACATGAGGAATAGTGTGTGTGTGTGTGTATGTGTGTGTGTGTGTGTGTCCAAAAAAAAAGTGTATCCATTGTACAAAAAAAACAGATATCGAAAGTATATATAAATACATTTTATACAAAGCTTATTTTATTTTGTAAATGAACTGTAAATAGGATCCATTATTACGTTGCATACTATTTTTTTATAAGAAGATCGTCGCCATGGACAAAAAGAAATCGAAACAAACGAGGGAATAGTAATGGCTGGTCCACCGATTCTACACAAACACCCCTTTGTGTTTCTGTGCAATGTTTCCGCAAGACTCTTGGGTACTTTTTTTCCGCCTAATAATAATAACACGCCTAGTGACATTTTAGGATTTATTGTATTTTTTTGCTTTTCGCCTACATCTATTCCAAAAAAAAAAAAAAAAAAAAAAACGTCTTCCAGCAAACCAATACAATTTCTGACCCATTTCTGTTTGTGAGTCTGTTTAGTTCCCCAATGCATATGTGTGTTTATACAACTCAAGCACCCTTTTGCACTCCCTGATAATAAAACGTGCTGCTACACAGTCAACGAACCTCCGACTTTATTCCTTGTCTCGTATTAAAACCCTGGAACGGTCACGTGAAGAACCGGGATGTTCCTCAAAAGCATGCCTGGAAAGATTTTCCCAAGGAATAACGTGGAGCATCGCACAGTGTTTCGAAGAGTGAAATTGTGTGTGTGTGTGTGTGTGTGTGTGTGTGTGTGTGTGTGTGTGTGTGTGTGTGTGTGTGTGTGTGTGTGTGTGTGTGTGGATTTTTTAAAACTCATTCTCTTTTAAAATGTGCACCGTAATAATCATTTCCTCTCTGCTGCTTCTGTATTAGACATTAGATCCTGGTCGCATTTTCATTCCATTCAGGCCAATTTTTTTCCATCATGGGTTTCTATCAAGTGTGTGGACACCTGAGAATTTTGAACATCCCATTCCACCCTCCCCCTTTTCCTGTTTTAATAACCTCCACTCTTCTGAGATGATGTTCTGCTGGATTTCGAGGAGACCCGTGCTATTTTCCATTCCAAAGGTGTTTTTAGGATTTGTAGCTCTTTAGCAGCCCAACAAGATCTTCCGCTCCAACCCGTATCTTCACAGAGGTGCACAGGAGCGTCGTCATGCTGGAAAACGTTGGGATCTTGTGGCTCAAGTTGAAATTTTCAAGCCTACACAATTGTGTGCCTGAAGGTTTTACAGGAACATTTTGCAGAAGAACCAGATGCGGAATATGAAAAAAGACGAGTTTCCGAATACTTTTGGCTCTTAGCCATGGAGGAGCGCGATGAAGAGAAACCACACACAAAGCGCACCAACACCTGGAGCACAGCTGGTGAGGAGCGCTGACATAGTGATGAACAAATAAAGAATGATCAACGCCCCAACTCATCCATGAAGATCAACAAAGGCAGAATGTACTGCGCCTGAGCCAGTCCGAGCGATCGACGAGAAACCTGGGATCTATTTTTCATTCCAAAAAAACGAGAATGTTTTTGTTCACCGGAGCCAAAAGCAGCAACTGTCAGCAGTCAGAAATCTTTTATTTGGTGTTTTACAGACAGACGTCTTTGGTCACAATGCGCCAAAAACAGACGACTGAGAAGCAAACAAAACAACATGCATTGAGAGAAAAAAATGTTTCCACAAACTAAATTCCAAACAATTCCGCGCTTTGATTTCTGGCTCCAGTGAAACGAGACAGGAAATTGACTGACTGTTCCTTGGACCATCAGTGTCTGGTGCAAAGTTGATCCAGCCGTCATCTTCCACTCGGAGTCACTGTTTACGCCAAACAGACTCCGGTTCGTCTACTGGGGCGTCGCTGTAGCGGAGTTTGGATTCTTTACGTCGTGAGAAAAACTCAATTCCGCTCCACAGATTGAAGACCTTAATGAGCTGAGAGATTCGAAAACAAATCCCGGTACGTCTTTCCGTCTGGATTCTCAGGATCCTTCTGGGAAACATCTCAAATCGATCCGCACATCCTTTGGCTTCAACGACTTGTTTCCGCTCTTTGATTTATTGGGTCGCGTCGATTGGATGTATGATTTGAACAATTAAGGACGTAGCAGTTATGGGATGGAAGTTCCAGCATGATGCTCCTGTGCACTAAACCAGCTCCATGAAGATAAGGGTCGGACTGCACTCCAGACCCTCACCTTGCCTATATCACAACACCAAAATTCTCCATAAAATCTAGTGGAACATGATCTCAGAGGAGCAGAGGTTATTATAAGAGCAAATTATGACTAAATGTGGAACAAAACAATCACTTTGTCTGTATAGTGTCTTCTTCTTTCAGCTTCTCCCATTAGGGGGCGCCACAGCGGATCATCTGCTCCATACCCCCCTGTCCATTACATCTGCCTCTTTCACACCAACTACCTGCATGTCTTCCCTCACCACATCCATAAACCTCCTCCTTGGTCTTCCTCTTTTCCTCCTTCCTGGTGTCTCCATCCTCAGCATTCTCCTACTGATATACCCCATGTCCCTCCTCTGCACATGTCCAAACCATCTCAATCTCACCTCCCTCACCTTGTCTCCAAAATGTCCTACATGCGCTGTTCCTCTAATAAACTAATTTTTAATCCTGTCCATCGTCATCACTCCCAACGAACATCTCAACATCTTCAGCTCTGATACCTCCAGCTCCACCTCCTGTCTTTTACTGAATTTGTCCGTATAGTGTAACCTGTTGAAACGTATCCAATATGTAATGGTTTTAATGGTTGTAATTGGAATAGTCTATTGGTGGCCAAAAGTATGGTGAAAAACCTCATCTGGCTCAAGGTGTCCCAATACTTTCGTCCATATAATGTACCTGGCTTTAAAACCAGTATGAGATCTTGTGCAGGCTGCAGATTGAACATCTGTGTGATTTTAAGGCAAGAAAAGAAAAAAAAAAATCCCCCCGCTTTCATGCACATGGAGGGTCCTGACCTGAAGCCCTGCAGCCCTGAGAAGCAGAACGATGCTGTGACTGAGCAGAGGAAATGAATTTAGCATGTGGGGCCTTATCTTACCGTTAGACACTTGGAATTTCATCGCTAATTTGCGCTCATTGCTGCCAGATGTGGAGCCACTGAACGTGTATGCTGATCCACGGCGATGGTGGACGTCCTGAAGTTTAGGGACAAAGAATAGATTTTATGCATTACCTTATTTTTCTCTAAAATCTGAAACCCGAGTCTTCATGCTTTAATCGTGTGTTTTATACCAAACAACGTCGGATACTTTCACCTCTTCTCAGTCTCATGCTTTCCTTTGTCTCTCCTGCAGCCATGGTGTAATTAAAAGCAGCCCTTTTTCCCGTCTCGTTCCAGATGTTGCAATAACTCATGTCCTGGCCCTGCCTAAGCAACTGGCCGCCTGACAATAACATTCCACACCTTCTCTGTCTCTTAAACTCTGAGAGTAGATAAGTATAAAAAAGACTGGCAGACACTCATGTCCTCGTTTTCCCATCGGAGACGTCCCTGCTCACAGAAATGGCGATTGTGTACTTTCCAGACACGGTCGAGAGGGACGAGGGATTGACTTCGTCTAGACTTTTTATTTTAATTTTGTCTTCGTATGGCTGAAAATCGTACCGCACGCAGCTGTGTTACAAAATCACAAAATCACGATACACCGTATGGACACCGTTTTTGGACATTTCTAATCTCTAGATGATGTTCTAGATTTTGTTGAGACTAAATTTGTGCTCATTCAGACACGATTCATCCCAAAAGCTGTTTAATAGGTGTTTATTCATAGTAGGATTTTCCGCTCTAAACCCCGGTCTTGTGCACGTTGTCGTGCTGGAACAGGTTTTGGGTCTCGTCGTTCATGCGAGCGCGTCCGAAGACCACATTTAAGACGGTGAAACTTGGCTATAATCTGGCTCTAATGTGCTGAAAGGTTAGACGTCGCTAACGGGTGGGGGAGGGAAAATCCTTCAGAAAAAAAAACCTACGAATCAGCAAAACAAACAAGGTATGAACTGAGATGATCCCGGGCTGATGATCCTCTTCATAAAGGCCCTGATTGATTTTTCTTTACGATCTTAAACTCTACCGCTCTCTTCTGTGATGGAGCTTATTGTGTACGATGACAAAACTCCAGTGATGAAATAATCCGGATAAATTGCCACTTAAGTGCGTAAAGTCGGCTGTGTTCAGGCTTGTAGGGGAATCGATGGGTCTGGACGAATCCGTCACGGGGGAAAAGCTTGGCCTCGGGGAGCAGGAAAAGGAAGAGAAAAAGGGGAAGAATGCAAGAGGGATTTTGTTGCAAAGAGAAAGATGGGGGGACAATCCATACAAATGGATAGATAAGAGCAAAAATATCAGCTCTGGCGCGATTCTAGGTAGAACGTGTGAAGGCGTTCCGTAGGGTTGAAGTCGGAGCTCTATAACGGAAGATCTTCCGCTCGAACCCCAACATGTTTTGGGAATCTTCACGCTAATGCATCCAAAGGCATCCTTCAGGTTTGTGAGAAGAACTACAGAAGATTTACGTACTTTTTGACAGTGTGGCGCACGTCGCTCTAGTGCACAGTTGGGTGATTGGATCGGATTTTTTTGATCTTTTGGAAATTCTTTGGGAACAGTGAAGGGAAAATTCGATGCAAACGCATCCTAGATACAGTTGTGTTCCTTCAGGGTTGTGAGAAGAACAGAGAGAGAAAAGTCCAAAATTGGGTTCTACAATAATTTTTTTATCTTTGGGAACAATGAAACTTCCATCGCATCCAGTGAATTGTGTTCCTTCATGTTTGTGGGAAGATCCTGGAGAAGAGCTACATATGGCTGAAAAGGCGTGTGAGAATCTGCTATTAAAACCGTCGCCATTTTGGATTTCTCAAAGCTGCCTTTTATTGTTCTCGTGTGTGTTTCCTCCTTAATTAAAGCTATTGTTGTGTGTGTGTGTGTGTGTGTGTTTTGAGATTAGTGTGGTGTATAGTGGCTTTAGGATGTGGATCGTCCCCGTCTCCATGCACACACACTGGGTTGCCTGCTGTAACAACTCTAGTGAGATGTCTGGAGCCTCGAAACGCCTCGTTTCAATTACGAAAGGGTCGGGAATTCCCCCACGCCTCGCCGCTCTTTGTGGAGAGGCGCAGAATTCCAGGATGAAGCTCCCAGAGGATTTAGATCGCCAGCTCCAGCTGGATTTGCGTCTTTTGTCCTGGTGCTGATTGATGAATGTAAACCGATTTCCTATTAAGCTGCATCTCGCAGTTCCTGTAAGCCGAAAGCACACTGAGCCTTGGAGGCATCATCTGAAGAGCAGCCAGGCAGCCAGGCCACCCAGAAGAGAATTACAGCTCGTTCTTAATAAGGATCATACGAAAACACTTCTCTCCATGTATATGGTGCAGCTGTAATGCCATATCTCGTGTGTGTGTGTGTATGTGTGTATGTATGTATGTATGTATATATATATATATATATATATATATATATATATATATATATATATATATATATATATATACACATATATACACACACAGTATTTTTTCACACACACACACACACACACACTTTCATATACATAATATCTCTGAACCACTTGACCCTTCACATCGGCCGCCTTCTGCTTTCCCGAATTCCGCATGCGTGTAGAAAATGTTTTACTCGTCCCACAGAAGGTCTCGGTGTGCAGTGTGTGTGCTGTTCATCTCGGTTGCCATTGCACTCGTTTTCATAACACCGACTTTCTAATGCTTTCCAGATGCTTGGAAACGGAACGGGAGAGACACCGAGAGTTATAGAGGCTCCATTTCTGGGTTAGATAATGTCTTGGCACGGTGAGAAGGAGTTCAGAAAAAATAAACAGGCATTTAGAAAAAAAAAGCAAAAGGTTTGAGAGGACGGACGGCTCTGGAGCGCCCCGGTGATATGAAGGTTTAAGGAAGGATAATGGGTTTCTCATGAACGGTGGGGATTTGCAGGATGTCTACTACTCTCTGTGTGTGTGTGTGTGTGTGTGTGTGTGTGTGTGTGTGTGTGTGTGTGTGTGTGTGTGTGTGTGTGTGTGTGATCAAGCTGGTGACCATTTGCCAGGTGTGCTCCTTATTTTAACTCAATGTGCTCTGAAACAGTTACAGTAATGAGTTGGCAGGCAGAAGTTTCCAGAGATGTGAACTAGTTACACATGGTGTGTGTGTGTGTGTGTGTGTGTGTGTGTGTGTGTGTGTGGTAGAGAGAGGAGTGACATCAATCTTGCACTGAATTACTCTCATTATTCTAATGGATTCGGGGGGCCAATAATTGTTACCAAACCCGGTGTTCAAAGCCCACTTGGACAGAGAAAAAGCAGAGACATGGCCGGCCTGTCAGAAACTGTAGAGTTTCTTCATTTATTTGGGCTCGGAACCAAATCGAATTTACTGCTGGAACAAAAATAGTTGTATTTTTTTGTGTGTGTATATATTTTGTGTGTATGAATCAGTTTCAGACTCATGCACAGTGTTTATTACAAACATAATGAGCGTAGATAGATAGATGGATGGATAGATGGATCGGTGGAAATCTTCAGCTGCTGCACCTAAAGACGTCTTATACGAGTGTGTGTCTCCAACGCTATGGTTACGGTTTGGGGACCCACATGGCATATGGAAAAGGTGGTTGTCCCAATACTTTTGCTCATATCATGTGAATTAAACCTCAATAAAGCCACCAGCTGTCTGAATTTATTCTATCCTGAAAGTTTGATATGTTCTGGTTTGAAAAAGGTTCATTCTTTGAATAAATCCTGTATCAGATCTCAATTTGTAAATATTGTAGGTGTGGATTTTTTTGCTTAAAACCAGTGACTGTGGTCAAGTGAAAGATTAAAAATTAGGAAAACATTCAAGAATCTAAATCATCTTTAAGTAACTGTTTCTCTGAGTGTGCGTGTGTGTGCGCGTGTGTGTGTGCGTGTGCGTTCGTGTGTGTGTGTGCGTGCGTGTGTGTGTGTGTGCGTGTCCGTGTGTGTGTGCGTGTGTGCGTGTGCGCAGACCAAAAAGTGACCCCATTAAACCCGCATGCCCCATAAACTCCAAATGAACACAAAGTCTTGTAACTTTCGTCACACACTAACTGTACAAAGGCCACTAAAACACACAACACTACACAACTCCACTCTACTAAAACACACAACACAACTCCACTCTACTAAAACAACACTACACAACTCCACTCTACTAAAACACACAACACTACACAACTCCACTCTACTAAAACACACACACTACACAACTCCACTCTACTAAAACACACAACACAACTCCACTCTACTAAAGCACACAACACTACACAACTCCACTCTACTAAAACACACAACACTACACAACTCCACTCTACTAAAACACACAACACAACTCCACTCTACTAAAACAACACTACACAACTCACTCTACTAAAACACACAACACTACACTCCACTCTACTAAAACACACACACTACACACTACACTACACTACACTACACACACAACTCCACTCTACTAAAGCACACAACACTACACAGCTCCACTCTACTAAAGCACACAACACTACACAACACTACACTCCACTCTACTAAAACACACAACACTACACAACTCCACTCTACTAAAACACACAACACTACACAACTCCACTCTACTAAAACACACACACTACACACACAACTCCACTCTACTAAAACACAACACTACACAACTCCACTCTACTAAAACACACTACACAACTCTACTAAAACACACACTACACTACACTACACTACACACAACTCCACTCTACTAAAACACACACTACACTACACTACACTACACTACACACACTCCACTCTACTAAAACACACACACTACACAACCCACTCTACTAAAACACAACACTACACAACTCCACTCTACTAAAACACACAACACTACACAACCCACTCTACTAAAACACACTACACTACACAACTCCACTCTACTAAAACACACAACACTGCACAACTCCACTCTACTAAAACACACTACACTACACTGCACACTCCACTCTACTAAAACACACACACTACACAACTCCACTCTACTAAAACACACACTACACTACACAACTCCACTCTCTACTAAAACACACACACACACTACACAACTCCACTCTACTAAAACACACAACACTACACAACTCCACTCTCTACTAAAACACACAACACTACACAACACTACAACTCCACTCTGCTAAAACACACACACACAACTCCACTCTACTAAAACACACAACACTACACTACACAACTCCACTCTACTAAAACAACACTACACAACACTACACAACACTACACTGCACTACACAACTCTCTACTAAAACACACAACACTACACTACACAACTCCACTCTACTAAAGCACACAACACTACACACACTCCACTCTACTAAAACACACAACACTACACAACTCCACTCTACTAAAACACAACACTACACAACTCCACTCTACTAAAACACACAACACTACACAACTCCACTCTACTAAAACACACAACACTACACACTCCACTCTACTAAAACACACTACAACTCCACTCTACTAAAACACACAACACTACACAACTCCACTCTACTAAACACACAACACTACACAACTCCACTCTACTAAAACACACAACACTACACAACTCCACTCTACTAAAACACACAACACTACAGCTCCACTCTACTAACACACAACACTACAGCTCCACTCTACTAAACACACACACACTACACAACTCCACTCTACTAAAACACACAACACTACACAACCCACTCTACTAAAACACACTACACACACAACTCCACTCTACTAAAACACACTACACCACACAACTCCACTCTACTAAACACACACACTACACCACACAACTCCACTCTACTAAAACACACTACACTACACAACTCCACTCTACTAAAACACACTACACTACACACAACTCCACTCTACTAAACACACAACACTACACACAACTCCACTCTACTAAAACACACCACACTACACTACACAACTCCACTCTACTAAAACACACTACACTACACAACTCCACTCTACTAAAACACACAACACACAACTCCACTCTACTAAAACACAACACTACACAACTCTACTAAAACACACAACACAACTCCACTCTACTAAAACACACAACACTACACTACACAACCCACTCTACTAAAACACACAACACTACACTACACAACTTCACTCTACACAACACTACACAACACTACACAACTCCACTCTACTAAAACACACAACACTACACTACACAACTCCATTCTACTAAAACACACTACACTACACTACACAACTCCACTCTACTAAAACACACTACACCACACAACTCCACTCTACTAAAACACACAACACTACACTACACAACTCCACTCTACTAAAACACACAACACACACTACAATACACAACTCCACTCTACTAAACACACAACACTACACTACACTACACTACACAACCCACTCTACTAAACACACAACACTACACTACACAACTCCACTCTACTAAACACACAACACTACACTACACCACACAACTCCACTCTACTAAACACACACACACACTACACAACTTCACTCTACTAAAACACACTACACTACAACTCCACTCTACTAAACACACAACACTACACTACACAACTTCACTCTACTAAAACACACAACACTACACTACACAACTCCACTCTACTAAACACACAACACTACACTACACAACTCCACTCTACTAAACACACAACACTACACTACACAACTTCACTCTACTAAAACACACTACACTACACAACTCCACTCTACTAAACACACAACACTACACTACACAACTTCACTCTACTAAAACACACAACACTACACTACACAACTCCACTCTACTAAACACACACTACACTACACTACACACACTCCACTCTACTAAACACACAACACTACACTACACAACTCCACTCTACTAAACACACAACACTACACTACACTACACAACTCCACTCTACTAAACACACTACACTACACACTTCACTCTACTAAACACACACTACACACAACCCACTCTACTAAACACACAACACTACACTACACACACAACTCCACTCTACTAAACACACACTACACTACACACAACTCACTCTACTAAAACACACTACACTACACACTCCACTCTACTAAACACACAACACTACACTACACAACTTCACTCTACTAAACACACAACACTACACTACACAACTCCACTCTACTAAACACACTGCACTACACAACTCCACTCTACTAAACACACACACTACACTACAACTTCACTCTACTAAAACACACAACACTACACTACACTACACAACTCCACTCTACTAAAACACACTACACAACACAACTCCACTCTACTAAACACACAACACTACACTACACAACTCCACTCTACTAAACACACAACACTACACAACTCCACTCTACTAAAACACACAACACTACACAACTCCACTCTACTAAAACACACAACACTACACAACTCCACTCTACTAAACACACACACTACACTACACAACTCCACTCTACTAAAACACACTACACTACAACTCCACTCTACTAAACACACTGCACTACACTACACAACTCCACTCTACTAAAACACACACACTACACAACTCCACTCTACTAAAACACACAACACTACACAACTCCACTCTACTAAAACACACAGCACTACACACACAACTCCACTCTACTAAACACACAACACTACACTACACAACTCCACTCTACTAAACACACTACACAGCTCCACTCTACTAAAACACACTACACTGCACAACTCCACTCTACTAAACACACACACTACACTGCACAACTCCACTCTACTAAACACACAACACTACACTACACAACTTCACTCTACTAAACACACAACACAACACTACACAACTCCACTCTACTAAAACATACTACACTACACAACTTCACTCTACTAAACACACAACACTACACAACTCCACTCTACTAAAACACACAACACTACACAACACAACTCCACTCTACTAAAACACACAACACTACACAACTCCACTCTGCTAAAACACACAACACTACACTACACATCTCCACTCTACTAAACACACTACACTACACTACACACAACTTCACTTTACTGAAACACACAACACTACACTACACAACTTCACTCTACTAAACACACACTACACACACAACTCCACTCTACTAAAACACAACACTACACAACTTCACTCTACTAAAACACACAACACTACACTACACATCTCCACTCTACTAAAACACACTACACTACACTACACACAACTTCACTTTACTGAAACACACAACACTACACTACACAACTTCACTCTACTAAACACACACTACACTACACACAACTCCACTCTACTAAAACACACAACACTACACAACTTCACTCTACTAAAACACACAACACTACACTACACAACTCCACTCTACTAAAACACACAACACTACACTACACAACTCCACTCTACTAAAACACACAACACTACACTACACAACTCCACTCTACTAAAACACACTACACTACACAACTCCACTCTACTAAAACACACAACACTACACTACACAACTCCACTCTACTAAAACACACTACAATACACAACTCCACTCTACTAAACACACAACACTACACAACACACACTACACTACACTACACTACACACACTCCACTCTACTCTACTAAACACACTACACTACACTCCACTCTACTAAAACACACTACACAACTCCACACTACTAAAACACACACACTACACTACACTCCACTCTACTAACACACAACACTACACTACACAACTTCACTTTACTAAAACACACTACACTACACAACTCCACTCTACTAAAACACACAACACTACACTACACAACTCCACTCTACTAAAACACACAACACTACACAACTCCACCCTACTAAACACACTACACTACACTACACAACTCACTCTACTAAAACACACAACACTACACTACAACTCCACTCTACTAAACACACACTACACTACACAACTCCACTCTAATAAAACACACAACACTACACAACTCCACTCTACTAAACACACTACACACACTCCACTCTACTAACACACAACACTGCACTACACAACTCCACTACTAAAACACACAACACTACACTACACAACTCCACTCTACTAAAACACACACTACACTACACAACTCCACTCTACTAAAACACACAACATTACACAACTACACACTACTAAAACACACACTACACAACTCCACTCTACTAAAACACACAACACTACACTACACTACACAACTCCACTCTACTAAAACACACAACACTACACTACACTACACAACTCCACTCTACTAAAACACACAACACTACACTACACAACTCCACTCTACTAAAACACACAACACTACACTACACAACTCCACTCTACTAAAACACACAACACTACACAACTCCACTCTACTAAAACACACAACACTACACAACACAATTCCACTCTACTAAAACACAACACTACACAACTCCACTCTACTAAAACACACAACTCTACACAACTCTACACTTACACTACAACACACCTCTCTGCTCTCAGGGAGAAAGAAAAGAAAAGAAATCTGTGTAAATGTGAGGAGGTGAAATCCTTAATCTTCTGCTACACTTGTGATGTTTGTGTGTTGGAGATGTTGTGCGTCTCTGTGAGTTCCTATTTTTTGCTTTTTGGTTCCAGATGAATCTTCAAAGTGGCCTCGGAGAGCTGCACTTCAAAAGGACAGATTCCGTGGCTTTCAAAGTGTTGTAATTACCGGGGCGCGAACACACACATGCTCGCCATATTGCAGCAGTCAAACACCCAGTTTTAATCGTTGCACCACAGTTTGATTGTTCCGACACCCACAAAGACGTGCAGTGTAGCTTTAAATCAACAGTATCGAGAGAAACACGTTTAGAACACGTTCTCTCGTAAAGTGGAACAAATGAAAGAACTTTTTCGCAAAAAGCTGCCTCTGTATGTACAGTGTACACAGAAATACACACATTCTACATATCTATCTATCTGTCTGTCTGTCTGTCTCTCTCTCTGTCTGTCTGTCTGTCTGTCTGTTTCTGTGTCTATATAGCTGTCTGTCTGTCTGTCTGTCTGTCTGTCTGTCCGTTTCTGTGTCTATATATCTATGTCTGTCTGTCTGTTTCTGTGTCTTTCTGTCTGTCTGTCTGTTTCTGTGTCTGTCTGTGTCTGTCTGTCTGTTTGTGTCTGTCTGTCTGTGTGTCTCTCTCTTGATCTATCTATCTATCTATCTATCTATCTATCTATCTATCTATCTATCTATCTATCTATCTATCTATCTATCTATCTATCTATCTATCTATCTATCTATCTATCTATCTATCTATCTATCTATCTATCTATCTATCTATCGGTCTATCGGTCTATCGGTCTATCTATCGGTCTGTCTCGCTGTCTGTATATCTGTCTGTCTGTCTACATGACATTATCTGATAAACATTTATGTAAACATGAACTCCATGTACAGGAGAATCAGTGATTTCAGGATGAATGCGTGAAGACGTGAGAAAGCGAATGATCGAATGAGAGCCAGAATTCAAAACTCGCACGCCCAAACTCTTTTCTTTCTCTTCAAGTCTTTCTTCTTTCCAGCATGTCTTCTTTTTTCTTTTTATTTTTTTTTAACCGCTGCACTTTTCAGGACGTCGTGCCTTTCACTTTCCAGCGGCTCTTCTCTTGACGAGCATTCCATCCAAACCAATTCCATACGCTTACAACAGCAAACTTGCAAACATCTGCGTTTTCCATCAGAAGTGGTTTTTAAAGAGGCTGTGAGTGTAAAGAGCCGGGGTGGGGGATTCTGGGATTGGGGGACTCATGCTCATGCTTTATATGGATTTAAACATCACCAACAATTCCAAACACAGAGAAGAGAAAAAATAATGAGGAAAAGCAACCCATGATCATAGACTGTAAAATAAACCAGCATTCACTGTACAGTTTTAATACAAAACAATTAATATTTAAATTATTGTAATTAATTTGAATTTCTGCATAAAATCAAACTGTTTTTTTTTACAATTTCTTGTTTTATTTGAAACTTATTTTAGTTCATCTATACAGCCAAAGGTTCCTGGACTCTTGAGCTTACAATTTCCATGTCCATTTGCTGTTATGATAATAAGCTCCAATCTTCTGGGAAGAAATTTTACAAAATTACTAGATCAATAGATCAATAGATCAATCTCCAACCCATTTACAGCATATATTCATGGAGCTGGATTTGTGCTGGAGCATCTAAATATATTTTATACAATTGTTTGCCTCCAACTTTAGTAAGAAACCATAAATATCTGGTCTCTAAAGACTTTTGTCCATATGTGTTATCCAATATTGGAAAATACATTGGAAATTAATCGGAAATCGGATGATAGCATTAAGAAATTGACAATACAGAAATATATTTAGACGTATACCCTATATTCATATTTCCATGTCCTGGTTCTATTTTGTTCCTCACCCTGTTCTATCAGGTTTGCATTATGAATTTTTGTACTCCATTCACGATGTCCCCAGAAATCCATGCAATATACACACCAGCACCCCTCTGTATGAAGACTTTGGGACACCATGTAGATGTAGCAGGGATCTTAGACAGACATTTTGGACACCTCAGTAACCTTCATATTAAAAAAAAAATTCCTTGTATTGCTTTTTGTTCATTTTCTTTTTTTTTTTTTTTTTAATTGCTTATATTTTTTAATTGGGGTTAAGCGTATAACATTTTAAAATGTCTTTTTAGTGCCATCTAGTGGCAGGTACAGTGTATATATATTTATTATATATGCAGTGAGTGAGAGAGTGAAAACATAAATAAAAAATGACTAAGAAAGTGAGTGAGTGAGAAAAACAAACGAATATGTGAATGAGTGAATGAGTGAGTGAGAAATGACATCAAATATTACATAAGATTGGCAGAAATTAAAACCTGCTACTCTCCAAAAAAGAACTAAAAAAAAAGCAAATAAAATGAACGAATAATCATAATAATCAGATTTTGATGTCAGAGGATTACAGATTGTGTTTCTTTTTCTTTCTCCTCCACAATATAAATCTTTAGCGTATTCATCGTGTGTGTATTTTTTACTGGGAACTTTTAATTGCTGAAAGCCTCTGGCAACAAAACACTTTGATACAAAGGGCTGATTAGGAGCGAGATCGCTGCCCTGTGCACTGGAGCCTGCCAGTCTCCGGTCCCTTACATCTCTGTAGATAATGAGACTGAGAGGTCAAAAAGTTGGTTTGTAGGAGGCAAGAGAAGGCCACCATCCCCACTAATGAACCCCCTGCGGATTTCAGTCGTGTTCCGGTTAATGACCATGCAAATCACCGATCCGGAGTGTCAACGAGATCGAGAAAGAACAACACGAGAGCTGGTGGTGGAGTGATTTCATGATCAAAAGCCAGGTTGGGAAAAGAAAAGCAGTCAGAGGTATTAAGCGACTGATCAGAAGGTTGTGAGGTCAAATCCCTGCACTGATGATCCATCCTGCTGTTGATCCTCAACAGCTCGTGTATAAATGAGCTCATTGTCAAATGTTGCTGTACGCTGATCTGAATAAGTGCTGGACGTACACTTTTTATGAGAGCTTCGTTACTCCTCGATGTTCTCCGACTCTTTAATGCTCGTTCGTCTTTGTTCTGTTCGCTGTCCTTGTTGAAAAGTGAACAATTTCTTAACTCGAGTCATTCTGGGTTCACGTCCCGGGATGTGCCCGAGGCAAGCGAGCGTGATGCGTGACAGAGCAGGAGCACTGGGTCGCCTCATACGGCTCTGAAGGGACAATTATTCTCTCTTTATCCTGAGCACCGGTGGCCATACAGACCACTGGGAGCTGCAATATATAGAAAATAACCTTTAAAGATCAGCAAGCACTGATCTCCACTCTGTCTTAGAGCAGGGCCTATTTAAGTTCTCCTCTTAGCATGTCTAAAAAAAACATTGCATGCACTCTTTAAGAACGGATGGAAAGTCTTTACGGATGTTAAAGGTTCTTCACAGAGCTCTGACCAGCACCTCGGTTCCTCTCATCTCTTCCTCAACCTGATCCTCAACCACTGATCAACTGCTTCCTCCATCTTTCAGGGTACAAGGAAGACCTGCTTCTGGAATCCAAGTTCCGGCACCAAGACTTTGGAATGAACTTCCACCTGATGTCCTTAGTTTGATGAACCAGAACCACAATATACATGTAAACTGTTCATGAAGATTTATCAAGAGTGCGCAAATATACACAAATGCTCTTTGCAAAACTGTACTGAGATCAGATTAAACCAACATTTTTCTCCATATATTAATATTCATATATGAACTTAGTCACATTCAGCATATCGGGGATCACATGGTTTTATATAATGTATATCTGTATAATGACTGTATAATGACGTCTATTTGAAAGGTCATGAGTTTAAATCCCAGCCCCACCAAGCTGCCACTGCTGGGCCCTTGAGCAAGGCCCCTAAACTCTCACCCTCTCGGTTATAGGAATGAAATGACTGTAAGGTCACATCAGGAAAGAGCATCTTTTTTTTTGGCAGACGCCTTTTCAGGATTAGGGGCCCAGGAGTGGCAGCTTGGTGGGGCTGGGATCCAAACTCACAAACTTCAGACCCAATGCCTTCTATTTACACTGTCATTTGCCTCCATGTCAAATTATATCTCCTGCAAAAATCTTCTCAAATACATTGTTTTGTATTCATTTATTATTGGCTCTTTGAAACATACATAATTTTTTTTCTATTTCATGTTATCTTTCTGCAGATTCAAAATTGTTTGCTGGAATGCCATGTTCTGGATCATTAGACCGCTCGTGAAACGTTATAAACGTATTTATAGGGTTAAAGATCTCGGGGGTGGGGGTGGGGGGTGGGGGGGGATTCATTAACTAACATTCAGCCAACAACGTGAAGAAAACAGATTCTCTCCCTGTGGAGACGCCGTTTGCTCTGCAGATGATGCATTTAATTAGAAGGACGTATCACTAGCAGGAGGAGTCTCCCCAGGGCTGAAGATGACCAGTGCACAACTTGAGTTCTTTATGTGTAGCGTACATTCCTACATTTATTACTTTTAATTCTGGTTTCTTGTCAACATTGGAAATTTAGAGACATGAAATGGGACGTGTGTGTGTGTGTGTGTGTGTATCTGGATGTGGTATTCACAGTAATCCAGAGTCAAAGATTTACTATACAGTGGAACCTCGGGTAACGAACGCCCCGGCATACGTATAATTCAGGTTACGAATCGCAGTTCACAGTCGTTACAGTCTTTTCCGAAGTACAATACCCATAATGAATTTCACTCTGGACTTCAATACCAACTGATAGTAGCCTTAAAGAAACAGCTCTCATTTTCCTTCTAATGCAACAATTGTCTCAGCGTTCGTGTTAATAACACTGTCTTTAATATTCTATAATATAATATATAATAATATATAAATAATATAATATAATAAGATTCTCCTTCCAAACAATAACTCTCCCTCCTCCCCCTTCTACGAACGTCGTCTCCTGCAGCGAGTCTTCTCAAAGGGAAAGTACCCGGTAAAGATCTTTTCCTCTTTTGTATGTTTTTATGTGGTATGATTTTAATATAACATGTTAAAAGTAAATAATATTAGTGTATATTTTCTTTATTTTTATTTAAGTAATATTTTTGGTTGTCCAGAACGAATTACCGTAGTTTCTGTTCATTATTATGGGGAAATTTGTATCGGGATACGAACTTTTCAGGTTACGAATAAAGTACCGGAACGAATTAAATTCGTAACCCGAGGTTCCACTTGTATTAAGAAATTTGAAGATCAGTAATATATAAACTACTACTACAAATATAGTATAATAATAATAAGAAGAAGAAGAAAAAGAAGAAGAAGAAAAAGAAGATGAAGTAGAAGAAGGAGAATTAGACTGAGAGAGCGAAGAATAAGAAGAAGGAGATTGAGAAGGAAATATTCTCCTCTATCTCCTTCTCAATCTCCTTCTTCGCCCTCTCAGTCTAATTCTCCTTCTTCTACTTCATCTTCTTTTTCTTCTTCTTCTTCTTCTTCTTATTATACTATATTTGAGGAGATTGAGAAGGACAATGAGGAGGATGAGGATACCCAAACATTATAAGGTACAGAATGCAGATTAGTGCAGATATTTACCCCAGCATATTAATTTATAACCTTCAGAGGTACATTATAATGAGTATAAAACAATTTAAACACAAACCATCTAAGTCTCTTTTGCAGGTAAGTGCTGCCTCCTAGTGGCTCATCAACACATTACAGCTATTACTCCATACTATAAATGTGTAAACAGAACAGTGTCACTGGTGCTTTATAACCTTTATAATCATGATCACAATCATACATTTTAACAGCTTTGATATCTACAACAGTTTATTACATGGGAACCTTTAATTGAGAATCAGTTCACAACCACGAGCTTGAGAAAGCGGCATTTTAGGTGAAATTGGTTGATTTCTCTTTTTTCCAGTTACAAACACTGTTGTGTAATGGTTTTATTTTATTATTATGATATTTGGAAATGTAACACACAAACAAACAGACAGACAGGCAAATAGATAGATAGACAGATAGTCAGATGGGGGTCTTTGACTTCCGCCGTTGTGTGACGTCACATCCCGGTCTGCTGAACATGGCGGTCGCTCTTTCTTTTTCATTAATTTTTTATTGTATACACTGAATTTAACATTTAGCATTCCCATTATTGTTTAACATTTTAAACCTATTATTCACGTTTTATGAAAGAAAGAAAGAAAAAGAAAGAAAACGATTACAAGAAGGATATATATATATATATAGTTATAATAAAAAGAGGAACGAACTCTGTATTGCGTTATGTTAATGTTATGACCACGTGACAGGGCGGATCACGTGACCGGTAGAGCAGACCATGACCTCGGACTGGTGGCGGTAACGGGGATTAAACAGAAGAATTCCGCTGCAGGCGCTTCGAGGAGCTTCATGGATCAGACCAAAGAGCAAAATGATGACTTTGGCTACAACCTGTTTCCGGAAAGGAAGAAGAGCAAGTACCAGAAAGGCTCGATCGGGGAAAGTTTATTCACCTTCAGCCACAAATGTCAGATCATGCTGCACGTCGCAATGGAGACAAGTAAGCTCCTGATCGGGCTGCAGCGCGCATGCGCACTACTGCTTCACATGAACAATTATATATACAGTACACTTATTCTAATAACAGTGATCAATTATTATTAGATTATAGAGCAAAGATCACCAATGTCTGAGTGATGATCTCTCCTAAATAGTGCTCTCTGTGTGTGTGTGTGTGTGTGTGTGTGTGTGTGTGTGTGTGTGATCCTGATAGTGATCACACACACACACACACATACACACACACAAACAGAGCACTATTTAGAACACTATTGGCTGTATATTCTTGACTCATCCCTGCAACATACAGCATACATTAAATGGTCAAAAGTATTTGGACACCGGTCCATACGATTTTTTAAAACATCTCTTTCCATATTTAGTGTTTGTAGGTGAGTTGAGGAGGCAATAGGGTTGATAGCTCTATAGCAGGCTACTCAAGATCTTCCACTCCCACCCGTATGTTTATGGAGCTGGCTTTGTGCCTCCTAGGTTTGGGTCTGGGTTCAAGTAAAGACGTCCAACTTTGTGGGAACAGTTTAAGGAAGAACCAGATGTGCAAATGGAAAAGACAGATGTTCCAGTACATTTGGCCATACTGTGTATGTTTTTGCACGTTTGTGTTAGGAACGCCTGTACACCTGCTCACTCATGCATTTATATAATCAGCAATATACAGGTGTAGAGGGGTGCCATTATTTTTGTCCATGCCCCTGTCATTATTTCAAATATTCAAGTTACTTTTTGTCCATTCAAAGTTATTTCCATATATCTTTTTATTCCACTCCATGCTCATTCACGCCTTCTTTCTCCTTCAGATCCATATGCGAAAGTCCTTCTAGAAGCCATGAAGAACTCGGGCTGGTACGTGGCGTCGTCGCGCTTGAACTCACTGCTCCATCGTCTGTTTTTCAGACTTTTTACTTTTCTTGTCTTCTCAGTGCAGTGTACAAAGACAGGCATTTCTCGTGCGAGGATTGCGACGGAACCGTCAGCGGCGGCTTCGACGCCACGACGTCTCAAGTGAGAGGAACCGAAGCTGCGTCTGAGCGGCCGTACACGATGTGGGCAAAAGTTTGTGGACACCTGACCTTGTGCTTTTCGAACATCTCGTTCCACATTCGGTCTCCATTCGCTGTTATAACGAGCTTCAGTATTCTGAAATTGTTCCAGTAGATTTGTGAAGATTCAACGTTCACATTCATCCCAAAGGTGTTCGATAGCGATGGAGCTCTATAGCAGGAGATCTTCCACTCCGACTCGTGTATCCTCATGGTGCACTGGTGGAACGGGTTTGGGTCTCCTAGTTCCAAGGTGTTCAATACTCTTGTCCATATCGTGCATATATAAACGTTAACGTGTAGCACGTCTAGTTTAACGTCCCTGAGTGTAAAACGTGCGTGTCGTCTTTTCCAGATTGTGTTGTGTCAAAACAACATTCACCAGCAGGCGCATATGAACCGAGTCGTCACGCACGAGCTGATTCACGCCTTCGATCACTGCCGCGCTCACGTCGACTGGTTCAATAACTACCAGCACTTGGCCTGCTCAGAGGTGAGATGGTACTGCAGGAGGAACACTGTTATCAGTTCTTTGTTACGTTCTGTTTTTAAGAGTCATCCCTCTTTTTTTCCTCTCAGGTCCGGGCTGCGAGTCTGAGTGGCGACTGTTCTTTCAGCAATGAACTCGCCAGGTTTAATTTCGGCCTCAAAAAGCACCATCAGGTAAGATAACATCCTGCTTTTACATTAAAACAGAGCAGGTGAGGGTGAGGGGCTCCGCTCAGGAACCTTCCGGTTTAAGGTCCGATGTCTTAAACGCTGAGCTTCATCTCTTCACGTTCCTACGATCCTACACGTTCTGTAAAATCAAGAAAACGTTGTGAATTGTTCTTACACGTGTTTGTAATCGCATACATGTAAAAAACACGTTTCTGAGCTGATATGAATAATATTGGATTTTTGTGGAGGTTCATTAGATAGAAATATTGATGGATGGATGGATGGATGGATGGATGGATGGATGGATTGATGGATGAATGACAGCCTGAATTGGTAGAGGGATGGACAGATCAATAGATGGACAGATTGATAATTAGATGGATGGATGAATGGATAGAAAGACAGATAAATGGGTGGATGCTGAGATGAATGGATGGATGGATGGATGGATGGATGCATAAATGGATAGATAGTTGGATGAACAGAAGGGTGGATTGATAGCAGAATGAAGGGGGATGAATGTGAGGATTGATGGATGGGTAGATGAACAGAGGAAAAGTAAATGTGTTAACCCTGATGAACACAACATCTAGATCTCTATTAGCTGTAAGTCGTGTAACTGCCGTCTTTCCTCCTCTGATGTAGGAGTGCGTGCGGGATCGTGCCATGCGCTCCATCCTCGCCGTGCGGAAGATAAGCAGAGACGAGGCGATGAAAACAGTGGACCAGGTGTTCGACAGCTGCTACAGCGACCACGAACCCTTCGGCCGAATCCCACACAGCAAAAAAGACGCCCAGTTCGCCTATAGAGATTTCGAGAACAGAGATCGATACTATGCAAACCTCTAGGTGGTGCTAGAGTCTTACTCACTCTCTCTCTCTCTCTCACACACACACACACACACACACACACAGACACACACACACACACACACACACACACTATTGTGAATAAAGTGATATATTTGACCTAAACCATTCAGCATGCTATTTTATTATATAAACCAGTTGCATATTGAAGCCATTCTGTCATTTGTTGCATTTTACTTAATAAATGCTGACTTTTGTTACATACTTTTGAAATGCTTTCCTTAATATATTTGGGTCATGTATATGGAATAAAGACAACGTTAATATATTTTAATTTTTGTTTTAATAATAGATTGTGAGTTGTGTCCTTTTTGCTGTTTACTGCATAATCACAAGGATGGTGTATATTAATAATAATAATAATAATAATAATATAAATATGATGATGGGGCTTTTTTTTGTATTGATTACATGTACATTACTAGACAGTAAAATTCTTTCTTTGCATGATAATTGCTTAAGAGCCCAGTAGTAGCAGCCTGGAAATTCTGGGGTTTAAACCAGTAACCTTCTGATTAGTAACCCAGAGCCTTAACCAGTGATCTCCCACTTCCCATGATGATGATAATGATGGATTCTACTTGTATACTTCCGCTATATTCTACTTCTATTGATGACCACTCTACTTTCTGCCCGTTATTTCAATATGAAATGCGGATTATGGAATCACAAAACCTCACTGCAGCTTGCATTAGGAAGCTATAGATGTTTGTGTGCACTTCCTTATTTTGACCACTAGATGCCAGTATTGAGCACTATTAAAATTAATCGATTTATTTAACAAATCGATTTATTCTCTTTATAAAAACGTTCGGAAAAGCTTCTGGTTATACAGTTTTAATTGTAGAATATATACAAATTAAAAAGGACCGTTATGAATATTTTTCCCCCAATATACCAGAACCAAACTACAGAAAACAAGCCCTTTTCCTGTTTCTTCGTGGATGCACGGAAAATAGATTAAAGGGAAACTAAAACAGACTTTTAAAAAACGACTTTAATATATAAATAAACTACAGAACATGTAGAAACAAAACGTCACACCAGACCCGCAGTTTGAGAGCAGAAGTGGGCGGAGCTTATACAATATAATGGTAGTTGAGATCTTTAATACGCATCATTTTCTTTTATTAGGTATTAGGCTTTTGACACATTTTCATTGCATCAATATCTAATAGTATTAGATTATTAAAATATTATATCTAATATTTTACAACATCGTTTTTTTTAATACGGTCACTTTTCAATTCGTACATGCGCAAAGCATTCTGGGACTCAGCTGTCATGGCGACGTACACACACAGCACCTGAGCGCTCGAGTTCCTCAAACCTACCTGCGACTTCCGTGTGTTTTGTCTTAATCCTGAGATTTGAGCGGTATGTTAATGTTGTTCTGACATTATCTTTGTATCTATAATGTTAAAAGTAGTTTAATTGTCACCTTACACACTCGGTTTATATGTGAAAGCATTAGCAGCTAATCACGTTAGCCTCGCGGGGAGTCCCTGAACTGCGCGTGCGTCGTTCATCCTTCAAACCGGCTGTGTTTTAAAGTGTTTATTACACAAAAGTGTCATTTGTATTGTTATAGATCATTATTTCTGAGAGATTCTGGTGTTTATAGGGGGAAAACATATACGTTTGTAGTTTGTATTCAAAACATATCTGGTCAAAAGTATTCGCTGTTTAAATAGATTTATTCTCCTCCTTTTTTTGTTTTCTACCAAAAAATGCTTTCCAGTGGAGCTCTGTGTATCCCAGTTTTATCCCACAGTTGTCTCAGTTGAGTTTAAGAAAGTCAGGGTTTTCCCTGTGAAGAAGTTCCTCCTCTCCAACCTTCACACCAGCAGTTATCTTCATGCAGCTCGCTTGCTCTTGTGCTTAATCTTATTTCAAAGGAACCTGTAAAGCTGCAGGTTCTGCACAACCGTGCGCTTCTAACACTGTGCCGGCATCCGTCCACATGGATCTGATGCTCAGGTGTCCACATAGTTTCGGCCTTACCGTGTACTCGTACTACTGATCGTCCAAACAAAGTCTTTCAAAGGTTCTACTTGAAACATCGTGGGAGTAAAAAGCCATCAAAATCCCCACGATATTATGAGGCGGCACGTTTGGTGAAGAACTTTGTTCTGTTTCAGACTGACTGGTATAAAAAAACATGCTGAGTGGAAACAAAGCCGTGGAGCTGCAAATGCAGATGCGTCAAAATGCAGAGGATCTTCAGAGCTTTATGAGGGATCTCAATAGCTGGGAAGAGGACATCAAGAAAAAGGATGAACAGCTTCGTGCAGGAAACCTGGCGGACCCTCAGGTCAACGACATTCCCTGATATGATATTTTTTTTTACATGTAGCTGAAATGTATATATCACACACATACCAGTGTATTATTAATATTTTCCAAACATCAGCAGTTTACATTTTCACAAGAATTTGTAATAAAACGCCTGATTGGTTGAATGATTTATAAAAGGATATTTTTATAATGTTTCCTAAAAAATTAAATATATAAAAACAAACCCATTTCCATGTAGTTGTATCAATTATTCATATACATCGATTGATTTTTTTCCAATAAGGTACAGGTTTTGTAATAAACACACACCGCTCTCGTCTTCTTCTGCGACACCTTTTGATTGTTTTCTACCCACCACAGAAGCCCCTCCCACCTGTAAGAAACAAGGACTACAAGAAGAAGCGCAGGGTCAGAGGTCAAGTCCGGGATGAGAACGTTCAAGGCGAGCAGAAACCCGTCCAAAGAATAAAATCATACGACTATAAATCCTGGGAGAAATTCAACGTGGTACTCTTCACATCACTTCGAATTCACAACATGCCATTTTTGGTTTTGTGGAGTTTCTAAACGATAATCGATCAATTGTTTATTTCAGGACAAGGCCCTCGAGGCACTGGATAAAGACACCAGCCCGGCTGACTCTAATGACTCCGACTCTGAGGAAGCGCAAGGAGATCGAGACCTAGCCATGAAGGAGAAGGAGAAGGTAAAAGTGCTTTTTGAACATTACTTTAACATTACTGTTAGGATAACACCTCTACTCTTTTGGGAAGATGTTCCACTAGATTTTGTGGAGGTTTGCGCTCACATTCACCTCGAAGTCGTTCAGTAGGGTTTATAGCTCTATAGCGAGAGATCTTCCACTATCCCAAAGAAGTCCTGTACAATCGTGTGCGTCGGGTGTCCCAATACTTTTGGACACGCCGTGTATGTTGATGTTTTTGCAGGTATGACCAATTACTTATTACGGTTGTTTTTTTTTTTGTTTTTTTTTTTTTACAGGGTAACAGTTTTTTCAAAGATGGAAAGTATGATGACGCCATCGAGTGCTACACCAGAGGCATGAGTGCAGACCCATACAGCCCGGTTCTTCCCGTGAACCGAGCAACCTGCTTCTTCAGATTGAAAAAGTGAGAGAATCGCTACCAATATACCGCTTTCCTTCTGAAAAAAAGGTAGTAAGATCTGGTTTCAACTGGATTGATAGCAGGGCTGTTTAAGATGCTGATGAGCTCCGTATGGCCACACCAGGACAAGACTCGTGCACATGAAGCAGTGAAGTTTGGATGAACTCATCTGAGCAAAACTCATGAGAATGTTTCTTCTTGAATCTCGTTTTAGATACTCTGTCGCTGAGTCGGACTGTAACCTGGCCATAGCGCTGGACAGCAAATACGTTAAAGCTTATAGCCGAAGAGGAGCCTGTCGATTTGCTCTTAAAAACCATCACGGTGCTCTAGAAGGTGAGGGAGTAAACATCTACACAATCTCCTGAAGGTTCTCCTGCATGCTCCTGCCCCTGTAATTACAATACTTTTTTACGTTCTATCTGAAATTGTGCTCATAACGATGTTGATTTCGAATTATAAGATTACCAAACGGTGCTGAAGATGGAGCCGGAGAACTTCGACGCTCAGAACGAGATAAAGAAACTGAACCAGGTCGGCTCCCGTCTTACCGTTACCTGGTTGTTTTTGGTGTGCGTCATGAAGCTCGAGTCTTGAACTCTTTTCTTTACAACGTTCCATCCCGCAGGTTTTAGGTTCCCAAAAGCGCGAAGAAGCGGAGAAGAGCGAGTCCGAGGTGCCGCTTGCAGAAGCCGTAAAACCGAAGCAGTTGGAACCGGAACAACAGAGACAGCAAGAGGCGGCGGTGCAAAAGGACAGGGTGAGAACATCATCCGAGCAAAACCATACACACGTTCAGCAGACTCGCTGTCTGTAGCGCAGCAGGGTCAGTTTGTGTTCTCTGCGATGTTCTCACAGGGAAACGCTTACTTCAAAGAGGGCAAATACGAGGCGGCGGTGGACTGCTACACTAAAGGCATGAAGGCCGACGACACAAACGTTCTGCTTGCTGCCAACAGGGCAATGGCTTACCTCAAACTTGAGAGGTGGATATCCAAAACACACGGCACACATATATTAAAATTATCCTTTTTTTTTTTAAACATTTACTTTGATCCTACACACTGCACGGGCAAGAGTACTGGGACGTTTTTCCATTTCACTTGAACTAACCCAAACTTGTTCTTGTTCCATGAACACATTTGAGTGGAAGATCTGGAGTGGCCTTCAGTAGGGCTCTAAACCCTACTGGGATGATTTGGAACACTGACCGCACCCCAGACCTCCTCATACATTAGTACAAATCAGTACACTCTCCATATCTAGTGGGACATCTTCTCAAAAGATTTAAATGGGGATTAAATATGGAGTGGGATGTTCAAAAAAAAGCACACATCAATCTTATGCCCAGGTGTCCACAATCTTTAACTTCTATAGTGTTTTATGTCTAAAGGAACGACTGACATGTAAATCTTGGAGCTTCCTGTGTGTGTGTGTTTTGTGTAGATATGCTGAGGCAGAAGAAGACTGCACCAAAGCAATAGCTCTGGACGACACGTACTCGAAAGCTTTCGCTCGACGTGGCACAGCCAGGGTGGCACTGGGAAGACTTTCTGATGCCAAAGCAGGTTAGAGCTCATTCTCCACAATTCAGTTCACCACTAATCCTCAAAGTCACACATCAGAAGCTAGTGGAAAGCTTCTCAGAAGTGTAGCACTGATTTATTCAAAATATATATATAATGTGATGTCATTCATTTCTGCAGATTTCGAGCAACTTCTGAAACTCGAACCAGGAAACAAGCAAGCGATGAACGAGCTCAAAAAACTCCACATGGGAACCACGGAACAAGCAGATGGCACACAGAGAAGAACAGTGCAGCCAATCGACATACCGGAACACCTCAGATCCAAAGTGAACCTCCAATAAACTCAAATCTTTTGTAGATAAAGAGATACTTTTAATCGGTGTATGAGTTTTAACCGCACTGTCTGAATCCGAACAGAAGCCGTTAAGAAGAATCGAGATCGAGGAAGTTGGTGGAAAGCTCACACCCTTGGCTGAGCCGGAGAGAGTCACGGAGAAGGCGAGCTCCACAGGGTCTGGGTCGATGTCCAGTGCATCAGCTTCTTCATCAGAGAGAGAGATGAAATGTGAGGCTCCTCTGTGCTCTTCTTTGCCATTGGCTAAGATCCAGAAGATAGAGGAGATATCACAGCCTCCATCAGAATCACCAGCTATGTAAGTTCTCGCGTCGAATGCGTCGAGTCTGTGTGCTAAGGGATTAGGAATTCTGAGGGATGAATGTTCATCATGTTGTCCAGCAGATGTTCAGTAGATCATAAAGAGCAGCTTCACCGTGCTTCTAAAAAATCTCTCGGATCGTTTTGGAGAAATAAACGATCTACAAAAGGATGTTCCTTCACTCTGTGATTGCTATCTAAAAATATGATCCAAAATCTCCCATAAACATACAGTTATAACTTCCACCATCATTATGATTGTTATATGAGCTGTGTATAGGAGCGCTGTCATTGTGGAAGAACCCTCTCTGACTCCAGAAGAAGGCCAGCCAGGTGCCTTCAACCATCTCATCTTGACGACTGTTGATTCCGGTTATTGCTATCTGTCTTTCAGAGTCCCATGTGAGGATTCCTTCGGAAAAGAGAATGCATTGCAGAGAAAGGAACAAGTCCCCATTAAAACGGAGAAACCCTCATCATCGTCCTCCTCTTGTCAAGTTCAACTTCAAGTTCCTCCTCCACCTCCTGCAAACAGCTTCCAGCTAGAAGCAGATCTAAGAAAGATTGGTAATCACCCTGAACTCATGTATCAGTATTTAAAGGTAGGTGGCGCTGCTTCTTAGTATTCGTATCCAACCCAGTACAATTCCATCATGTGGTGTCCATCACGACGTTCTTGTTCTGTTTCAGCAAATTCATCCTGATGATTTTCAAACGATTTTCCAAAACACACTGAGTCCTGAGGTGCTCAATAAGATTCTGAGCGTACTTCAAGGTTTTTACATTAAGTAAGTTATAAGTGGTTATCACTCCTTTATAATTTCCCATTATATCATTATAAAAATCCACTCAGCTTTCTTCTCGTGTATTTTGAACTTTTCTCCCCAGAAATGAAGACCCATCACTCATTCTCTCCATCCTAAAAAGTTTGTCCAGCGTGAGAAGATTTGACATGGTTGTCATGTTCATGTTGTCCCCTGAAAAACAAGGTGTGTTCTTTCTATAGATTTATCTTTTTTTTTTCCCCTTTATAAATATATATGATGAATTGTTTACCAGGGAACCAGATCACATCCTAATTTCCGATTAATCCGATAGGAATCCTTTGAGTCTTCGTGCTCATCATGACTTTCTGCATACTTGGATTTACAAATTCTTAAAGTATGAACGTTACAGTATGAAGGTTGGGATTTTCGCGTATGGAACCCAGACGGGTTGAGATCTACCGCAAGTTCTTCTAGTTCTCGATGCAGTTGTGTGTAATTTGTGTGCACATTAAGCCTAATGCACTTTCTGAGTGGGTTTAGTGCAGCGCTGGCAACCGGATTCTTCCATAGAATATTAGCCGTGAAGGTAAAGCATTTGGACGAAGTGCCAAGAGTTGGATTTCCACTCAGTTTCTTATTGCATGCTATGTGATTATTACATTACAGTGGCACTGGCACATTATTACATTACAGTGGCACTGGCACATTATTACATTACAGTGGCACTGGCATGCTTCGTTTGTGTCCATACAGCTCACTCCATTAGATTGAGTTTCATCTATTGGCATTGGTGGTCATTTGGATGTTCTACATTTACACCTTCACAAGAGCGACTTAATGATTGTATTCATACAACTAAGCAGTTGAGGGTTAGGGGCCTTGCTCAAGGGCACAGCAGTGGCAGTTTAGTGTTGCTGGGATTTAAACTCATGACCTTCTCCTGAGAAATCCAGCATCTGAACCCCAATATTCTGATGCATGGTGTTTGATGCATTGTGTTCAGCATACAAATGGGCTACAGTCGGTCATTGTGTGCATATGATATAACCAAATTTTGGCCCCCGACGCCGGTTCACCACTATTCCTTCCCTGGAGCACTTTTGATAGATTACCTCAAATCCTTACACTCGCCCATTTTTCATGCTTCTAACATCAACTTTGAGAACAAAATGTTCACCTGCTGCCTAATAAATAAATCCACCCACTAACAGGTGCCACTATGAAGATCCTCAGTGTTCTTCACTTCACCACTCAGAATGTTCTAATGCTATAATGTTATGCCTGATTGGTGTATGTAGGTTTTACTATGAACTGTCACATCAGATTTATTAGATTTCCCTTAACTGAAATACAGAGGATGCACAAATCCATTAAGACTAGAGGTGGGATTGGAAGATCTTTATTGTCCTGCACAGAGCTTTTAAGATCAACTGAAACACTGACCCGAAGCCCAGACCTCCTCAACATCAGTGTTTGCTCTCACTAATAGCTCAAAGATTGCGTATTATAACATACACTGAGGGGAAATCTGGACTGAGATGTTCAAAAAGCACTTGCAAATCACCGTGACGTTCATGGAACGTTTTTCCATGTGGTGTTGATATCGGACGTGAAGCTAATAATCGTACGCCATTAGGATTTATCAGTTTCCAATTTCCATTCACACAACACCATAATCATGCATTACAGAAACGCTATGAAATATTAACAATCGAAGAACGTGTGCATTATTCCCTCCACCACAAACTCCATCATATCCGTGTTAAGATTTTATGTTCCTTAGTAATTACAGGAAATGGTTTTTGTTTTTTTCCTTCCCGCAGTGTTACAGGAGCTGTTTCAGTGCATTTCTCATGCAGGCCTGGAGGACGATTCTGTCAAAGCCTTAAAGAAGAAATATGGAGTCTAGCTGCTGTGTTGTGGAGAGACGAACGAGGAGAACTGCATCTCATCCCTCAAATATAGATTTCAAATAATGAAATATGTTTGGCTGTGATTTTTTTTTTTTCACTCCTGGGGGGGGGGAAGGTTTGATTTTGTATTAATGATCTATTAACCACCCAATTCGCTCATTATAATTCAGTTACATAATTATATATTACTAGTGAGAGTGTAAACGTTTGTCACATTGATATTGAGTCATAATGTATTCATTATTATAAACTGTATAATGCTTGCAAAAAGCAGCAGCAGCTCCGCTCGCTCAGCTGTGGCCCGACCTGCGAAATAAAACAAAATCCCACCATCAAAACAGTCATAAATTTTCCTTTTCTTTGCATGAAAGGTTTCACACCGTTTATTGGGTCAGTTATATAAACAGTAGGATGTGTGGACTTTCTATTGGAGGATTTTTCATATGGGTTTGAAGTCCACACATTTTATTCTTTTGGAAAGTCAATTGGAGCATCTGCGTTGGTTTAAACCATGAAACAATTGAATGGCTCCAATTCTGTAAGTCAGAACTCCAGCGGGAGTCCCACTGTTTTACAGACGCTTTTACCCGTATAGAAGATTCCAGAAGATTTTAGCAGCTTCTAAATTACAAGCGAAAACACGTACTGCTGCCCAAACAACAGAAGCTACTGTGAGCAACAAACTACTGCATGGAAACATAAAATATCTCACACAGACATCATTTCAAAGGGAAAAAAAAAAATTTAAGGCATCAGGTACCAGAATATGGACATCCATCACTGGCCTGAAGGGTTGGTGTAAAGTAAACGTGAAGGTCTATCACCAAATATAGTCAGATTGAAGTTGGTACTTGATCACCAGGATGACAAACTCCATATAAACTTTGTTGTGCTGAAAAACTACAACTGATTCATTACAAAACATCCATAATAAAAAGATTTGTATTTTGGCTATTATATTTGAGATATGGAAATTAATGTTGATCCTCTAATTGACTTGTATTGAAGGTCATATGAAATATGTAGAGTTTGGTCTCGACTTCTTTAATCAGTGTACTGGAGACAGATGTTTGTATTCATGTTTGCTTTAAATACCAAAGAGCAGAAAATGATAAGTAACTTTTTCATGTACCTGCTGGAAATGTGGCGTAACCTGTAGCATTTAGATTTTGGACCACACTAACAAACAACCCAGACACGCTGTTTGTGGCCTTGCAGATGATGGTTCCCGAGGTGGCGTCCGTAGGTGCTCTGATCACTACCTCATCCCCGGAGCCAGAAGCTGGATCTCCATCCACTGTCCAGGTATAAGTGCAGGAGGGTTTACACGTGGCACTGCACAGAAAACGCTGAGTTTCTCCTGGCATCAGGGTCTTTGGCCCGCTGATTTTGACGTCTACTGGTCCTTCTGGAAAAGAAAATCGGTAACAGGCGTGAGTTCGGGAACAGGGAAAGACTTGTACGTGATGAGAGGTGAGTGATTGCGTGGTCTGGGCCACATTTTGATATCCTACCCAAAACTCGCAGCGTTTTCCTGGTTGTGGAGGACATTCCGGTGGCCGGGTTTGTTGCTGTGCAGTTCACTATTTTGGTTTTCACCCACTGTCTCAAAGTATCAAACAGCTCATTGCCCTGTCCAGTCTGGTTATCGAAACCCATCATGTAAGTGCATGTCGGTGAGCATTCAGCGGCACATATATATGTAAAAGGGACTCCTACAGTCACTGAATCTGGACCAAGAATGGACAGACCCCTTGGCCCATCTGAAATAAATAGATAGTTCATTATTTTTCTTTTTAATACATTCCGGTTGATTTCTCTTGCTAATCTCTCTCTCTCTCTCTCTCTTGCTAATCTCTCTCTTGCTAATTTCTCTCTCTTGAAACACATTTCATAACAGAACAATCAGAACCCGATGGGTACTTTTATTTCAAAACCGATGATTGATTGGGCACAATGTGTGTCAAGAAACCGTTCACACCATCACGTAAACTCCACCGGCTGGACTGTTGACTCAAGGTGGATTCCTGCAGTCGGAGTTTCCTCAGCAGAAATAGAGATGCTCAGGGTTGAGAATTATAAATAATAGCGTAAAATAAGTGCTCAGTGAGAATATATTAACGTATAGTAACAAGAGTTAAATTATTACAAAAGTCCACACAGAAGGTATTACATCTCTCTCTATAAATGATGATATATATACCGATTGTTTGGAAGTTGGTATCTGTATCCTGTATAAAGCCGCATTTTTCAGCATTTTAGTGCACATTGTTTGCATTTACAATCATTTCTTATCACATAGTAATAAAATGAGAGGAACTAAAACTTATGGTAGAAGCCACTGAATTATATATGAGTTATATGAACATTATGCTACGCTATAGTATTGGACACTACGCTATACTTTACTAAACAATACGATACTTTATGATACTGCAATATAATAACCAACTATACAACTCCTTCCTCTGAGTGTTAAACAGCTAATCCATGATATAGATAATATAGATGGAATTATATTGATAGATTTTCAAGCCACACTTATATATTGTAAATATCATGAGCAATAATAGTGCAATAATAACAATAGTTACATGTGCAATAACCTTTATAATTATTATTGTAGTCAGATTTTTCTCTCGTCTCTTTTCACTGCGGCTACACATTTCATTTCAGTTAATATATAATTTAATATGATTATTTCCTTCTTCTTTTTTTTTTTTTACTATGCGCAACAGTAACTAAAAAATTAAGCTAGGAAATCAATAAATTATTCCGATTTTGATTCTCATTCTGACTACTATATATGATATGATAATATTGTATATACAGAATCGTATATTGTATTTTATTTTACATGAAGTTATACTGTACGATTCTATAATACACTATATGTTATCTAGTGAGTAAATTATGTATCAGCTGTATTTAGGTGTCATCCATAAAATCTAAAACAGTGGAAAGCAACTTTTTGTACTCCTAACAGGAAACATATAAACCTTGCCAACGAATGCACACTCAGATAAATCTCATCTATTTAGAACTCGAATCGTATTAGTTTTATTAGTCAATGCAGTATGAAAGTCAGAAATGCAACCAAGCACTCACAGGGTCCGCTGGCATCAAGCTGGGTGTTTGATGGGTCCTTTCCTGACGTGTCCACACCATGAGCTTGTCGAAAATAACCCAGAAACATTTTTACGCTCTTGTGCTTTATATAATTCATAACCTGAGTGGTATATGTGATAAAAAAAAAAAACCAACAACTCCATACCTGTAAACTGGAGTGAAGGAACCAGCAGGAGCAGAGAAAATAAAAGAGGTGTGTAAGCCATGGTTGAGAAGTATGAAATGTGGAGGATTTTGAGATAGGTGAGGCCAGGTACACACTGCATGAGTAATAAAACAAACACATTAATCAGGAAAATGAGCCAAACAGCAATCTGTTCCTTTGCTTTGTGTTGCTGTTGCTCTTTATCTCCCATGCAGTTTCTGTAGTTTAGTATCTACCTGCTAAAGAGCAGAAGACTTTATGCAGTATATGTTCGGGCAGTTATCAAATACATGATGCAGATGCAGGTGAAGAGCTCGAGTTAATACTCACATCAAACATCAGAACAGGGAAAATCCATGTAAATTATTTCAGAAACTGATTTTTGCTGATTTTGCTTATATATATATTTTTTTTTAGCTGCTCTTAAAACATACTTTTTCAGGATAACGTTTAGGTTGGTTTTTTTGTGGTGTTTATTTTCTATATTTTTTGTATTATTATTATTATTTTATTATTACGATTTTACATTATTATTAAAGATTATTAAATCATTGTGGATTTTTGGAGGGTCAGAAAAAAATAATGGTCAAATCGGTTGAAACGATATTATATTATATTATATTATATTATAAAGCAGAAAAGCACCTGTGCAAAAAGATTCAACTCAATCACGCCATCCAAGATCAGGAATCTGAAGGCCATCCTGGGAATAAACAATCACCTGGTCTTGAAGCTGTAGATCTGCATCTGCATGATTGTATGCATCGTGTGGCTGATTGGATACCTGAATATTGCACATCCCTGGGGGTGTGTTCGATGAAAAAGTCTCTTACTCAACGCAGATGTTGACAGATGTTGACTTTTCCGTTGTCTTTCGAGTCAGTGGATAAAAGAAAGTCATTTATTATGTAATGAATCACACGAGATGTCCACAGCACATAGTTTTCACATACAGTATATAAACATAAAAACTTACTGATCCACGTTTTATTCCGAAATATTTACGGTCTACAATATACAAGCTACTAGAAACACACAAACGATCTTTATACAAGGAAATCTTTTGTGTTTTTAGCAGGAACCATTCAAATGGCAGGTTTTTAATCAGTACAAGATGCTGCCAAAAGTATTGGGACACCCGACTTCTCCAAAACAGGTGGATGCAGCAGCGTGACATTTTCCCGTCACTTAAACTACGAGACAGAAACCTGTTTCAGCATGACAATGCCCCTGTACACAAACCAGGTTCATGAAGATATGCATTACATGGCTTTGGTGGAAGATCTTGAGTGGCCTCCTGTGGAGATCTCAACCCTTTTAAACATTTAAATGTTCACACTGACTGCACTCCCGGCCTCCTCACCTCACCTACATCACTACTTAAATTCACTAACGTCTTGTGGTTGAATGAGCACAAACCTCCACAAGATCTAGTGGAACATCTTCCCAGAAGAGTGGAGGTTATTATAACAGCAAATAATGGACTGAATGTGGTGTTCAGAAAAGCACATACATATTTTATGGTTTTAAGTGTCCACAAACTTAGCCATATAGTGTATGTGAGTGTATATCCACTTAGAGAGAGGTGTCTTTGGAGTCTCTAAACTCTATGAGCGGTGGCTTGAAGGACAGGATCTCTGTAAATGTGTGACCTGTAGAGAAGACATAAGGAGGATAAGATGATGGTATCGTCCGATCGTTCCTACTGACACATATCCTGATTTTCATTATGCTCTTACGTTTCCACTGCTCCAGAGGCAGGTCAGCATTGTCCACGGAGTGATCATAGGGCAAAGCTTCCGTCTCTTCTTGAGGCTCACGGAAGTCAGAGAACATGGGCAGCTCCAGAGCCGTCGATGCGCTCACACGCTTGTCAGGGTCCAACACAAGCATTCTGTCAATGGCTCTCACCACTTAGACAAAGACACACATATCACATAGAGTACATGCACTTTAACTGGAACTGCTACTGGAAAGTTTATTCGCTGTATTGTTTTACTTACCATCTGAGCTGGATTTCAAGAAAATCGAGTGCATGTCCTTCTTTGGCACTTTGGCCAGGCTTCGAATGTAGTTTTTAGCCTGAAAAATGGACACTGATATAAATATCAAAATCTAATATTGTGTGCATTATTGCTTTCTTGGTCGTGTTTCACCGGACCACTCACATCCTGACTCTGGAGTTTGACGATAAAGTCCTGTCCTGGAGTCCCGGTGATTTTCATAATTTCTCTCAACTGGTCCAAATCTACAGCTCAACAGATAAGGATTAAATCGCATGGAAATAAAAGTTAAACCTGAAAGTCGGCCATTTTGGATCTAAGTGCTGCCTATTGAAGCCAATTTGTGAATGCAGTCATACACCAATCAGGAATAACATTATGAGTGGTGTAGTAAATAATACAGGAAAGGATTTGACAAATTGTGATGTCTAGACGTCTGGGTCTAGACGTCTGCAGTGATCAGTATCTATGTGCTCCAAGGAAGGAACAGTGGTAAGCACTTCACAAAGCATTTCCCTGGATGTCGTACCCTGTATGTATGTGTATGTGACAAATAAAATCTGATTTGATTTGATTAAACCGGCCGAGGGTTCATTGATGCACACGTGGAGCGGAGGCTGTCCGTGTGATCCGATCCACCAGACGAGCTCCTGTAGCTCAAACTGCTGAAAAAGTTCATGCTGTTGCTGATCGACGGGTCACGACTGCTTTAGCAGCAAAAAGGGGACCAATACAATATTAGGCAGGTGGTCATAATGTTACGTCTGATCTTGCAAGAAAAATAGATCAACAGAAATCATGTAACAACGGATTTTGTTGGTTGGTGCTGATGTTTCAGTAAGGATACGATCATTCCCTTTGAAAAGAGGTTTTCCAAGGAGCATCTCCGCCATGATACAACCGACTGACCAGATGTCAACTGCAAGACACAAGAAACAGTAAATGCATAACATTTAATGAGACACGTTTTCGATACTCCAAAGCATCATTCGAAGAACACAATCGTGTTCAGATTACATTTTTAAGGAACATCTAAGCTACCAGTGTGGTGGATCAATAACCAGCAACAATATATGGACAAAAGTATTGACTTTTTCACTCATATGTGTTTCTTCTTCAAACTATTCCTACACACTGGAGGCACACAATTGTATCAGACGTCTTTGGATGATGTAGCATGGAATTTTCCTTTCAATTGAACTAGGAGACTCAGTATGACATCATGACCCCCATGCACAAAACCGGCTCCATGAAAAGGTGCTTTACACCAGTTGGAGTGGAAGATCTTGAGCTCTTGAACCTTAACCGTATTGAACAATCAATTAAACCTTTACCTTCCTAATCAACCTCTTGTTGCTGAATGAACACAAATCTCCACAAAGAACATCTTCCCAGAATTGTGGATCTTATTAAAAAAACAAATGAGGTCTAAATGTGGAATGCGATTTTCAGAACTCACATATAGCTTAGGTGTCCAAATACTTTTGGCCATACAGTACATTTACGAGGAGTAAGTCTGTGTGTGTGTGTGTGTGTGTGTGTGTGTGTGTGTGTGTGTGTGTGTGTGTGTGTGTGTGTGTGTATGTATGTGTGTGTTACCCGTCTGTGAGTAGTGCATCCAGTTGAGGATGACTTCAGGTGCTCTGTACCACCGAGTCACAACATAACCCGTCATCTCCGTGTCCGCCTGCCTGGCCAAGCCAAAGTCCAGAATCTGAAGTACAAGAGCACGGAGACTCAGTGTGATCCAGTCTGTTGAACTATTTATTATAAATAGCAATTACAGGACATTATGAATCCACATGTTATGTAATTTATTACCTTCAGCTCACAGTTCTGATTCACAGCCAAGTTCCCTGGTTTCAGATCCTGTTGAAGAGCAACCAGAGAAGACACATAACCATGGATTTATTCCACACACACACACACACACACACACACACACACACACACACTCATCTGTCTGGTCATGTGGTTACATTTCCAAACATCTGAATATTTTGTACTTACAGAGGCTAAAAATAAATATATATATATATATATATATATATATATATATATATATATATATATATATATATATATATATACACACATATATACAGTACAGACCAAAAGTTTGGACACACCTTCTCATTCGAGTTTTCTTTATTTTCATGACTATGAAAATTGTAGAGTCACACTGAAGGCATCAAGGGCTATTTGACCAAGAAGGAGAGTGATGGGGTGCTGCGCCAGATGACCTGGCCTCCACAGTCACCGGACCTGAACCCAATCGAGATGGTTTAGGGGTGAGCTGGACCGCAGAGTGAAGGCAAAACGGCCAACAAGTGCCAAGCATCTCTTGGGGAACTCCTTCAAGACTGTTGGAAGACCATTTCAGGTGACTACCTCTTGAAGCTCATCAAGAAAATGCCAAGAGTGTGCAAAGCAGTAATCAAAGCAAAAGGTGGCTACTTTGAAGAACCTAGAATATGACATTTTTCAGTTGTTTTACACTTTTTTGTTATGTATATAATTCTATATTTAATTCCACATGTGTTAATTCATAGTTTTGATGCCTTCAGTGTGAAGAAAACTCTTTGAATGAGAAGGTGTGTCCAAACTTTTGGTCTGTACTGTATATATATATATATATATATATATATATAAAAACACGTTGGTATCAAAAAGTTTCCAGACTAGTTTTGTAACACGCCAACAGATGGCAGCACAAGGCTGCACGCACAGTCAGAGGGAACACCAACCTTCATTAGTAATGTGCCGAAAAACTTAATACCACCTTGTATTGAACTTTAATGAGCGATACACAGAAATGTCACCAAAAAAAAATACTTATTTCACATATTCCAAATTAGGAGAGCTGAATTTGCATATTGGACCTCGATTGGCTTTAACAGTTTATGAAAAGAAAACTCATCACTTGAAAATGATCACATATTTAATTCATCCAAGATTCAGCAAAAGCCCTGTTTTCCAACACTGCCCTGTCTGCACTCTCACTCCCCACAGTTATCAAGTTTCGTCTGACTTCAAGACCCATTCGAGGGGAAAAAAAAAAGACAGAAGATCTATAGACAGAGGATGAATGTGAGAGTTGAATGGAGTGGCCATCCTACCACCCAGCCCCCCACGCATATAATTAACATGTCAGAGGTCACATACTCGGTGAATGATCCCAGCAGAATGAATATACTGTGGAGAAAGAGAGAGGCAACAAGTCAATATCTAGATCACAAAGAGAAACTGGTACATATTTTTTTTAATTCTGTAGACACTGAATTAAAAACGTGCAAACGCTCTGTGTATATAAAGTGTGCACAAGTTTCTCTAACCTTCAGCCCCCTGAGCATTTGATAGACAAGGAACTGCACTCTGTCTTCAGACAACCTTTCCATCTTCATGAGCTTCCCGAGGTCAGTGCCCATGAATGGCATCACTAAATAACTAGCAGAACGAGAACAAGAGAAGCATTTGTGATGCTCAAACATCAAAACTAGAAGTATGTGTTCTCCAAAACGAGTATTTGACTCACAAGTCGTGAAACCTGTCCAGAGATAGCTCAGCTGTGAAGACGTCCAACAGTCCAATGACCTGTTTCAGGACATAAACGTTGTCATTGAGATTTATCATGTGAGAAATAACACGCTTATAACCGATCATTTGAAAACTTACGTTCTCATGCTTCATGTGTTTGACCAGTCGCAGTTCTCTGTAAGCTCGCTTGGCGAAGAGCCGAGACTGGAAGGGCCGGTGGAGTTTCTTGATCGCAACGCGTAGTCCTGTCTTCCTGTCGACGGCAGAGCTGCGAAAGGACAAGATGATACGGTATGTGGACAAATAGACTTACATGTGCCATCTCCTTTGTAGGACGTCTTTGGATGCAGAAGCATGAAAGGGTGAGACTCAGACCTGTTCCAGCATGACAATGTGCCTGTGCACAAAGCCAGCTCTTTGAAGATATAGGTTGAAGTGGAAGATCTTCTGCTACAGAGCTATAAACCCTACTGAACACCATTTTTCATGCTAACTGCCTCCCGGACCTTCTCACCTCACCTACATCACTACCTACCTAACTAACTGAATAAGCACAAATCCCCCCCAATATAGTGGAACATCTTCCCAAAAGAATGAGATGTTCAAAAATCACACCAATCTGGTACCAAGGTCACTCCAGGTGTCCACAAAATCTTGTTCTTTGATTCATGGAATCACCAACTGTTAGGGTATTAAGAATGTGTTTTTGGAGATTTCTTAGTAAGGTTTTACACAATCACAATACACACATCCTTACAATGTTCTACAAACAGCCAAATAATATGTTCTAAGACATAAAGGCTACCACAGTCAAAATTCATAAAAATTACAAACTCTTCTAAAAAAAACTTTCCAGGAAGAACCAAAAAACGGGTTTTCTGGTTCTCGGTTGCATTTTTGCTTCCCCAAAGACCTTACAGTAAATGATTTAAACCGAATCATATTTGTGTCAGAGGATCAGATTTGGTCCTGTTTGGTGAACTGCTTAATGAGATGATCATCGTTTGACTTATTAAGTATGAAAAACCTTTTTCTAAAGAACTTTCAGAGCAATAGATGCTACAAGTTCTTCACAGAACCATGACTCTTGACCCATAGAACCATTTATGAAGTTTTATTTTTTTAAAGAAAGAGTACAGTACAAACTAATGCGAGTATCTGAATTCGTATTGCAGTGCAAACTAAAACAAACCTCATGCGCCATGGTGGAAAAATTGCGCATTTCTTTTTTATGACTATTATTTTATTTAAATAAGTTATCAAAACCCCCATGTGATTTCTCTGAGCTTTGTATCGCAGCTCAGTGAGCGTTTATGTCTTCAGATGGAAAAAGGACGCTCTGGAATCTGTGCGTAAAACCCGAGAACTCACCATACGGTTCCGTACGCGCCGGTGCCCACTTGGATGAGATCTCGGTATCTTTCCGGAACATCCCAAACTGTTTTGTTGATCTCCTGGCGGTAAAATCCGGTCCTGATGCACAGTGACATGTCTTCAACAAGTTCACAAATTGTGCGTGTGTGTGTGTGTGTGTGTTTGTGTGTGTGTGCGTTCGCTCTCATGGGTTCATTGCAACTCCTCCAGACCACCCAAACCCGAGCGAGCGCGCAGGCACCAACACGCAGGAACACAGTGGGGTGTTTAACATCCTCAGCCCTTCACCAGTCTCACATCTATACAGTATAAACCTCTTTCTCATGAGAACAAAAGAAGGGTGCATAAAAAAGTGCACCCTTCAGCAAATTCACGGTTTTTTTACCCGCGCGTGAAAACTTATATATTTTATTTATTAATAGTGTATATTTTTCGTATATTGTATTATTTTTAACCCTGGAGAGACACTTAACACATCAAAACATCATGTATCATATATTTAACCCTGAAAATACAAAGCCCATGAGGAACCCCTGGGTGGAGTGAAGGGGGAGGGTGAAAGAGCTCACACTTGAATAGGATCCTAACAAAGAACCAGTAAATCTTCTTGTCCTTAAAAAGCCCCCGAAGAGCAATTGATTTACAAACAGAGGTTGTGAAAGGAAACCAACAGCACAACAAAGTTTCTGTCACAGCCTGGTATCGTCAGGGGGCACTTTGGGACCCTCAACCCAGTGCGCGTAAAACAGTGATGTCTGGAACTGACCACTGAGAGTGAATCAATCAATTAATTAATCAATCAATCAATCAATCAATCAATCAATACATAAAGATGTATATAACCTTGTAAAATTCATGCATTTGTCCGACACATACCTTTCATTTTAAATCCCACTTAGAAATGATCAATTATAAACCCCAATTATAAAATCAAATATAAAAGTATGTCAAATGTTAATTACACAGATATTCAACATTTACAGATAATAAATCTAGTTAAGAAATACTAATAATTACATTTAGAATAAAATAAATTAAAATATGAGATGTTTAAAAAACACGTGTCCACAAACTTTTGGATATTATTAATAATAATAATCATAAAAAGAACATCACAAGTCCAAACTATGAAAGTTCTTATTTATTAATTATTGTGAGTCATTTTTATATATATAATTTATTTTATTTTATTTATTAATTTTTTTTAACTATTATAGTTGTTATAAAACTTTGACACAGTAGATATTTAAACATTTTGTGTTCATATACTTTTCAAATTTAATGAATTTGAAATAAATCTGCTGCGAGTGAATTGGTGAAATGAATTTATTCTGCAAAAAGGTGTTTGGTGTAAAGAACCACACCCTGACGCCCGGTGCAGCACAAACCAACTGTATATCATACATTCAGTCAGCGGAAGAACCGATATAAAAAAACATAAAGATAAAAATTTACACGACACACTTTCAATTTCACACTCAAACACACACAAAAAAAGCGAATGAGGTGAGCAGGGTGGTTTTATAATGAACAATAGTTTCAAATAAAGTGAAGATTTTAATGAATAGTTAGATTTCAGCACATGGAGAGAACTTACAAGTACACTATATGGGCAAAAGTTTGTGGACACCCGAGAGTAAGATTTTTTTTTTTTAACATCCCATTCCACATTTGCTGTTATAATTAACTTCTACTCTTCTGGGTAGATGTTCCACTAGGTTTTGTGGAGATTTGTGCTCAAAGGGTACTGATGGAGGCGAAGTGATGAAGCCTGGGGTGTAGTCAGCATGAAGAATTCATCTTAAAGACGTTCAAAAGGGTTTATATATATATATATATATATATATATATATATATATATATATATATATATATATATATATATATATATAGTAGGAGATCTTTCATCAGTAATACCCATATGTTCCTGGAGATGGCTCTGTACGCATGCAAAGACATCTTATACATTTGTGTGTATAGGATTGGGGAAGAATCACATATGGGATACAGAAACGTCCCAATACTTTTGACCATACAGTGTCTTCAATGTAATAGGAGACCTTCAGGTGTCTGTAGAGGTACATTTTGTTGTTTTTGTTTAATAATGAAATGCAAAATCCTGCACTGAACTACTGTAAATAAGTGTGTGCGCGCGTGTTTATGCGAACGGTGTGTGTTGTATGAAATGCCAAAAAGCACAGAACCTCAAAGTAACAGCTGTAGGAAAAAAAACCTTTTCAAGACGTTCAACTGAGATCCGGTTACTGTTCAGGTCATAGCATGTGATTCATATCATCTTCACCACCAACTGTGATCTTCACCAACCACCAGCAGAAGATAGAATGAGATAAAGATGATTAGACAGAAGAACTAGCGATGCAGAATTGTTTTTACATCTGTCACTCATGTGTGTATATTATACGTGATTTTGGTTGCCTTTACTCTTGCGCAACCGCTGTGAAGAGCATCACACTGAAACACACACACACACTCCCAACGTCATAAAGTAATACCATTAAGATGCAATGCTTCATTAATATCTTTGATCCACCTCTTCATCCAGCCTTAATTCCTTTCACTCAGTCCTTCAGTGTAAACATGCACATTTCAGCCGAACTTCTTCTCCTCTCCTCTCTGCTGCGGTTTGATTGACATCCATGTTTTGCTCCAAACTTCTTCTATTGTCCTCGTAATAAAAAAGTACAATAAAAACACAGCATGCTCTCTATTATCGTGTGTTGCTTGTGCGTGTAGGAGTGTAGGATGTTTCCCAGAAAGTAGGGATATATTACTTTTCAGCATTCATAAGTAGATAACACGTGCACACGTGCACGCACAAACGCCTTTACACCTATGGAACGCATTGTTCTCATTCTCTGTCTGGTCCTCAGATTCCCAGTCTTGAGTCAAATGAGACAATTCATCAGCCTTGTTGAGTCGTCAAAACTCTGGAATGTGGGATGGTGAATTTTACTGTTCGGCCTGGATGTCTGTTTGGCTGACGGGGCCTTTAAAACTGTTCACTTCCTCAAACACAAGCTCTGTAGAAAGAGAAGATAAAAGAACATTCATCGATTCTGGATTCCATTATATATACAAAATTAAAAAAAAAACTATACAGACAAAAGTTTGTGGACACCTGAGCATCAGATGTGCTTTTTGTTTCCACATTTAATTCCACATTTGCTCACAATAAGCTTCACTCTTCTAAAGAGATGTTCTACTAGCTTTCATCCACAAGGGTGTTAGTAAAGAAAGGTAGTGATGTAGAAGTAAGGAGGCCTGGGGTGCAGTCAGCATGAACAAAAACCATCCCAAAGGTGTTCAATAGGGTTTAAAACTCTATAGCAGACCACTCAAGATCTTCCAGTCCGATCCATATCTTACTATAACCGGCGAGATTTAAAGATCTATACAATTGTAAGCCTCCAACGTTGTGAGAACAGTTTGAGAAAGAAGCACACGTGGCGTATGGAAAAGTCACGGCTCCCAATGCATTGTGTTCCTACCCTTCCATTCCTCCAGCGTGCGGTCCTTGCTCTCAGGGGTCTGGTCATACAGCGGTGCCTCGGGCTCATCTTCAGGATCGTGGTACTGAGAGAAGTACGGGTGGGACAGGGCTTCGGTGGCAGAGATCCGCCTGTCGCAGTCCAGCACCAACATTCTCTTCAATAAATCCACCGCTGGGAAAAAACAGAGGGAAACGAGGAGAAATGGAGGTGAGTAGTGTATGAAGTTAAATGGGGTGTAGGGTAGCAGGAGGTGAATATTGATCAGCAGGGATAGAAATATACACTAAAAGCGCTGAAGACTTAGAAATGATATACTGTAGCTCACGCAAAATACACTCTGGATTTGATAAGAAGTTGAAAGAGAAAATCTATAGTGTCTAGACTTCTGAAAAAATGAAGCGATGATCCGAGATTTATTTCAGACTGAGTTCCAGCAGGTCTGAAGTTTACATCCAAAATTGAGTGTCTCTTTAATCTGGAAGATATGGAACTCCAAGATATGGAACTCAAGTCTGGTTCCTCCTTAGAAACAATTTCCAAACAACGAATATCTAAATTAAATATAAAAATCAGACACTGAAAGTAAGACGTACAAAGCCAAAAATGAAGCTCTGACTGGAGTTTTCAAGAAGCACCAACCTACTGTAGGAAAACAAGGAACTGTTTGGTCAAAATGGTCAGCATAGTGTAAGGAGGAAAAAAGGTTGAGGTTTTTAATCTGAATTCCATCTTGAAGTGGCAGAATGTTAATGACATCATGATGAAGGAAGATTATCTAGAAATGCTAAAAGAAATGAAGAACCTGAAGACCTCAGCCAGACAGCTAATGCTAGGTGTCTTCCAGCAGAAGAAGGATCCTAGCTTGCAAAAAGTATGGAGTCTGATACAAAATTATACCAGTTCTATCAAAAGCAATTGTAAAAGGCTTATAAACATAAACAAATTCTGACCCACAGAAAACCTGAAGTAGTAATAATAAATAAAACATGCAATATGTCTGTAAATTAGCTTTTAAAGAGGTTCATGAAATCCCCTGAATCAATACATGAAATGTTTGGAATCATAAATTTGAGTTTAAATATCTTCAGCCTGGGTGTCTGTAAACTTTTGACCTCAACTGTATGTATGTCCATTAAAGTCTCACCCTGTGGATTGGCTCCTCTGAATATCTTTCCCAGATCCTGCTGGGGCATGTAGGGGAGGGACTGGATGTATTTCTGGGCCTGGACAATAAAAGTTCAAACATCAAACATCTGATGATGGACTTCCCCATAACATTTACTGTAAACACAAATCTACCGGATCCCATGCCAGTATTTAATCTAGCGTCTGTGTTTTCTAAAGTTCGGCCCTGAAAAATAATAAAAGTACAATCTATACAAAATCTCCACACACGTGCTCAGAAGAGATCTTCTTCAGAAGGTCAGGAGTTGGGGTGCCGACCACCTCCATGATTCGCTTAAGCTGATCAATATCTGGTGACGCAGCATTAAAGATCATCGTGATAAAGTGTTATGAAGGTTCATACAACCGCCATAGAGCATTGTCGCTCCATAACCCGATTCACTGTATTCTAATAACAATTGAACCACTACAACACACTTTTCTTTCATTCCAGGGGGAGAGAAAGCAGCACTTAGACGTGCGTTTAGTCTCCGATAGATAAAGGATACAGTCATTTCCTGGAAACAAGACCTTCCCTTTGATAAGCTCACCCATAATGCATCCCACAGACCAGATGTCCACTGAAATAAGAAGAAAAACATTACAAAGCAATTACACGTTTGTCACACAACTATTACATCTTTGAAGTATAGAATAAAAAGATCATAATAAATCATTATATATATATATATATATATATATATATATATATATATATATATAAATATATATATATATATATATATATATATATATATATATATATATATATATATATATATATATATATATATATATATATATATATATATACAGTATATATGCTTTTAGGCCAAAAGTATTTTCCATATATCTTGTTTTTAGCACAAATCTAGAGGCACACAATTGTATAGGACGTCTAGTATGAAATATTTTCTTCACTTGAACTACGAGAACTGGCTGCCCCCATCATTTTACTACCACCCTTGTAGCTAAATGATATACAAAATCGAGTGGAACTTTTGTCCGGATCCTGAATTAATATTAAAGTTTTGGTTTAATCATTTAAGCTGTGCTGTGACCTTATGAGTTGTCAAAAGAGTTGCTGATTAATTTGATTTATTCCATTTATATTTTCTCTAGGAATTGCTGTTACACTATGTCATCGGTAACTTATCATGATTGGTAAACTGTATGTCTGCCTCTAGTGGTGAAGCATGGAAATACAACTGAATGGGAATCCTTTCTCACACGACTATGAAGCATGGTGGTGGCAGCTTTATTTTCCGACGCTGCTTTGCTTGAAAAAAGTATAAAGTAACAGGCTTCATGAGCAAGGAGATAAAGTCATGCTTTCTCACCTGTCTGATTATAATGCATCCAGTTTAGCATAATTTCAGGCGCCCTGTACCAGCGTGTTGCTACGTATCCGGTCATCTCGTCGTCCGTCTGCCTGGCCAGTCCAAAATCCAGGATCTGATCACAAACGCAATCATTATCAATAACATTTTTCTGGTGTTGGAATCGGAATCCCTGTAGTGCAGTACAGTTCTCACCCTGAGTTCACAGTCTTCGTTTACAGCCACATTGCTGGGTTTTAGATCCTGTAAAAACAAATATTTGATTAAAACAAACACACACGCTGTATTAAATATAAAACTTCCATCAGCTTCACAAACCACTTTCTTGCTCACTTACGTTTTACTTCACTATTAATTTGTACATTGTATAAACAAAAGTATTGGGACACCTGATTCTTTCATTTCATCTTTCATATGTGGTGCTACACAAAAATGTTCCCACAAAGTTGGAGGCACACAATTGTACAGGAAGTCTGCTGTAGCATGAAATTTTCCCTTTACTTGATCTAGGATGACAATGCACCTGTGTACAATGCCAGCTCCATGAAGATATGAGGTTGGAGTTCAAGATCTCCTGCTATAGAGCTATAAACCCTACTGAACCCCTTTGATAGGATTTGGAATGCTACACAACTCACCTACATTAGTTCCTGACTTTACTAACACACTTGTGGCTGAATGAGCACAAATCTCCATTAATCTACTGGGAACGTAATCCCAGAAGAGTGACGGTTATTATAACAGGAAATGGGGACTAAATGTAGAATGGGATTTTTATCTAAAAAGCCAATCGTATGCTCATGTGTCCACAAACTTTTGTGCATTAAAGGTACAAGAATGAATGCATGTGATTCTAACAAATGTTTTTGACACTAATAATTGTATAAATATACTTTTATTTTTCCACATATCCTAAAAAATCCTGCAACATAAATTAAAATAAATGGAAAACGTTTGTGCAATCATATGACACATTAAACTGGATTAGGCACATGATCGTTAAATAACACACTAATTCAATCATTCAATCGCTGAATAATTCATGCAGTAGTTTGTTCATTGAACATATAATCAGCAAATAAAGGAAAGGACTCACTCTGTGTATTAGTCCAGCTGAATGGATGTACTGTTTAGGAAGAAAAATTCAATTATAGATTATAGAAGAATCAAAGAATGCAGAGAAAATGTTAGAACTATCAAAAACCCAGACATAAATATATATACATCTCGCTGGAATCCCTGAAATACCTTAAGGCCACGAAGTAACTGATAAATGAGGAACTGCACATGCTCATCTGAAAGGCGTTGGAACTTGACTATGTTGTTGAGGTCTGCTCCCATTAGGTTAGTGACAAGGTATCTGAAACGATACAGAGGTGCCAGATTACATATCATATATTGGCAAATGTTTGTGGACACCCGAACATAAAATTAGTATGGAAAAAGTGCATATGGTTGGAAAAAATGTGTCCTGATATTTTTGCCCATATGATGTATCAGCATGAGGATTGTAAACAAGTTGTATTGGATGGTGATTAGTCACTAAAAACGTTATATTCCAGGTAGATACTTACACCTCATTGAATTCTTCTAATGATTCTGCAGGAGAGAAAACATCTTGTAGCCCAATGACCTGAGGAGATGCATAAACACAAATGCAGCTGGAGTTTGGGTATGAAATTAATGTGTAGTGTTTCATATATACATTGATTGGGATCCTGACTGATTAAAGAGAAGTGAAGTCGAACAGACGCTGGTACAGCTCGAGTGTATTACAATTTAGTGCAATTCTCTGTGGATTTTCTCAATGTGAATGCTGTTTCACTGAATTGTAGAAAAATGAACTTCACATGGAAGTTCATCCCAAATGAATTGTGCAGCTGCAAATGAACCAGGAACAGAATGGATTTACTGTATTTCAAAACACTTTTATAAGGATGTACAATGTGGCACAAAAAGCTTTAAGACTACTTTTGTAACACGCCAGCAGATGGTAGCACGGGCTGCATGCACGGTCACAGGGAGCACCGACCTTCATAAGTCAGTGTGACAAAAGACATCGTCCTGTGTACATCAGAGAGCCGTGCGACTGGTTCTGACCACGTGCGTTACCACGTCTACGATTTCACCATGGACTGGATGCTCCACGACAACGCACCGAGCTCTCCTCACACGTGGAAAACAACACGATCTCACTTCCGCACCCACCGTACTCGCCAGATTTGCAGAAAGTGCTTGACACACTTCTAAAAGAAGACTTCTAGGTCACGTTCCAGAAGCTTGGAGCTGTATTGCTGTGTGAGTGAACTAAGGTGATAGTGTGGAAATGTAGATAAATAAAATACTTTCTAGTAAACAGAGTGAGTTTTGACACACGGAATCATTATTCAAGCCAAACTATAGAGCAGAGACTTTCTTCATGTGCTTGACTTCTTTCTATTACGATTGAATACGTGAGTGTTGGACAAAAGGATTGTGGGCTGATTGGTCCCAGGTGGTAATTAAGAAACATTAACTATAAGTTCTTCATAAAAAATCCAAATATTGCACCATTGCAAAGAGGGTCTAACTTTTAAGTTGGCAATTATTCATATGAAGAATGCCAATGCGTAGATCACTCTTAGTTATATGGCATTACATCCTATTGAGCTTACAGCCAGAACTCTAGCGCCAGAGAAGCAGATGGTACTGCTGAATTTCTCTATTGTCAGGGTGGGGGAGTAAGTCACAGGCCAAGCAGCTCAGGCTGGAGGAGAATGGAGGAGGTGGGGGTATGGTTTAATGGCCGTATGTAGCGAAAGGGGAAGGTTTGGGAGACAAGCTAGTGAGATAATAATCAACGTAACACATCTGAGTTTCTCTTTTTCTACACAATAACTTATCTTTAATTGCACTTTTAATCATGGAACTAAGTGCTGCGGAATCTGATCGATGATCTTCTGCTTCCTGTTTAACACCACTGCATACGTCATCTCTCGCATATTGCTTAATAAAGCATACATAAATATGGATTATGTCCCTGGAAATGTCTTAATGGAATGGAATGCATGAGTCGGTCAATTATAATTCAGCAAAGATAAAAAAAAATGTGCATGTGGAATAATTCCTAGAAAATCTCTACAAAAGTATCTGGAAGCACATAAATGCGATTAAGTGCTCTGAGTCATTTACATTATGTATTAGTGTGAGTGTAAGTGTGTGTGTGTGTGTGTGTGTGTGTGTGTGTGTGTGTGTGTGTGTGTGTGTGTGTGTGAGTGAGAACTCACATTCTCGTGTTTCATATGCTTGAGCAAACGCAGTTCTCTGTAGGTGCGCCGGCTGTGAATGAGAGACTGAAATGGCCGAGAGAGCTTCTTAACCGCTACCTTCTGACGAAGCTGCACATCATACGCCGAGCTGAGAAGAGAAGAGACCAGATGAGAAGAGAAGAGACGAGAAGAGGAGAGACAAGATGAGACGAGAAGAGAAGAGACCAGGCGAAAAGAGACAAGAAGAGACCAGACCAGACAAGAAGAGAAGAGATGAGATGAGAAGAGACGAGACCAGATGAGAAGAGAAGAGACCAGATCAGACCAGACGAGAAGAGATGAGAAGAGACAAGAAGAGACAAGAAGAGACCAGACGAGAAAAGAAGAGACGAAGAGATGAGAAGAGAAGAGAGAAGAGAAGAGACCAGACCAGAAGAGAAGAGACAAGACGAGAAGAGAAGAGAAGAGAAGAGAAGAGAAGAGAAGAGAAGAGAAGAGAAGAGAAGAGAAGAGAAGAGCAGAGAAGAGCAGAGAAGACCATATTCACGTAATTAGCTTTCTTTTGCTATTCTTGAGTTTGGGACTTTGGGACACCTGACTTTTTACAGCTATATGTGGCTCTTTTCAAAGCTTTTGAACAAACAAATTTGAGGCAACCAAATGTGTAGGAGGATTTTGGATGCACCAGCATAACATTTTCCTTGGAGACCCCAAAAACATGGAGCTCTGACCTAAACCATTTTGAACATATGAATGTGAACTGCACCCCAGGCTTATTCACCTACATCACTTTAATAACACTCTTGTGTCTAAATGAGCAAAACATCGAGTGGAACATCTACCCAGATTTGTGGAGGTTATTAGAACAGCAAATTCAGACTAAATGTGGAATGGGATGCTCACGAAGCACATACCAATCTTACACCTATAAACACATATAAAGCTTAGATGTGAATTATTTTAGATCCTTGTGAACGCAGCCTTATTTTACAGCTCCCAGTACACACATACTGTTCTGCAGGCATCTGCCAAATTTCCAATTACCCACAGGCCTGCAGGAGACAAAGAAGCATTAAATGTCATTACAGAGAAAATTCCCAATGCCAGAGTCCATATTAGATTTACAGCATTCAAGCTTTCGGATGGCACTGGACTTGGTCTTGACTTGGTGCTGTCTGTTCACGGAAATCCACTTTGTTTCCTTCTAAGTGAATATTTTTTGCCCTATGGACAAATTTACATATTAGAGATTAGTTACGAAGCCTAAATACTGTACATTCTGTATATGATGAAGTCCTACGGTGCATTAGTATGCAGGTATTAATTATTAACTGACTGGTAATTCCATAAAAAGGTATTAAAAAGCCATTACATCCTCTTCTGTTTCTAACTTATGAAAGTTCAAATCAGGTTGAGGAGCTTTCAGAAGATATTTACGAGGCTTCATCTGTTAAATGACGCAGGCGTTAACGAAGGCAGGGTGTAATCTGTTCTAAAAGCTGTAAAATACCACTCTAATTAACACCAGCTCATTGTGCAATGACAAAAAAAGGGCAGGAGTGACGATGGACCCACACAACACACAGATCAGCCTGGACATGCTTCTCTCGCTATCTTGAAATTGATTCATGTTCCAGAGTGAATCTGGAATCAAACTCATGAAATCTGGGCATAAATTAGGGAAATGTATCACTTTTCCTCAGATGGCATAAACACACTATATGGGCAAAGGTTTGTGGACACCTGACCATAGGATTTGTGTGCTTTTTGAACACATGAATGTTAGTAAAGTCGGGTACTGATGCAGGCGAGGTGATGATCTCTTCCCTTCACTGGAAGCCAGAGACCCACACTTGTTCCAGTGTGATGTGGAACATTTGAAGTTGGAAGAACTCAAGAACTCAAATGCCTCAAGCCCACTGAACACCTCATGAAATATAAAAGTCTAGTGGAACACCTTCATAGATCAAATAACTTTGGAACAGGAAGTTTAATACTCAAGTGTATCAGGGGCAGTTCAGTAGAGTTCCAATAGAACACAAGACTCTGGGAAAGATGTCTCAGTTTAGATCCTCTCTCCTGTCACTCCACCAGCTGATTATTCCTTGGGGTCTGACAGCTCAATAACACACACTCAATAATTATACTTTACTGATGTACTCATGTGTGTTTAGTGAAGATGTTGTCCAAGACATTTAATTAGCAAAGTACTGATTTCCTTCACGTATTCATATTTTGAGACTGATAGGAAGTGAGAAACATTTACACTGGGAGTTATTTACAGTACCCTTATTTCCCATTGTAGGTCTTTTATAATAATAATAATAATAATAATAATAATAATAATAATAATAATAATAATAAAAATAATAAAAATAAATGATTGTTGTTGCTCAAAGGCAGTAAAACAGGCAGATATTTTAGGATGATGCAGGAAACAATATCACCATGACAGCTCACCATGGCAACCATACTGGGTAAGTCACTGGGATGGTCTAATTATATAGCTTCAGGGCATTTGCATGTACTAGCCAGCAGCAGGACTTTGTGCCCACAATAGTCTTCGCCTTAATGCCAAATTAAATACCATGTGATTCTTATATACAACATGCAAAGCCCCGGTTAGAAGAACATTGAGTTGCTTGATAATCCTTTTGTTTAAATAGAACAATTCCTAGATGATTGTGTGTATTTAAATTTTTTTTATCTACACTCCATCCTCTCTCCACCCTCTCCATATACACTCCATATACACTCCATCCTCTCTCCACCCTCTCTATATACACTCCATCCTCAGCCCACCCTCTCTATACACACTCCAACCTCTCTCCACTCTCTCTATATACACTCCATCCTCGGCCCACCCTCTCTATATACACTCCATCCTCTCTCCACCCTCTCCATATACATTCCATCCTCTCTCCACCCTCCATATACACTCCAACCTCTCTCCACTCTCTCTATATACACTCCATCCTCGGCCAACCCTCTCTATACACTCCATCCTCTGCTCACCCTCTCTATATACACTCCATCCTCTGCTCACCCTCTCTATATACACTCCAACCTCTCCACTCTCTATATACACTCCATCCTCTCTCCACTCTCTCTATATACACTCCATCCTCTCTCCACTCTCTCTATATACACTCCATCCTCTGCTCACCCTCTCTATATACACTCCATCCTCTCTCCACCCTCTCTATATACACTCCAACCTCTCTCCACCCTCTCTATATACACTCCATTCTTTCTCCACCCTCTCTATATACACTCCATTCTCTGCTCACCCTCTCTATATACACTCCATGCTCACTTTACCCTTTCTATATACACTCCATCCTCTGCCCACTCTCTTTATATACACTCTATCCTCTGCCCACCCTCTCTACATACACTCCATCCTCTGCCCACCCTCCTATATACACTCCATCCTTTGCCCACCCTCTATATACACTCCATGCTCTCTTTATACACTCCATCCTCTGCCCACCCTCTCTATATACACTCCATCCTCTGCCCACCCTCTCTATATACACTCCATCCTCTATATACACTCCATCCTCTGCCCACCCTCTCCATATACACTCCATCCTCTGCCCACCCTCTCTATATACACTTCATTCTCTGCCCACCCTCTCTATATACACTTCATTCTCTGCCCACCCTCTCTATTTACACTCCATCCTCTCTCCACCCTCTATATACACTCCATCCTCTGCCCACCCTCTCTATATACACTCCATCCTCTGCCCACCCTCTCTATACACTCCATCCTCTCTCCACCCTCTCTATATACACTCCATCCTCTCTTTATATACTCCATCCTCTGCCCACCCTCTCTATATACACTCCATCCTCTGCCCACCCTTTCTATATACACTCCATCCTCTATATACACTCCATCCTCTGCACACCCTCCATATACACTCCATCCTCTGCCCACCCTCTTTATATACACTTCATTCTCTGCCCACCCTCCCTATATACACTTCATTCTCTGCCCACCCTCTCTATATACACTTCATCCTCTGCCCACCCTCTCTTTATACACTCCATCCTCTCTATATATACTCCATCCTCTGCCCACCCTCTCTATATACACTCCATCCTCTATATACACTCCATTCTCTGCCCACCCTCTCTATATACACTCCATCCTCTGCCCACTCTCTATATACACTCCATCCTCTGCCCACCCTCTCTATATACACTCCATCCTCTATATACACTCCATCCTCTGCCCACCCTCTCCATCTACACTCCATCCTCTGCCCACCCTCTCCATATACACTCCATATACACTCCATCCTCTATATACACTTCATTCTCTGCCCACCCTCTCTATATACACTCCATCCTCTGCCCACCCTCTATATACACTCCATCCTCTCTCCACCCTCTCTATATACACTCCATCCTCTCTATATACACTCCATTCTCTGCCCACCCTCTCTATATACACTCCATCCTCTCTCCACCCTCTCTATATACACTCCATCCTCTCTATATACACTCCATTCTCTGCCCACCCTCTCTATATACACTCCATCCTCTGCCCACCCTCTCTATATACACTCCATCCTCTGCCCACCCTCTCAATTTACACTCCATCCTCTGCCCACCCTCTCTCTATACACTTCATCCTTTGCCCACCCTCTCTATATACACTCCAACCTCTCTCCACCCTCTCTATATACACTCCATCCTCTCTATATACACTCCATTCTCTGCCCACCCTCTATATACACTCCATCCTCTGCCCACCCTCTCTATATACACTCCATCCTCTGCCCACCCTCTCAATTTACACTCCATCCTCTGCCCACCCTCTCTCTATACACTTTATCCTTTGCCCACCCTCTCTATATACACTCCAACCTCTCTCCATCCTCTCTATATACACTCCATTCTCTGCCCACCCTCTCTATATACACTCTATCCTCTCTCCACCCTCTCTATATACACTCCATCCTCTCTATATACACTCCATTCTCTGCCCACCCTCTCTATATACACTCCATCCTCTGCCCACCCTCTCTATATACACTCCATCCTCTGCCCACCCTCTCAATTTACACTCCATCCTCTGCCCACCCTCTCTCTATACACTTCATCCTTTGCCCACCCTCTATATACACTCCATCCTCTGCCCACCCTTTCCATGTACACTCCATCACTTAATACTAAGGAGTAATGTGTTTATTCAAATATTGACTGCCCCCAGTTAAAAACAAGAACAACAACAACAACAAGAATAATAAAAATAATAACAACAGTAGTAATAATAATAATAATAATAATAATAATAATAATAATAATAATAATAATAATAACAACAACAACAATAATAATAATAATAATAATAGTAATAATAATAATAATAACAACAACAACAACAACAACAACAACAACAATAATAATAATAATAATAATAATAATAGTAATAATAATAACAGGTCTTTCACCTGCTAATTCACTATTATTACGCACCAGAGACTCACAATGAAATTAATGATCTCGGTCTCTAGTAGGCCATTTATTAATGACTGGCAAAATCAGAAATTGATGATTTATTATTACTGAATTGTGTATGATGGATGTGATGGGATGCTGCTGGAGGCTTCTGTCTCTCACTCACCACACGGACCCGTACGCGCCCGAGCCGACCGGCGTGAGCATCTGGTAGCGCTCGGGCACCTCCCATACTGTTTTGTTGAGCTCCTGACGGTAGAATCCCGGTCTGGCTGACATGATGATCACCGACACACACACAAACACACACACACACCCACACACACACACACACACACACCAAACACACACCTTCACCTTCTCAGTACACAGGAGAAATCTCCCTGCGTCTCTGTCTGCGTTCGCACTTTACCGGAATGTGGAGACTCCGTCTAGCGCCGTGTGTGTGGGGGCGCGCTGCGCGCACACGCGAATCCCTCATACACACCCGCGCAGGCGCGCGCACATACACACTCGCGCGTACTCACTGATTGGGTTGTAATATATATATATATATATATATATATATATATATATATATATATATATATATATATATATATTTATTTATTTATTTATTTATATATCCGGTTGCAAAAAATCTTTTAACGTGATTAAACTGAGATTTACTAAATTGCAGGTTAATTTAAAACAGAAAACTTCAGTATAGTTAAAAAAAAATCTTGCTGGATGATTTTGGTTAAAACAACCAGATTTATTTTATTGATTTTATTGTAATTTCTACCCTGCAAATTCACCAATCACATGCACACAGCACACAGGGTTATTAAGGTCCTTCAAAACATAATACACACCATTTCTTAAATCCTGCACGTCCAAAAGAATTCCATCTTGGTGAGAATTCACGTCAATAAGATAAATACTATATACATTTATGTTTAAAACAAAAATGTAATAAAGAAAAAAATCTGTATTAGTTTGCATGCCAGCATATTTTACTAAACAAAATATTTATATTTATGTTTGTATATGATCCAATTTATATACATTTCCTCAAATTTGGAATTCATTCCCAACAATTCTCATACATGAATTTGCTAGTAATTTTCCCAACTTGAAATAATTCCCAAGTTCCCATGGACATTTTCCACCCTAAACATATAAATAGTGTATATACATAGCCAAGAAGTAGGTGGAACATCTGACCATCACTCAAGCATTTCTATTCCAAACCCATAAAATCAATGAATTCATATCCGTTCCTTCCCATGTTAGGAGCGTATCTGTGTGGATGATGATCGTTCATCTAGTGAGATCAGACACTGATGTTGAGGAGGAGGTGAGGAGGTCTGGGGTTCAAGTCGGTCTTCTATGTGTTCAGGTGAGTAGAGGAGATCAGGGTTCTGTGCAGGATTTCTTCTACTCCAGATGGAGATGAAGCTTGCTGTCTTTGTGTACAGGAGCATTGTTCATGCTGGAACACTGTTTGGGAATCTCAGGTCTTGTAATCTGTGTGCTTCTAACAATGGCATCATGTTGATGAAGGAACACACATTTACATTTATGGTACTTGGCAGAACCCCTTATCCAGAGAAGTTTAGGGCCCAGTAGTGGCAACCTGGTGGTGCTGGGATTTGAACTTGTGACCTTCTGATTCAGAGTCTAATCATTTAACCACTGAGCTACCACCTGCTCCAACGCATATTGATATGATGCTCAGGTGTCTGCAAATTTCTATCCACAAAGATCTTTATTGGGATTCATAATATTTCATTGCATTTGATGTTAAAGAATTTTGCTCTCCTGCACTGTTTATTGTTAGCATCATTTTGATTTACAGACTGTGATGTGATCATTTTATATGTATGGACGATGGAAATGGTGTCAGAAAGTGTAAAAGCCACATCAGTTTTTATTTACACCAAGTGCACATCAGTGAGATCTGGATGTTTCTGCACAGCTGGATCAGGTGTGTTAAACTGCACAGCCTTTCGTTTGCTGTACTGTAGACTGCTGAGTCTTTTCTAAGGTAAGACCACCATCTAGTGGCCAGTTATCGGTACTGCTAAACACAAAATGTTACAGGTGGTACTGCTGGACCAAGATAAATTATCATTATTTCGATGTGCACTTTTATTAACGTGTGCTATAAAAAATAATTATTTATAGCCCCATAGCCGATAATCTTCTGAGAGGGCTGAGAAAAGCTCAGCTGCCTACCTTTAATCTTCACCATGTTCTGCACAGGGAATAGCAGGACCATCCTGAGCATCTCCTGGAAAGGATAGTGAAAACGCTGAAGGGATCATCTCGTTCCTCACTAACATTTACACCACCTGGGCATTCTGTGTAGTCTCATGTAGATTTGTGATGTTTTATGCAGCACCCTGGAGATTTTGGAGGAACCTTGTTTTATTGCACCCTAAGAATCATGGGATAATGTAATGAGGATAAAGCCATTCGATCTGAGATTTGACTTGAAATATTTGGCAAGGTCTATCATGAAAAGTTTTGGATGTTTTCTATCATAAGACCAACCATCGTATAAATGTCTATTACATTTCTAAACTGCTTTTATTTAACTTTTATTTATTTTTTATTTAACACATGATAGAAGTATTCACCCTGGATTGAATGCCAGTCAATGCATACACATATAAACCGTGCATGTTTCTGGACAGAAGAAGAAAACTGGAGAAGCTGAAGTAAACCAATGCAAATACACAATGAAAATATACAGATTAATAACTGGGTGCTGAAAACTGAAAAGCAACATTTTATTGGTTGTTAAAGACTTCCTACAACTGCTCAGTAATCTTGACCATCATGCGAGTCGCTTTAGCTGAGTAGGGCTCAGGTGCTCTCCAGGTGAGCCAGTGAAGGCCAGATGCCCATCCCCGATTTTTTCCTTTAGAATGCCAGTTTCCATGCAGGTTGGCTGTGCCACAGCGACTGAACCACCATCCGCCACCACTTTCACCGTTGCATTCATTAACCGCAATATCCCCAAAAATGCATGGGGAGCAGCCGTCGTTGTCACGGTCATTTGTGCTGAAACCATAGCCGTTCTGGTCGATGCCAGCATATGCCCCCCGGATAGCATCACCTTAGGGCGAGAAAAACAATTTTATAAAAGGGTTAGAAACTTACATTTAAAAAAAAAAAGAGATACCCTTCTATCCTTAGTAAGTGATTCAACATGGTAAAATAATCGATTGCTAAAAGACCACAACATGACTAAATATGGTACCTGCAGTGCCTTTGTATTTTCCAACATGCAGTTTATAGGCCGTTTTCTCGCTGCCGATGTTAAAATTCTGATATTTAGCAAAGGCAGAACCTCCTTCGAAGTCCCACAGGTCTACTCTGAGCGTTGCTTTGTGCTGCTTGCTTTTGGTTAGTGCATAGATGTTCTCCAGGCCCAGCCAGTGATCTTCTAAAAAGGAGTTACGAACATATATATATATATATATATATATATATATATATATATATATATATATATACACATTGACATTTATGAGCAGAAGGTATCACCTTCTGAAGTAGCTGAGATATACAATATATATATATATATATATATATATATATATATATATATATATATATATATATATATATATATATATATATATATACAAACTATATGGACAAAAACAACCCAAGACAATCACAGCCCATACACAATATTTAACTTCAACAATCTCCATTTCACAAATGTTATCAGGAATCACAGATAAAAAGTTACCCACAGAAAGCACTTACTCTGAACATTTCCAAATCCCAACTTATATTTATTCCATTTATTGTCGAAGGAAAGCTTTCCACCGGTCCTCCTCTGGATAACGGTCCAGCCTCCATCCTTCAGCATCACACAGTACACCTGAAAACCACACATTTTCAGAACGTGCATGTACAAAAGGTCCAGCGTTTCTCAGTACAACTGATCAGTGTTAACATTCACAGTGCAGCAGGAACAAATTTGCACCTGAAAAGGTTTTTTAGCTCCAGGTGGCTGAATGCTGTAGATGCCACTTGGTGCCAATTTGGAACGGATTTTAATGTGTGTGCAGTCTGTCCCTGAGAGAGAGAGAGAGAGAGAGAGAGAGAGAGAGAGAGAGAGAGAGAGTTATTCCAGTACTGTTTTTTCCTCTTTATAAACATGTTGTTCACAGTGACTCACCTTGCGCTAACATATTGATCTGGTAAGTGGCCACGCCCAGAGACATAAAGAGCAGTCTGACCCAGACATTCATCATCCTCACTGTGATCTTCATCTACAAGGAAAACATTAGACAGTGTGTTTAGGTGGAGTTTACACCACCCTGCTTTTTTAGCTCTGGAACCATCACGTGAAATGTTGTTGTAGGTTATTTTGCTGAAACCTTCGTATGAAAAAAACAGGCACAATTTCACCAAGTTTTTCAAATGTTTTATTTACCTGCTACAACAACCAGCTTGATTGTACTGCTACAAAGCTGAATGGCCGCTCTGTGCTCTGTAATTAGTAGCTAAACATTTTAATACGATCCAGATGCATTAACTGTTTGGAAAACATTTACAGAAAGGACATGGTCCACTCTGTTTTTATCCTTCACATTTGTCAAAGGCACAGAGGGGCGTCAGGTTTCTGAATCTTCAACCAGTCAGTCGTAAAGCTTAGAGCGAAAGGAGCTAGCGTTAAAGTAGCACGGAAACCCCTGACTTGGATATTAAATCTACATTTTTCACGCAGAAGGACACACTTTTTCTTCAGCTAATCAGATACCTGAACTGACATAAAGAGAAGCGTCTCAGTGTAACATCTACTCAGCCACTGGAAACAAGCCGCAATACACACTTTACATTAAAGTATCAACTCAAATCATACAGTTTGTCCAGTTCTTGTCAACATCCCTGGATTTGTAGTTATTTGCGTTAAAAATTAAATCACTTACAAAATGGAGATCCAAAACAAAGAGTTTAATATACAACATCTCCAGAAAGTATTAAACCCCATAATCATATATAGTTTCATGCTTATACTATAAAAAAATGTTTTAATTGGAAAATTGTGCTAGGGAAATAATATTCAAAGAATTCGTGTTAAAAAAAAAGAAAATTAATGATTTAATACACAATAATAATTTTTTGGTATTGCAAATATTTTCATCAACTTTGTACAAATGAATGACAATTCTATATCTATATATATTTCTATCTATATCTATATTCTATAGTTGAATTCACCACCATGATGTGTAGTATATAATACAGAAGGCACACCATCAGAAACTACAACTTACAACACTTAGCTTTTATTTATTATTTTTTAAAGATGAAAAACTGATCTAATGCATCGCATTCGAGCTAAATCAATCTGATTAGAGCGGAAATTATATTGGTGTAAGTTTAAAACGAGGAAACTAACATAAACACGAATATAGTATCCTAATTTACACTTTACTGTATTATTCATTATATACAGTTTACTTTTCCAAACACTAAAAAAAATGGTAATTTGTAGACGATCCCTTAGCATCTCAATGCAAAGTATTTTACAGTTGTTGTTGTTTATCACTTGTTTGACTTGGTAGTAAATAACACTTACTGACATGTTTTACTCTTTTTGGTACCTTTTCAGTAGTCTATAAAGTTAGTTAAGTGTAATGGACAGAGTTTTAGTTTTTACTTGTGCAATAGGCTGTTTGTCTAGAGAAAGTCACAGATGCTCCCTAAAACTCTTTTCCCACACCCTGTTCAAGACAAGAAACAAAACAAAAGTGTATGTTCTTAGATAAAAAATTTCACAGTTCTATATAAAATACAAAGTTTTTTACTCACCATGGCTCAACCGAGGCTTGTGTTTAAAAAGAAAATGAAGATAAGTCACTGTTTGAGCAGGAGTAATCTAAATACTTGACCCACCCACTTATTATAAGCCAAAATAAACTGGTCCCAATCCTACATTCCGCAGCAGAGTTCACACCGTCAGGTTCAGATCCAAAGTCCAGTTATAACTATCATACGTCTGCTTCTGCGTGCTACTATTTAAGAGTGTTCAGTGTGGCTGTATAACAGCTGTGGCTTTTTCAGGAAATGAGTGTGTTTGTTAATAATACACACGTCACTACAGTTCTGCATTTATAGGAATTATTTTGAACTGCTGAACTCAGGATGGAATGATCACTCCTGAGCACCAGAACCTCAGAACACAAGAAAAATGAGTTTTCCCAAGCAATGAACCTCATGAACATATAAACCAGGAGAAATAAATAAATAAAGAAATAAAGAAAGAAAGAAAGAAAGAAAGAAGTAAGTAAGAAAGAAACCTAGTCATTAGTGTTGCACAACTCGGGTCACTCTTAGTGTCGATCTCAAGCCCAGATAAATGTGGAGGTTTGTGTTATGTAGAACATCCAGTTAAAACGTCCCAAATCAAATATGCGGATCACGAATCAGAATTTCATAACGGACCGGTCGAGGCCCGGGTTAACGACCGCCACAGGTATCGTTAACCAACAGGTATGGGTGAAAATTGTGCTATTGTTGGCTGAAGGAGGAGAAGGAGAGGAGGAAGGCATCTATAGAGACAGCAGGGAAAGGAGAAGTGGAGGAGGGTGGAGGTTCGGGTTGGTACTTTAAATGTTGGTACTATGACTGGTAAAGGGAGAGAGGGAGCTGCTATGATGAGAGGAAAAAGTTAAATATGTTGTGTGTTCAGGAGACCAAGTGGAAAGGGAGTAAGAGCAAGAACATTGGAGGTGTTTAAACTGTTCTATCATGGTGTGGATGGAAAGAGAAATGGTGTAGGGGTGATTCTGAAGGAAGAGTACAGTATGAGTGTAGTGGAGGTGAAGAGAGTTCTGGTGATGATCGTGAAGCTGGAAGTTGAAGGGATGATGATAAATGCACACAGGTGGACTGTGTTCTATGTAGCAGATGCAACCTGAAGGAGATTGGAGACTGTATGGTGTTGGCGGGGGACAGTGTAGCTAGACAGCATCGGATGGTGGTCTGTAGGATGATTTTGGAGGTGAAGAAGAGGAGGAGAGTGAGGACTGAAAGAAGAATAAGATGGTGGAAACTGAAGGAGGAAGACTGTAGTGTGAAGTTCAGGGAGGAGGTCAGACAGTAGCTCGGTGGTGGTGATGAGGTGCTGGATGATTGTGAAACTACTGCAGAAGTGATAAGAGAGACAGTTAGAACGGTTTTTGGTGTGACATCTAGAAATTGAAAGGAAGATAAAGAGATGTGGTGGTGAAATGAGGAAGTGCAGGAGAGCAGAAGGAGAAAAAGATTGCTAGTACTGTGTGTGAGCTGCACTTGTGTCTACAGCTATAGGTTCAATGTACCTATTGACTATTACCTCAGGGGGAGATTAATTGGGCAACATGAGAATGAATTAGCAAATCATCTGATGGAACATTGAAATGATGGTGTAGTGACTTGAAAAATAGGTGCTGGGATTGGGCCATGGACCATCGTTCTGGGATAGACTACAAATTTATAGTGTATGTAGAGTGTGTGTGTGTGTGTGTGTGTGTGTGTGTGTGTGTGTGCTTATGAGAGAGAGAAGAGCCTAATACGATTTATTTGACTAGCCATGCATACACATGTAGCAAGACAAAGGAACTTCACTGGAGCTCAAAATTCATGCTTGTGTTTGTAGCAGAAATACAAAGACGCACACAAAAAAACAACACGTGTTAAGCTATCTTATTTATTTATTGGTTGCATGACCATACATTTATGGTCTAGAAAAGTGCTAAAAACATAAGGAAAAGCAGCATTGATTTGATTCTAGTTGGCTAAAAACATCTCGTATATCAACAGCAATACAATATATAATATACACCATAATATACAGTCTCCTCACATATTCGCTGGCACATTAGCAGATCTTATCCTCTCCATAGTCGATCAGAACAGTGGCTTTGGGAAATGAAATCCAGCAGGACATAGACCACACTGAGGAAAATCTGTGCTTTTGTGGCCATGATAGATGAAGTTGGATCATCAGCAGCTGAGTGGATGTGTACTCGTTGAAAATTGTAATATAAGTAATATCAGAAATTCCATGTTTTATAACTTTTGGATTAACTCTGATCCTGGAGCTCGCAGGTCGAAGCAGAACACTGACCTGGCAATTTTTACTCAACAACCAATAAATATGTACATATAAATCCTGCAGTTCTTTCAGTTTTGCTATGAATAGTTACACTACTTTTTTTTTTCCTTTCGTAGATTGTGATATTACACAACAAACAGCTTTTATCGTATATACAGTAGGTTTGATCTACATATATTATTCCACAATGAAGAATTTATAATATTATAATATGCATACGGTTAAAATTGGAATGGTTCAACATGCAAATCAGACTAGATGAGTTTTGTTGTAATATAAATATCAAATAATTTGTGTAATAAAAATTGTATAGATAATAATGGTTTTCAAAGAACATATTATTTGTGTCTGGATGCTGAAAGCACCTTTCGAATCTTCACACCAGGACCTGGTTGGCACACAGATTGGACACCATTTAGATTGATTCAGGTTTAAGTCATAATGTTATATGACGTGTGATATCGATTTGTGACCACCACTCCCTCAAAATAAAGAAATAAAATTATACTGACCTGGAAATTCTTAGCGCCGGTGAGGCTGAGATGGTAGGCGACTGGCGAGCAGGCATGCCAGCGTTATCCCTGCCACCTGGGTAAAAGCGAGAGCTAGGACAGAAGCAGCGATGTGAAAGACGTTACTATTGACAAAACTAAAGACTTTCTTGAAGCAGCCATGTGGGTGAATCCCTGCACTTTCGATTCCAGCATTTCCTCCTTCAGGCAGAGGCCTGTTATGACAACCTTTGCGCCGTATGCAACAGCTGTCCGGTACAGACACATAATATGTGCTGTTGCCTGAGCTGCTAGTCAGTGAGAGAGCATCATGCAGAGCCCAGTCAGACAGGTACCAGTCGTGCCAGCTTTCTGCCCCGCAACACTCCAGTGCCCGCTGAAGGCTGTCGAGAGCATCAGCACGTCCGTCGTCTTCTCCGTAGCCTTCCACCGCTCTCTGTAGCCCACTGCGGAAACCTCCAGCGATGTCTTCCCTGTAGAAAAGTCCTGAAAGTCCGGCAGCCAATCCCCCCATCAGTACAGCCAGCTGGAAGAGACCAAAGACACGGAGAAGGCAGGGTAAGTTGGCCGCCACACCCAGACATCCCAGGAAACCCCACGTGGTGATAGCAGCCCCTGTTGTGAGAAGTATCATTGGTGCATTGGGGTAGTGGTTAGCAGAAAGCAGCATGTAGTCAGCCAGGGATGCTTGTGCCCAGACTCCTAGAGTGAAGATCGCCAACCCGGCTGACCAGAAGAGGCAGCTGAAGATGAGTAGGGCCAGGCGAAGAAGTGGCACAATGCCCACCGCTCGGCAGCATGGTGGGGCGGGGTCTTCCTGAAGCACAGGGGGCGCCAGCGAGGCTTTGGAGCCTAGTGACAGGGAGAGACGCTGAGGATGATGAAGATGAAAATGAGGATTGTGGAAGTTGTTTGGCTCCTGTAAGGAAGGAACCGAATATCCAGGCAGAGCGGAAGAACGCCGAGGAACGGCCGATCCACTTCGGGGTCCCAAACCGTGCGGAGAGGAAAGTCTTCGAGCAAAGTGTTGATCTTTTGTGCGATGAGGACTCAGCTGAGCGGGCAGCGAATCATAAGATGCAGTCACAAGGGTGCAGCTCATGGTCCTGGCTGCAGCTTTATCTACTGCTCGCTGCCTCTCTCTCATTTACTCCTCCCTTTTCTGTCTGCCTCCTTTGTTTTCCAGCCTCCGCTTAGATCCGTCACCCGCCGTCCGCCCAGTCTTTATAGCTAGTCATCAACAGCTAGCGCTCCACTCACACTCACCGTAAATTGTCCACAATGAAGCGACAGTTGGCAGGCTTATCTTTGTCTGCAGCTCTGCGGCATTTCCAGGTTTATATCCGACATTTCTTTCACTTGCTTGGACGCAGACACTCAGTACCACTGCAGTGAATAAAGTGAAGTATTCGATGCTGTAGCTGCTGCTAATGTCTGTCTCTTTAACACACGTAAGGGGCGGGGGAGTTAGTGGACGTATCAATCCGATGTCATTGAAGCAGAGTGTGTAAAAAAAAACACTGCCAAAAGTATTACTCACGATTTGAGTTTCCAAGTGTGTGTTTTGTTTTCCCCCAACAAAAATCAACAAAATGTTTTACACAAAATATCTGTATACAAGCACACGGCGGAATTGTTTTTCAGAATCAATACTAGTCAAGGGCACGTGTGAAGATTTCATGATATTGGGATTTGATTTCCTTATAGCACCCGAAATCACCACACTAAGGACATAGATGGACAATACCCAATGATTAGAGATTTAGGTGTACATCATTTCCAATCCAAGTCCACAGTCTTGAGCAGTTTCTCATTTGTCAGTAAAAATCCCATACGCACTGGAATGGCATCTCCCTGAACACCATATATAAATCTCCTCCTCGCCCCCTCTCTCTCTCTGTCTTTGTAATCAATTCAACTCTTCATTTATCACCCTCCCTCTCTCTGTCCAGCTTATCCCCAGGAAAGTCATTACTGTCTTTCCCATTAATTAAATGCCCACATGAAATGGAGGCTGGTATTAGAAAAGGGCAGACATCAATAAACCTGACACAGCAGGTAAAGAGACACGATCGCCTGCTTTGCCTGTGTCTGGGAGCTTTGCGGGTCTGAAACACCTTGTTGGGGAAAGAAATCAAAAAAATATTTCTGATCCGCATATTTGATTTGGCACGTTTTACGCTGGATGCCCTTCCTAATGCAACCCTCCCCATTTATCCGGGCTTGGGACCGGCACTAAAAGTGCACTGACTTGTGCAACCCTAATGACTATACATATTGAGTTATTTATTAAATATAGATGCTGTATAACTAAAAACTTTCTTTCAGCTTCTCCCGTTAGGGGTCGCCACAGCGGATCCTCCGCATGTTTGATTTGGCACATGTTTTTACGCTGGATGCCCTTCCTAACGCAACCCTCCCTATTTATCCGGGCTTGGGACCGGCACTATGAGTGGCTGGGGTTGGTTCCCTGACCGGGGATCGAACCCGGGCCGCAGCAGTGAGAGCGCCGCATCCTAACCACTGGACCACCAGGGACCCCCAACTATAGATGCTGTATAATCAATGAATTTTCAGTCTTATTAAAATATACTGTAGGAAATGGGTAGCAGCAGTGACACAGATGGCAAAAAAAGTTAATGCAATTAAATTATTAAAATGATCCAAGATATTAAGATATTACATATAATATTATTACTAACTAATAAAAATAATAGTAATAATAATAACAATAATAATAATAAGGTGTTAGTAATAAAATAAGGCTTACATGTACAAAATGTTTTATTTCATAATGCTGTATGAATATGTTGTACTTCGCTCAAGCTCCATGGTGAACGTTCATGCTTGTTGTTTCATCTATTCTAAAAACAAAACAAATAGAAGAAGAATCTATAAGAGCATTTGTCCAGTATTCATTTTGTCCTATTTTACCCCTTCAACTGCCCTCATGGGTCCCACGGTCAGATACTGCCTCCTGCCCCCCCTATCATTCATTCCAGCATTCTCTCTTCAGGCTTCAACTGACAAGAAACCTGGATGGTCAACATTAGATTGACAAAATATCAGTTTGCTTTGTGTACAGCAGGAAATCTAATAATATTACAGGCGGCAGGTAAAAAAAGCTCTTGCTGCACTTATCACGAGAGACGTGGATTTGTCTATGAATTTACAAAAACATTCGCTTACATGGCATGTTATATATTGCATCTTTGCAATCCCATAATATAATATTTGCACTTCTGGTTACATGCAAACTGCATTCCATTGGCCCTGTACTTGTACTCTAATCTAATCTAATCTAATCTAATCTAATTTAATCTAATCTAATCTAATCTAATCAAATCACAGGTCTGGTGTTTCTTTATTTTGCCCTAAAAATCAATCTGGCCCAACAAAATCTGTGCTATACAGCAAAAGCTTGGTTTGGTATTTTTCAACGTGAGACACTGCTGTGGTACACAAACCTAAATTATCTTGCAATGGCGATAAAGAGGTTGTAATTAAATGTACATCGGCGTCTCTGATGGAGTCTATGTGAGACCATACACATGGGACAGTGAGAAACGATCTCTGAGAATTATAAGGGCCTGGAAATCACACTGAGACTGTAGACAAGGCAGAACATTGTTTACATCTACAGTATTCAGCAGACGCCCTTATCCAGGCTTACGTACAGTTGTTTCATTATACAGCTGATCAGTTGAGGGTTAAGGGACTTGATCAGGGGCCCAGCAGTGGTAGCTTGGTGGAGCTGGGATTTGAACTCACAACCTTCTGGATTGATGTCCTTATCAGTGAGCACTTTCTGAGATGATTTCTGATGAGACTTTGAGCAGCTTTTAAAAAAGGGTACTTATTTGATAGAACAGGCTGTAGAAGGTTGGTATGTCATGATGAACCAAGCTGCGAGGATTGCATTACTTTCCAAAAATATATATATTCAAAAATATTTTATAAATACATAGTCATGCGCTTTTTTACTGGAGCTTAGGACCCTAAAAGTGGGTTAGTCTGAAACAATAAATCCAGCAGGAGACTGTTTTTCAGGTGTAACGGGAAGTCTTTAAATGATCATGTATAAGTGTGTAAGAAACCACATCTGGAAACCCAGATGTCAGTAAAGTAAAGTATTTTTACTTGGTCTCAACACTTAAGTACATTTTGTAAGAGTTCAGGAAAGATTTCCGTCGCTCCATGTGCATGTGTGAAGTCATACTCTAGGCTTCACTTTCAGAAAATCTTGTTGTTCCTCATAACGTAAAAAGTGTTCAACAAGAAGCTGTGGTGGGAACATGAGTGTAACCCAAACGGATTGGTCGGAGAGGGTTCTGGTCAGAGTGTGTTTTGGTCAGAGTGTGTTCTGGTTGGAGAAGGTTCTGGTTAGAGTGTTTTCTGGTCAGAGAAGGTTCTGGTTAGAGTGTGTTCTGGTCAGAGTGTGTTCTGAAGTTCTGGTCGGAGAAGGTTCTGGTCAGAGTGTGTTCTGGTCAGAGAAGGTTCTGGTTAGAGTGTGTTCTGGTCAGAGAAGGTTCTGGTTAGAGTGTGTTCTGGTCAGAGTGTGTTCTGATGTTCTGGTCAGAAAAGGTTCTGGTCAGAGTGTGTTCTGATATGGTCAGAGAAGGTTCTGGTCAGAGTGTGTTCTGATGTTCTGGTCAGAGAAGGTTCTGGTCAGAGTTTGTTCTAAAGTTCTGGTCAGAGAAGGTTCTGGTGTTCTGGTCAGAGAAGGTTCTGGTCAGAGTGTGTTCTGGTCGAAAAGATTCTGGTCAGAGTGTGTTCTGGTGTTCTGGTCAGAGTGTGTTCTGGTCAGAGTGTTTTCTGGTCAGAGTGTGTTCTGGTAAGAGAAGGTTCTGGTCAGAGTGTGTTCTGATGTTCTGGTCGGAGAGGGTTCTGGTCAGAGTGTGTTTTGGTCAGAGTGTGTTCTGGTTGGAGAAGGTTCTGGTTAGAGTGTTTTCTGGTCAGAGAAGGTTCTGGTTAGAGTGTGTTCTGGTCAGAGTGTGTTCTGAAGTTCTGGTCGGAGAAGGTTCTGGTCAGAGTGTGTTCTGGTCAGAGAAGGTTCTGGTTAGAGTGTGTTCTGGTCAGAGAAGGTTCTGGTTAGAGTGTGTTCTGGTCAGAGTGTGTTCTGATGTTCTGGTCAGAAAAGGTTCTGGTCAGAGTGTGTTCTGATATGGTCAGAGAAGGTTCTGGTCAGAGTGTGTTCTGATGTTCTGGTCAGAGAAGGTTCTGGTCAGAGTTTGTTCTAAAGTTCTGGTCAGAGAAGGTTCTGGTGTTCTGGTCAGAGAAGGTTCTGGTCAGAGTGTGTTCTGGTCGAAAAAGATTCTGGTCAGAGTGTGTTCTGGTGTTCTGGTCAGAGTGTGTTCTGGTCAGAGTGTTTTCTGGTCAGAGTGTGTTCTGGTAAGAGAAGGTTCTGGTCAGAGTGTTCTGATGTTCTGGTCGGAGAGGGTTCTGGTCAGAGTGTGTTTTGGTCAGAGTGTGTTCTGGTTGGAGAAGGTTCTGGTTAGAGTGTTTTCTGGTCAGAGAAGGTTCTGGTTAGAGTGTGTTCTGGTCAGAGTGTGTTCTGAAGTTCTGGTCGGAGAAGGTTCTGGTCAGAGTGTGTTCTGGTCAGAGAAGGTTCTGGTTAGAGTGTGTTCTGGTCAGAGAAGGTTCTGGTTAGAGTGTGTTCTGGTCAGAGTGTGTTCTGATGTTCTGGTCAGAAAAGGTTCTGGTCAGAGTGTGTTCTGATATGGTCAGAGAAGGTTCTGGTCAGAGTGTGTTCTGATGTTCTGGTCAGAGAAGGTTCTGGTCAGAGTTTGTTCTAAAGTTCTGGTCAGAGAAGGTTCTGGTGTTCTGGTCAGAGAAGGTTCTGGTCAGAGTGTGTTCTGGTCGAAAAAGATTCTGGTCAGAGTGTGTTCTGGTGTTCTGTCAGAGTGTGTTCTGGTCAGAGTGTTTTCTGGTCAGAGTGTGTTCTGGTAAGAGAAGGTTCTGGTCAGAGTGTGTTCTGATGTTCTGGTCGGAGAGGGTTCTGGTCAGAGTGTGTTCTGATGTTCTGGTCAGAGAAGGTTCTGGTGTTCTGGTCGGAGAAGGTTCTGGTCTGAGTGTGTTCTGGTGTTCTGGTCAGAGTGTGTTCTGGTTGGAGAAGGTTCTGGTCAGAGTGTGTTCTGGTCGGAAAAGGTTCTGGTCAGAGTGTGTTCTGGTGTTCTGGTCAGAGTGTGTTCTGGTCAGAGTGTGTTCTGGTCAGAAAAGGTTCTGGTCAAAGTGTCTTCTGGTCAGAGTGTGTTCTGGTAAGAGAAGGTTCTGGTCAGAGTGTGTTCTGATGTTCTGGTCAGAGAGGGTTCTGGTCAGAGTGTGTTCTGATGTTCTGGTCGGAGAAGGTTCTGGTCAGAGTGTGTTCTGATGTTCTGGTCGGAGAAGGTTCTGGTGTTCTGGTTGGAGAAGGTTTTGGTCAGAGTGTGTTCTGGTGTTCTGGTCAGAGTGTGTTCTGGTTGGAGAAGGTTCTGGTCAGAGTGTGTTCTGATGTTCTGGTCGGATAAGGTTCTGGTCAGAGTGTATTCTGGTCAGAGTGTGTTCTGTCGGAAAAGGTTTTGGTCAGAGTGTGTTCTGGTCGGAGAAGGTTCTGTTCAGAGTGTGTTCTGGTGTTCTGGTCGGAGAAGGTTCTGGTCAGAGTGTGTTCTGATGTTCTGGTCAGAGAAGGTTCGGGTGTTCTGGTGGGCGAAGGTTCTGGTCAGAGTGTGTTCTGGTCAGAGAAGGTTCTGGTCAGAGTGTGTTCTGATGTTCTGGTCAGAGAAGGTTCTGGTGTTCTGGTCGGTGAAGGTTCTGGTCAGAGTGTGTTCTGGTGTTCTGGTCAGAGAAGGTTCTGGTCAGAGTGTGTTCTGGTCGGAGAAGGTTCTGGTCAGAGTGTGTTCTGTTGTTCTTTTCGGAGAAGGTTCTGGTCAGAGTGTGTTCTGGTCAGAGAAGGTTTGGGTGTTCTGGTCAGTGAAGGTTCTGGTCAGAGTGTGTTCTGGTCAGGGAAGGTTCTGGTCAGAGTGTGTTCTGATGTTCTGGTCAGAGAAGGTTCTGGTGTTCTGGTCGGCGAAGGTTCTGGTCAGAGTGTGTTCTGGTGTTCTGGTCAGAGAAGGTTCTGGTCAGAGAAGGTTCTGGTGTTCTGGTCAGAGAAGGTTCTGGTCAGAATGTGTTCTGGTCGGAGAAGGTTCTGGTCAGAGTGTGTTCTGTTGTTCTTTTCGGAGAAGGTTCTGGTCAGAGTGTGTTCTGGTGTTCTGGTCGGAGAAGGTTCTGGTCAGAGTGTGTTCTGGTCAGATAAGGTTCTGGTCAGAGTGTGTTCTGATGTTCTGGTCAGAGAAGGTTCTGATGTTCTGGTCAGAGAAGGTTCTGGTCAGAGTGTGTTCTCTCACTGTGTGTGTGTGTACAGAACTCTTTCTCTATATAATGGTCTAATGTGATGGAGAATGGAACTGCATCCATGATTCACACAGATCTCACACATCACTGTTTTTACTCTTCATACTGGTGTCCGTTCAGAAGCGAATGTTGTATTATTTGTGTAGAAATGTGAAACAAGAACTTCATATTTAAACACTTTTACACAATGACAGGAACATCAATTAGCCCTGGTTTACATTTTTATTTAATTTTCTGCTATAAAGTATTTACTTTTTTATTTAATTTTCTGCTATAAAGTTTTTACTTTTTTATTTAATTTTCTGCTATAAAGTATTTACTTTTTATTTTATTTTATTCTATAAAGTATTTACTTTTTGTTTAGAAAATTTGCGCACAGATTTTCAGTGTAAAAACGAGAAATAAGACGTGTAGGAATAATCCAAAATGGCGCCTGTAAAATTCACCTCCAGGCCTGAAGAGGGCGCAGAAGAATTGTGTTTATTTTCTCTTGTGTTCGTTGTTTCCGGCTGCACGTCCGATAGTAATTCGCTATTAATGCACGCTCATGTTGATCGGTTCTGCTCTGGTTCCTTCCGACTGACGGTGTGGAGATGGCCAGCTCGGAGCTCCAGCACAGAAGTAAGCCGTGAACATAAATAACCTTCTGAAGAAGCTCAGCTGAGGAGTTGAACTCCACAAGCGGCGGGGTGTTTTTTTTTTAAATACAGAATCCCAAATCGTACCTGGTCTAAAAGCTAGTGTGCTACGGGGGGTGTAGGAGGTTTTAGTTTGACACCCTAAATAGTGCGCTTGTGTAGTGAGCGAGGGGCGAATTGGGAATCGGTCCAGAGTGAAGCTGGCTAGCAAACAGTGTTATTAGCAGGAATGGAGGAAGACAGGTGTTTTAGTAGTGATGTGAGGGTGAGGTTTGGGTTCAGAATGAGGAATATTCGTGTATTTAGCTGAATTTAGAAAATGAATAATGTGTGTGTGTGTGTGTGTGTGTGTGTGTGTGTGTGTGTGTGTGTGTGTGTGTATAGCTGCAGCCCTGCCCCTGTCCGCCCTGCGCCTCGTGGTGCCGCCGCTGCGCCTCATGTCTGCTTTCCTCTGGCAAGTGGTCCAGAGGCACAACGTGACCCATTACAGCAAACTCGAGCAGTTCGTCATGCTGGTGTCTGAGACAGTTCCAGACATCATGAGCCAACATCTGCTCAACAAGCTGGTCTTTCATTTACGGAAAAAGGTGAGACACATGCACCTGAATAAACCTGTCCTTCCTGCTCCATCCCAAACACTGTGACCTGGATCTTCACCCACATCCCAAACACTGTGACCTGGATCTTCACCCACATCCCAAACACTGTGACCTGGATCTTCACCCACATCCCAAACACTGTGACCTGGATCTTCACCCACATCCCAAACACTGTGACCTGGATCTTCACCCACATCCCAAACACTGTGACCTGGATCTTCACCCACATCCCAAACACTGTGACCTGGATCTTCACCCACATCCCAAACACTGTGACCTGGATCTTCACCCACATCCCAAACACTGTGACCTGGATCTTCACCCACATCCCAAACACTGTGACCTGGATCTTCACCCACATCCCAAACACTGTGACCTGGATCTTTACCCACAATCCAAACACTGACCTGGACTTTGTGTGTGTGTTTTCCTGCAGGTGATCTTGGAGTTGTGCTTTAAAGAAAAAACCCCTGATGTGTGGATAATCCAAGCTCACCTGGACACACTACGCAACCTGACCAACAGAGTAGGTGCATCCTGTCTACATCACACACTCACTGAAATCAATCAGACATTAGATAACTATTACATCACATGAACAAGATGCTTTTCTGCTCTCTACAGATATAAATGGTGTTTGATGTTGATGCTTATCACCTTCCTTGCTCTTGTTTTTTGTTTTGTGCACCATTCTGTGGAATTTCAGCATTTTCTGAAACACTCGAGGGAGAAATTTGCTTGGAAAAAATGCTTCATTTAATTCATTATATAATTATTTATTATCTTGTTGATGTTCGATGTGATTTTATGATCTTGTGGATGTGATTGGATAATGGTCTCTTAGCCCCACCCCCTTTTCACTTTTGGTCTAATCTTTTTGTTCGTATTTCCTGCAGTCCAGTGACATCGAGAGCGAAGTCATGAATAACAAATTCATAAAGATGATCCATAACATTCTGGAGGATGTGGATAAGCGGGAGAGCTTTCAGCAGGTCAGACGTCTCCCTCAGCTCTTGTCTCTCTTCTTTCCTAAATCAGTCCACATTTTTCCATTCAGTCTTCCTTCACACGACTCTGCTTTTCTGTTGCATCAGAACGTTCTTCCTGTGGAGTACGGTCCTGGATACGATGCCGTGCTGCAAAGCTTAGCCTGGGAGTTCCTAACTCGAGTGGATGAACTCCTGCCTGTCCCGAACCTCAAAGAGGTGCATCATCTGACCCCATCACGCCTTTTTATTTCTCGTAAATGAATTAACGATACAACCTGCTTTTAGCAGGACTTTGAGCAGGAATCCGAGCTCAATGTGAATTTGAGCTGTGGGTGGGGTTATGTCGAGTGGGCGGGGTTATATCGAGTGGGTGGGGTTATTTCTATCGAACATAATTAGGGTGAAGCTAAGAACATGGATCGATATGAGGTAGAAGTCCGTCCAGCCATCCATGTTTGTTTTATAGCCAAAAGTTTGTGGACACCTGACTATAAATTATAAGCTCTTTAAACATCCCAATCCATAATAATTTCCACTCTTCTGGGAAGATGTTCCACTGGATTTGTGGAGATTTGTGCTCATCCACCCATAAGGCTCTTTGTAATGTTCAGGTACTGATGTAGGTGAGGTAAGAAAAGCAAATCTTCATCGAGCTGGCTTTGGGCACAGGTGCGTTGTCCTACTGAGACGGTTTTGTGTCTCCTAGTTCACGTGAAGGTCCGGTGTCCCAGTACTATTGGCCAGAAAGAAAATATAGTAGCACTTTAATTAAAAAAGAGAGAGAGAGATTTTTTTTTTTTTTATGGGGACAATGAGTATTTAAATCAAATTGTATTGTAATGAATGGATTTCTTCAGACAGCGTCGTGGCTCTGCGGCGGTTTGTCTGCCATGGAAGACATTGTCCAGCCTCTCTCAGACCCGGTGGAGCTACAGGACGTGCTGCAGCATTTCAAATCCAAGAGGCATAAAAGCAGAAACGGTAAACTTTTAGTCCTCAGAGGAACATTACTACATATTTACTGCATATCTGATCACGTTATACCGTGGAACAGTCATTTTTATATGGTCGCCTCCCTGTACACACCATGTCAACACTGTATGGACAAAAGTATCGGGACACCTGTCACAAATCTTAGAAGAAGAATGAAGGTTCTTATAATGTAGGATGTTCAGAAAGCATGTATGGTATGAGTCAGGTTTCCTCAATGTTTTGTCCATATAGTGTGAGTGCATGCTTATATACAGGTAAGTTTACACACACACACACACACACACACACACACACACACACACACACACACCTCTACAGCTGCGCCTTTGTTTTGTTTAGTTTTTTCTTCATGCATTAAAATCAGTTAATACAGTGGTTGACTTCAGTTGAAAAACTAATGCTATTTTTTTTTATTTATGCAAAAGCTTTTTTTTTTTAATCCTGTTCTTCAAATGTTTTAATGTGCAATCGCCTTAATACTGTTATTGCCGTATTTTTAAAAAATTATATTTATATTTATTATATTAGTATATTTTTCAATTCTGACCGCATCACATTTCTCTCTCCATTAACTCTAGAGCCGACCTCGTCTTCTCCCTGCATTCAACAAGAGGTGGTGTTTCCTGCCAGTTCTGTGGAACAGGAGAAAATCTTGCCTCCTTCATCCGTCGCACAAGAAACCATCATCATCGCTCAGGCACTTGGTGAAAATCAATCGGAATCTGACCGCGCAGCTGCAACCATAATGAGCCCCGAGAACAGCGACACCGAGGAGACGGAAGTCGAGACCGAACTGCAAGAAGAAGCGGTTTATCAAGAGAGCAGCATGGGGATGTGTGAAGTCCAGCAGATCTACCTCACCGCAGACGGCTCTACTGTTATCGTCTCGGAATTGGACAACGGCGGAGGGGACGGCTCTCAGCTGCAGTTTCTAGAGCAGTCTGACGAAGGGGATACTCCTGAAGTCAGGGAAATCAGCATGGAGGAGTGGATCTCGGAGATAGCAGGGAAAGTTCTCCCTCTGTCGGTCATGCCGCCGTCTTCTGACATGGACGTCCTTGCAGAGGAAACGGCGTTCGTCCCCGTTATCAAAAGACCACCGTCGATAAAATCTATCATCAACAGAAAAAGTTCTCCTTCTCAGGGTGCAGCCAGCAGAAAGGTCATCGCGGTGCCCACGGAGTCCCAGGCGGAGCAAGACGCGTGCGAGAAAAAGCACACGTGTCGTGTGTGTAAGAAGGAGTTCCGTTACGAGTGCCAGCTGAAGAATCACATGCGCACACACACGGGCGAAAGACCGTTCCAGTGCTCAGACTGCGGCAAAAGCTTCCGGTGTCTCAGTTTCCTGTCGAGCCACATCAAAACCCACTCGTTATCCCGGCCGTTCAAATGCACGCAGTGCGCCAAGACCTTCCGCAAGAAAGCCGATCTCATCAAGCACGTGCGCGTGCACACGGGAGAGAAGCCGTACAAGTGCAACATCTGCGGCAAGAGCTTCTCTCAGGGCTCGTACCTGAAGATCCACCGCGAGTGTCACACGTCGGAAAACCTGCACCAGTGTCCGCACTGCGAGAAATGCTTCCCTACGGCGTTCAAGCTCGCCGTGCACATCCGCTACCACTCGATGGCGCGCTCGTACACCTGCAACGTTTGTGGCAAGAGCTTCATCTACGCCAGCCTGCTGCGGAGACACAAGGGCTACCACGTGGGCGAGCGCAAATACCTCTGCACCATATGCGGCAAGTCCTTCGTGTACATGTTCGACCTGAAGAAGCACCAGCGCAACCACGAAAAGCCGCGCGTCCGCATCCCGTGCAGGTTGTGCCACAAGACTTTCGCGGGGCCCGAGATGCTCCGCTGCCATCTCCGCATCCACACAGGAGAGCGGCCCTTCGGGTGCAAGGTGTGCGGCAAAACCTTCTCGCAGATCGGGAACATGAAGCGGCACGAGCGCGTGCACACCGGAGAGCGTCCGTACGTCTGTACGGAGTGCGGGAAGACCTACAAGCACTCCTCGCACCTGAAGAACCACATGCTGAACCACACGGGCGAGCGGCCGTGGCGCTGTGCGCAATGCGGGAAAAGCTTTAAGTTTCAGGGACCGCTGAAGAAGCACGAGCAAACGCACCGGGCCGAGCAAACCCGCGCACGCAGAAGACACGAAACCAAAAACCCTTGACGGCTGAGCATCATTTAAACCGCTCACTATATTAGTGGAATAGTAAATATCCAGAACCTGGATCGGCAATCCTGAAGGTCAGACCTGCTTCTAAGAACGTAGGGAAGGTCACAAACGTCAGTTCACTTCAGAGGAAGATCAGCTGTAGTCCGGTAGTGTACAAATGTGTTGAGTGGGAGGTGGAGGAATATTTCTCAGGTATCTCACACCTGGAAAGCTTTTTGTTTGTGTTTGTTTGTTTGTTTAAATGGAATAATTACTTTACATCTATTTTTGTAATGATCCAGCAGACCACCGAAACCCCCAAAAACCGTCTGCTATTCATGCTATAGTACTATTATCTCTACTTCATTCAACAAGAATCGTCCAAAGTCTTCCTTTCAATCAGATACTGAGGATATGCGGAGAATAAAAGAGAGCCTGTGGTTTAAAAATGCGTCTGTATGCAGATTTCTGTTTTCTTTCAAATGATCACATCAGCTACACTGTGCTTATGAATATAAGGTGGGTTTTTTTGCATTTCTTTCCACATCATTTGAGATGATTTGTGCTCAGTGAGACAGAGGTGTTTAAAGTCATGCACTGGTGAAGGTGAGGAGGACCAGGCACCAGATGTCCAAGCAGAGTTCACATTCCTACAGGTTTGAATTTCCGAGTTCAGGCAAAGGAAAAGATTTAATCGATTCCGAAGGCGTCCTACACAATCACGTGCCTCCAACATTGTTTTAAAGGTTTGGGGAGGAACCACGTATTACTTACATAGCAGCTGTCCCAATAATTTTGGTCACTCAGTGAATTCCTATATGCAACATTTAATTACCCCGTTATTCCCCCTGCTGAGTCATGAAGTGGGTGGACAGTCCAAATATAGGATATTAAATATTACAAATAAATATTTTAATAAAATAAGAAAACGGTGGTGATTCATGAGTCTAAATGCCACAATCCCCAGTGTTCCTCACATCATGATACTCAGTGGAGATGAAATAAAAACAGAAATGCCTTTGTTCAGCAAATTTGTTTATTTCAACAGGAAAGATTCATAAAAAAAAATTAAAATCAATAAAAGTAGAAAGTACAGTAAATTTGGTTAACAATCGAAGGTGAAGAAACAAATCAGAAGTAGTTCACATCTGGAACCGAACCCCATGTACATCAATCACCACGCACTGAGACACATCTTTATTTTCAAACTAGATCCAGATGTTGAGTTTGGGTTTCATTTCACATGAAATGAATCAGAATGTTAAGTTATTAAACAAGTCACAAAAATACACATGGTCTCCTCCGTACACTGTATGCTGAGGTCACGCTTGTTTTGAAGATTTTATTAAAACTAAGAACATCTGTGGGGAACAATGGAATCAGCAACAGAACAAACGCTGACTCGTAACTGCTTCTGTTCCTGTTTTATTCAGTAAAATAATTGTTTCACCTTGATCTACACGTGAGAGAAATATTAAGCGTAGTGACCCGGCGTGGTGGTGGTGTTCAGATGGCCAGGTGGAGGGTGATGGGGCAGTGGTCACTCCCCATGGCAGTGTTACGAATCTTGCTGTCACACAAGCTGGGGAGCAAAGCAGCAGATAGCAGGAAGTAGTCCAGGCGCCATCCCACGTTCTTGGCCCGTGCGCTCATCATGTACGTCCAGAAGGTGTAGGCGTGGGTCTGCTCTGGATACAGCTCGCGGAAGCTGTCGGTGAAACCGGCGGCCAGGAGCTGACTGAAACCCTCGCGCTCTTCAGGGGTGAAGCCCGCGTTCTTACGGTTACCTTTAGGGTTCTTTAGGTCGATCTCGTGGTGGGCCACGTTGAGGTCGCCACACAGGACCAGGGGTTTACGACTGTCCAGATCGCTCAGGTACGCGCGGAAGTCCACGTCCCACGTTTTGCGGTAGTCAAGGCGGACCAGGCCACGCCCGGCATTGGGAACGTACGCGGTAACCAGGAAGTAAGACGGGAACTCGGCAGTGATCACACGGCCTTCTTTGTCATGCTCCTCTTTTCCTGCAGGAGGAAAAAACGTCCAGGTGATTAAACTTAAAATATTTAACAGTCCATCAAACCTGGTTTATCGAACAAACTGAGTTTTACTGATATACGGTCCACTGGGGGTGGAGCTGAACCTGATCCAACACCAAGCCAAAAAACTCACAGATCCTGGGATCAGGTCCGACTCCAAACCCCTGGACTTTGATTTCTGCAGCAAGGGTTACTTTCTTTCATTCTATTTGTGCAACCAAAACAGATGTGTAAACCAAATGCCCTCAGTTCTTACCAATGCCATAAGTGACTCTGAGAGGCTTGGTCTTGCACAGCATGGCCACTCCACTGTAACCCTCTTTATCCTCAGAACCTGCCCAGTACTTATAAGGATACTCGGGCATGGAAGTGATATTGACTGGTAAAGATTTCTCAGCACACTTAGTCTCCTGAAGACACAGCACATCTGGATCCTCCTGACGCACCCACTGTAGGGACAGACCCCAAAAAAAAAAAAAAAAAAAAAAAAGTAAAATACGTTAATGGAGAACAAGCATAATGCAGACACGTATGAACTGGAGATGCAGCAGCAGCCATGCAAACCCTCTTACATCGAGCCCATTCTTCTTCACCCAGGCACGAAGACCATCCACATTCCACGAGGTTATCTTCGTGTTGGCTGCCCGGCCATCCTTGCTGGTCAGTTTATCCGGGGGATCTTCATATAAAACTGGGGCTTCGGGTTCCTTTGCCTTCTTTCCTTTCTTTGTTTCTGGTCCTAAAAACAAAAGTGGAAACACAGTCACGATGTCAGTGCATTAAATTTTTTTTTTAATGACCAATCACTGATCATTATTTTTCCATAATGTCCAATCACTGATATCCATTTTCCAACAATGGCCAAACATCTCTAATTTCCCTTTACCCAACCCTCACACTACTACTTTCCTGTTAACTCATCAGTTATATTTACAACTTCTATAAAGTATTTTATAAAAATGTGTTTATGAGGGCCAGGACCAAAGGATACTTCTTTCTAAAAAAAAAAATATTATTATTATTATTATTATTATTATTATTTACAAACTTTCTATCCTGACACAGCTTTAAACAAAAAACAACATTTTTCATTATTGTGCGGTTATAGCAGCGCCACGTGACCTGGATTATGCCGAAATACGTTAGTATTCGTATATGCATATACAAATGAGGATCGTGACGTCATTCAGCGCCTTCTGCCTACTTTTCTGGCGGTGATGATGGTGGTGATTACCTGTTCCATTGTCACCTGCTTCTGCAGAAGCTTCCTCGTTCTTCTTGGCTCTCTTCGGCATGTTTCTAAGACTGCACACAGCACGCGCGCACACACGCAGACCTGCAGAACACACACACACACGGCACGTTTTGAATTCAGATCTGCAAACGGAAATATCCCCCAAAAATTGTGCAAACCCTCAGCACGCAAACACGTTACACAAGAGGGGTTTTTTGTGCACTTTTTTTCGTGCACGAGCCAAAACAAATCAATCACGATTGCACAACACAATAACACCAGCCTGCGGCCCTGAATGAACTTTATAATCACGGAAGCAGCGCCATAACACCAACTGTTAATTAACGCCCCCTTATTAAACAGAACAATTCCCAGTTTGCATGTTTATGATTCTGTGTTTTAAACTTCTTACCAAACACAGCCACAGTTACTCGAGCTCGTGAGCGTGTGTGTTTTCACCGCTTTGTGTTCAGAGAACTGCACATGTTCCCCACACAGTGCTGACCAAATCTCTGCCTGACTACAAATATCACACACTCGTCAATTTATTAACCCGAATATCCTTCATAAGACGAATACATCTCTTATAAACTAAAATAAATCGACTGTTTATTTTTATTCGGATCTTTTGATTTTTAAACTTGTGTGAAATGATGAACTTTTGATCAGGCATTCTAGACGGACACCTGTAAATGTTGTTATGGTCCTACCGGAAGCGGTTTGAAGAGGCTGCTGGTGGATGTGTGGAGACAAATCGGTAAATAAATATCATATATTTATATTAATAATTTACTGCATACAGAAATTTATTTAATGTGATATAGTTAATTCATGTTAAGTGTTAAATTTTGGGGTGTTTGAGCTTATTAGATATTTGGATTTGCATATGTAATAAACTCAAGGCCAATTTTAAGTAACAGCGATTTTAATAACTTTTTTAAATCAAAAAATCACTAATTATTTGATGAAAAATGCATCGTTAATTTGTGCACATTTGTTTATTTTATTCATATGTGCTTGTTGAAAATTCTATTCCACATTTATTAGATCCAAGATTTTATTTTCATTACTTTTTTATTTTATTTATTAGATACCAGATTTTCTTTTATTAAATGTATCAGTTCCCATATTTTTTTATTACATTTTTTAGATCCAATATTTTTTTTTCATTGCTTTTTTTGGATCCAAGATTTCCTTTTATCACATTTATTTGTTACCGTAATTTTTTTATTACATTTATTAGATCCCAGATTTTCTTTCATTCATTTTTTTTTATCCAAGATATTCTTGTATTAAATTTCTTAGTTCCCATATTTTCCATTGCATTTATTAGGTATTTATTAGTTCCTGTAATTTTTTAAATACATTTATTAGTTCCCAGAATTTCTTTCATTTCTTTTTTGGATCCAAGATTTTCTTTTATTAAATTTATTAGTTCTATATTTCCTTTTATTATATTTATTAGACTCCAGATTTTCTTTCGTTACATTTATCAGATCCCGGAGGAGGTCAGGGCTTTTTGCAGGACACTCAAGTTTCTCTACTTCGTCTTTACGATTCTGACTTAAGTGCGATTGTTAGACCAAAAATGCAATTACATCCGTAAATGAATGAATGAATTAAGCTCCTCATCTGTGTGATCTGCCCTGTGTGTAGAGATCGAGCTGTATAGCACTACACAATTTGTAATCTTTATAATTTTCTGTTTCAGGACCCATGACGGTGGTGATCGGTTTTGAGGGCAGTGCCAATAAGATCGGCATTGGCATTGTAAGGGATGGCGAAGTGTTGTCAAACCCTCGGCGTACCTACATCACTCCTCCTGGCCAAGGTAGGAGATGTTCTCCAATAAAACATTACTTCTAATTAATGTGGCAGCAATTGAGCTTCACCAATAACAATATACTGTATACCAGATCTCATTATATACTGTGTATTTACAGGTTTCCTCCCGAGAGAAACAGCCAAACACCATCGTGGTGTTATTCTAACCGTCCTCCGAGAAGCACTAGATGAAGCTGGGTTGAAACCTGCAGATATTGACTGTGTAGCTTACACTAAAGGTAAAAAAGATCTTTACAGCATTTAAGGTGTAAACCCTGTCTTGATGTGTGTGATGTGATTCCCTGAGCAGGGCCGGGGATGGGGGCTCCTCTGCTCACCGTGGCGCTCGTGGCCAGGACAGTGGCTCAGCTTTGGGGAAAACCGTTAGTGGGAGTGAATCACTGCATCGGGCACATCGAAATGGGACGACTGATCACGGGCGCTAACAACCCCACCGTCCTGTACGTCAGCGGGGGTAACACTCAGGTGGGGGTTCAGCTGCACGGTTTATATTTACATCGTGTTTTTAATTATAGTTGACAACAGCAGGTTCTTTCTTGCCACGTGTCCCATAGGTGATCGCTTACTCTGAAAGACGATACAGAATTTTTGGGGAAACAATAGACATCGCTGTGGGGAACTGCTTGGATCGCTTTGCTCGAGTCATCAAGGTCAGAATTTTTCATCGTACCCTATTTTTTATACAATCTTCACACTTTGGGTTGAGGTTCACTGTATAACCAAAGGTTTGTGGACACCTGAACATCCCATTCCACATTTGCTGTTTTAATGAGCTCCACTCTTATGGTACGATGTTCCACTAGAATTGCGTAGAGGCAGGTACTGATGTAGGTGAGGTGAGGAGGCCAAAAGTGTTCAGTAGGATTTATAGCTCTGTAGCAGGAGATGTTCCAGGTTTGGTTCTAGTTCACATCATATATGGCTAGAAATTTCCCAATACTTTTGGACATACCTATTATTAATGCATTTGATGTATTATTAACAGTTAATAACTTTCCCTGTTTCCATACACAGATATCAAATGACCCTAGTCCTGGTTATAACATCGAACAGATGGCAAAGAAGTAAGTGTTGAACAATACAGTACCTTTTCCATCATGGTGAAATCTTCAGGGTGAAGGTTGTGGTCTCCTTGGAAACAAGCTGCAATTTTTCTTTTTCACACTCTGACTGAATCTTCATACTAAAACACTTTATGATGTGTGTGTTATTACAGGATAGTGTGTATGCAGTCGAGGTCGACCGATTTTCCCGATCGAACTTGCTGATAACCGATTAATCGATAGATAAATAACACTCCATGTAAAATAGTACTGAACTTGAATGAATAAATAATATATATATAATAAAGCGTTCTGCCGTGCAAATGCGCCTCTAGAGGCCGCTATCATAATGACAGCAAACCGGAAAAACTATTTTTTGCCCAATAGTTCCAGCAATCAACTATCGGCCAACCTCTAGTACATTGTTCCTGCTATAGCATTATAATCTGGTTAATTATGGCTGCTTTTATTTCCTTTCTAAGGGGAAAGCAGTATATAGAGCTTCCCTACACGGTGAAGGGGATGGACGTGTCTTTCTCTGGGATATTATCCTACATTGAGGTATCTTCATCTGTCCTGAATGATGTATGAAAATGCAAAGTTAAAACTGAGGAGCTTCAGTGACCTTTATCCCACCCATCCATCTGGAAAATAAACGCCCTGAATTTTTTTTTTTTTGAGATTTAAGCTGTTACACAAGCAGTAATCTCCTGATTGTACAGAACATGCAGAGTGTACAGAAAAGGTTTCTTACACTTTTTTCTGCCATTCCTCACTTTCCCCACAGGGGAGGGGGTTGATTTTGAACCCCCACCTGTCCTCCATCACTAAATTGGTAAATTTTTAAACTTAAAAAGTTAAAAAATGTTTATTTTAATAAAATATCAAGTTCTAAATCAAATAACACGAAGTTCAATAATAGAGAAAATAAGTGTTAGATATCTTAACTGATGTTTTAATTTACTTGCATGAAATGACCATGTTGTTTGTTTGTGGTCGCTTAAATGTATGAACTTTATTATAATGTAGAAATTCATAAATTAACGAAGAACGAAAAAAAAAGGAATTGGGCCGTTTATTGCGCCCCACCTGTCATGCCTTTATTCCTCACTAGATGGCGCCCCCCGCACTTTAAAAACCGCTGCTTTAAAACAATGTTTATTCTATAAATTGTATATTTTCAGTAAAACTCGTAAATGAAAACGTCTTCAGTGGATACAGACGTGTACAAGTCACGTAATCACGCTTTCTAACATCTGTAAAAGGTCACCAGTATGATTCCTCTCTATTTAACTTCCCCGAATGACATCATTTCATTACATTTTTTTGGTGACTATGCAGGATATGGCCCACAAGATGCTGAACTCTGGCCAGTGTACAGCAGAAGACCTGTGCTTTTCCCTTCAGGTAAGGATCGAAATGCATTTTCCTGAAGTGACCCTGGATGTTGATTTCAGACAGAACTCTGTCGTGTGCAGGAGACGCTCTTCTCGATGCTGGTGGAGATCACGGAACGCGCCATGGCTCACTGTGAATCTCAGGAGGTCCTAATCGTGGGAGGAGTCGGCTGTGAGTGACAGTTCAGTGATATCGCAGTGACGACCGTTCGAGTATCTGAGATGTGTTTGTGCTTCCTCACACAGGTAACCTGCGTCTGCAGGAGATGATGGGCGTCATGTGTGAGGAGAGAGGAGCTCGTCTCTTCGCCACAGACGAGAGGTAGGAATGAATTCAGGGGCTACATTATTCCTAGTGAACACTGCAGAGCTCAAACTCTGGTCTTGGTTCTAAGGTTCTGCATCGATAACGGAGCGATGATCGCACAAGCAGGCTGGGAGATGTTCCGCGTGGGCCAGGTGACGCAGCTGTCTGACTCCTGGATCACACAAAGGTCAAGTGTTGCTTTGTCTGTATTCTCCATTCACTGAGAGGGTGTGTGTGTGTGAGAGAGACTTGTTCAGTAAAGGTGTATTTTGGTGTTTCAGGTACAGGACAGATGAAGTAGAAGTCACTTGGAGAGACTGAACCATAAATCTATTTAGAATTTTTTTTTTAAAGGTCAAAAATAAAGATTATTAATGATATCTGAACACTGCATTTTTGTTGTATATATACACAAACACACAGCGGCAAAAAGTATTGGGACACCTGACTACCCCCAAACTGTAGGACGTTTCTGGACACTGCCCCTGAGCACATTTATTGAAAACCAGCTCCATGAAGATTAAAAAAAAAATAAAAGCTCCTGTTCAGGTGTCCACAAACTTTTATATACACGGAACAAAAGCAACTCTTCAACCTGGTGGTGTTCTTCAAGTGCATTTCTCTGTGTGGTGTAAAGAGGAAGACGACGACGGTGTGTTTATACTTTGCTTTTATTCTGCAACACTTCACTTTAAACCTCTTCCAGTGCCCCTTAAAAAAAAAAAAAAAAAAAAGCTCTCTATTGTACATTTTACATTCAGTTAAAAACAGCACTGAGAACGGAAACCGGAGCAGCGGCGCTGACTGTGCGAGTCGGCCGAGCCCTGTGAAGGGGGGGTACACAAAAAACACGATGTCATTTCCAGAGACGAGGAGAGAGATGGAGGGGCAAAAAGAAAGACAGAGGGGAAAAGATGGAGGGGTGGAGAGAGAGAGATGGAGGGATGAAGAGAGAGAAAGAAAGCATGGGAGAGGGAGGGAGATCTTTGCTGTAAGTACAGAAAGAGCGCTTTATAACGGGGGAGAAAGCGGTAAGGATGAAGCTACGTTGAAAGTAAAAGTTTTCGCCCCATACGATAAAATCTCCAGATCTTTATAAAGATATTCTATAAAAAGTAAACAGTGTTCTCCACCATGATAAAACAAAAGGATGTGTGGAAAGATCTCCATGTGTGTAATGTTTTAAGGCATCCATGCATTGGAGACGTTTCTTCACATCGAGCGCGGGCGGGGGAGGGGGGGAGTGCAAACAGTAGGTTGTGTGTACTTGTGAGTGTGATCAGGATGGTGTGTGTGTGTGTGTGTGTGTGATCAGTGTTGTCTGAAGCTGCTATGATGAGTCTGTATACCAGACGACCTTCACGGGATCTGAAAAAACAAAACAAAAAAAAGCACACGGATCATTAAGGGCTGTGTTTTGGTAAGAATCTGCCGCTACGATACGCATCGCGATTGGGGGGTGTTGCGATATGATATTTTGCAATATTGTAAGCAAGGAGACGAATTGGAATATTTTCTATTTTAGGAATAGGATATAATTTGAGGAAATCTCTTAAAAACACACCACCATATGGTTTATTTATTTTTGGTCGTGGCCCTAAAATCAGTCCTACTTTGTGCTGCAAGATGGAATTTGCTGACAGTCGGAAAACTCAGTTTACTGACTAGTCAATTTAAAATTCCACATAATGTAGCAGCCTGCAATTCGATAAGCGTCGTCATCACGGGGTCTAAACACGTCATACGCACGTTTTAGTAGCTCACAGTGTGATCCGAAACAATCCTGTAGAACACAGAACTAATGTATGTGGACCCAAAAGAGAGTTTATTATTGATTATCGTTACATCTCTCTCAGTTCCGGAAAAAAATGTGGGGTGTTTGTTCTTTTACAGTGAATCTAAAGCAGAAAAATTTTAATAATCGCTGAAATCGTGGAAGATTTAATTCACAAATCCTGGTGCAATTTAGTTTACTGAAAAAAATCCACAGATTTATTTGATCCCTCACGATACAAGTGGGTGACATTTCTTACCTTCTTTTTGTTTCCTGAAGACTGCACTCCATTCTAAAGAAAGCGAGAGAGAAAGAGAGAGAGACCAGTTTCAATCATTACACTAATAATTTAACAAATTCCTAAATTTCAGATGAGCAGGATTTCAGCTGAGCGAGCGAGAACGCTCACACACCCCAACACACACACACACACCTTGCGTATGATACTGCACGGCTTCCATTAGATGGCGACAGGTGAGCAGAAGCTGTGCAGAATCATCAGGCTCCCTCGAGCACTGGCTCGAAAAAGCCGCAGGGTTTTCAGGAACCGTTTCTCCAGCAGCGTGATAAACAGCCACGGCTGGACTCTGCTCTGTAAGCTCTTTGTCGTCCGGAGCGGAGTTCTCCATGGCGGGACCGTCGGTGATGAAGCTGAGTCCCCACTTATTCTGCAGGAGTGCCCCGATGCCAGGCGGCTCCTCGGCCACGCCCCCAATGTGTCCACCTGCCTTCACCTTGGAGGCATAACTGACGGCCGGCTGCAGCTTTGCGGGGCTGTCCTTCACCGGGAAAGAGGGAGGAGGTTTGTGAGACGACAACGCTTCTCCCATCCACCTCTCCTTCTGTGCCTGAGACGATTTGTGGAGTTTCTGACCGGCCCCTTCGCGCCGAGGGCCCCGGCCCCTGTTCTGAGACCTGTGCTCCCGATTCAGAGATTGTGTGTGAGCAGTTCCAAGTGAAGATCCTTCATGATGAGGGCTGTTTGACTTCGGACGAGGGGGAAGCGTGTCAACTCTGGCGGCGCAGCCACCTCCGCCACCACCACCGCAGCCGCCAGAGCCGGGGGAGAGACGCCGGTTCCGGATGTGGGGCTCGGCTTGGGGCGGAGAGACGAGGACGACGGGGTCGCAAAGCGTCTCGGACTCGCACACGGCATTGTTCGACTCCCAGGTACCTAACAAACAAAGATTTGTTTAGTTTGTTTGCTTTAGAGCATTGCGTCCCGTTTCAGCGGTGTAGGACAAACAAACATAAAAACACACACTCGTGACTCAACTGTCTTTATTTCCTGACGTGTGTGAAGAAATAGTCAGTTACTGCCCACGGGTGTGCAATCAGCAGCAAAATAGTTTCAACACGTTACATCTGTATTAACCAATGACAAAACACTGCTTCAGGTCTTTCCTGAGTGTTAATCAGTTAGCATGTGACAGGCTGCCCATATAAGGCCAGGCTATAAATGAACAGGAAGTGAAGTTCCAGCATGATGTATGGTGGTGTTATTGATATCACTGGTAGAGAAAGTGAGCCACAGTCTCCTGGTAAATAGTGTATGTGTATTGTGTGCTCTATGGATGCACAATTATGATAAAACCCAGTACTCCATATCTATACGATGGGAAGGTGTGGGGGGGTTTCCTGTTTGTTTTGAACTGGTACCAGTGCTGGTACAAGGATTTTTTTTTACAAATTCTTTTTGATTCCTTTAAAACCTCAAAACACGACGTGTTATTGAACGCAGCATTGACCTGCATTCAATCATTACACCGAATTAAAAGTATAAAATTAAATTGTAAGCGACCTTTTGAAAACTATTCAATTGAAGTAGAGTTGCGTTTGAAACCCAACTTTTCGTTATGCATCAAAAAACTAATCATTTAATTAAATATAAACCTGTGTTTTTTTTTTGTTGCAATAGGGCGCGCTGAAGTTCTGCGCATGCGCGCGGCTTCACCTAGAAATTTCCTAGCGGCGTTAAACGGCGGACAGAAACAGCCGAAAATTCGCCGAAAATATTCCGAGTTTCTTCACAAAATCTCACATAAAAATACGATTCCCGGGTCCTGAATGTGCTGCGGCGGTAAATACGTGTTATTAGTGATTAATATTTACACTGGCTAACTAGCTAGCTAGCATAGTCAGCAAAGTTCGGGTAACAGTAGATTAGCCATCATGGCGGAGACACACATCAATATACATATACTGGAAATAACCGGATAACTGACTGTATAAGTGTGTAAATATATACAGATATATTTATATACACGGTTTGTGTTACTCCCGCGGTTTTATAAGAAAGTTTTGTAAGAATCGTTTCGCTGTTGACTCGAAAACTTTCTACCACTCGTGTTTTTTTTTTTTTGGTATTGAACTCACCACAAACTTCTCGAGTGAATAATAACGTGAAAATCTCACCTGTTTTAATGTGCATGTCTCCGGTCGATGAGAAGTGTGTGTGAGATATCTGAGAGAAAGAGCGGTGTGTGTGTGTGTGTGTGTTGGCGTGGAGGAACTCCGGCTCTGACCGGGTGGAAGCACTTCACAGTCACTTCCGCATTTGGAGGCGCGAAGAGGGGCGGGAAATGCAGCGTTCACATGTCGCGCGAGTCTCCATGTGTACATGAGTTCACTGTAGCTGTGTCAAAAAGTTGCTCCACATGGTGCAGAAACATTACAATAATCATTATATATATATATATATATATATATATATATATATATATATATATATATATATATATATATATATAAATTAGTGATAAATATGTTACTAGTCAGGGGTAAAAACAACAAGGCAAACAACAACAACCCAGAATGGCTGTGAAATTGTCTTTTATTACAGACAGACACTGAGACTCCTCAGTGATCTTTCTTCTCTCCTGATTTCTAAAAACATGAAGATTGATTTGGGCAGTAATTTACATGAATTGGTCGTTTTACCATTAGTGAACAGCTGATGAGCGATGATGATGAACCGATACTGAATAAACATCTGGAGTCTAAAGGAGCATGGATTTCATTTTGAGTCTGGTTCCTCTTAAAACCCCACCTCATGACACCTCAGGAAGTTTTTCCCGTTCTTGAGATAGAGACAAATGTATGAATTTTAAATGTATATTAATTGATGTGGGATAATCTTCATTAATAAATTTGGTCTGCAAAATAAAAAAGGGAATAAAATCCGAGTGATTGATGATCCATGGTGTGTGTTTGTGTTCATGCAGCAGGGGGCAGTAGTGTTCTTAATACTGGCGGTTCACAATGATCTTGCAGACGAACCGTATTCTTCTCGTGAACCTCGTATCCAACCTCTGCTTTGGGTGCATAGGATTGACAGTGTGCATCTCGACCAGTTTGGGGCGCAATGCTGCGGTCTTGCTCGGATCTGGTCCAACAGCAGTGCTGGGTGAAAGAGGAGTGTGGAGATGATGATGTCTTCACTCAGAGTACAGTTAAAACCGAGGAACATGAAACCAGCATAAACACATCAAACCAAGGTGAGTATAATAATAATAATAATAATAATAAAAAAAAAAATAATAATAAAAAATAATAATAATAACAATAATAATAATACTCTATATGCTGATAATGTTAATTGAAATAAAAATCCAAGTCCAAATCTTTCACCACTTACACAAACCTTCAGCACCTCTCCTCAACCACGCTGCTGTAGAACGAGATCACCAAGTGATGCCGAACACACCATGGTACAAAATCTCCTATCAAGCTCCAAACCGCCCCTGGAAGCAACCTTTGGAGTTCTGTACAAGAGATGTGCATCATCATGGTCTATATCACATTAATTCTGACCTCTGGATCTGAAGAAACATGTTCTATGAAGTTTCTCCTGGAATGCACAGTCACTTAACCCCCTTAAACACCTTTGGGATGAATCAGAACCAAAGTTTTGTAAATAAAAATCATATCTCAAATGAGCAGCGACTGTTAAAGCCATGAACGAGAGGTTACAACTCCATATTATTGCCATGGCTTTGGGATCCAGATTGCCAAAAAGCTCAAATAGGAGTGTTGATCAGGTCTTTGCATACTGTATTTTTTGGCAAGGAGTCATTTGATTTCCTAAACACTCCAAGATCAATTGACTTTGGGCTTTTGTTCATTTTTGTCCATAAGAATTTCTAAAGGCTGCCAATAATTTAGATATTATAAAAAATAAATAAACAAATACCATCAAGGAAGGTCTCAGGATCTTTTTTGAAAGTCGTGAATCATGAGACTGATTCCGAATCACGTGATTCACCTGAATGGATCGTTTGTATACAGCATGATACGCTGCATTAATTAACGCTAACGATGTAGTGTTCTAAAGTGTGAATAAGGAATTTCTCATTCTTTATTCCATGCCTGTATTTCAGGTATCACCGTGCAGCTGAAAGAGGAACATGAAGACCAGAAGGTGTTTGAGAACACGGCAGAGAACGCACAGTGTAATGAAAGAAGCCCGAATCGAGGCTTTCATGCGCTCCTGGTTTTGACAAGCGACAAAAACAAAGAGAAGACCAAAGACGGTCATTTGCACCACCGCTGCTCTCACTGTGAGAAGACGTTTGCCAAGATGCAGCTTTTAAAAACCCACCTGAGGGTCCATACCGGAGAGAAGCCTTACAGCTGCTTGCACTGCGGGAGAAGGTTTTCTCACCTGGCCTCTTTAACTGGTCACCAGAGAACCCACACGGGAGAGAAGCCGTATCAGTGCTTTCAGTGCGGGAAGAACTTCGCTCTGTCCGGCTCGTTAAAGCTGCACGAGAGAATCCATACCGGAGAAAAACCATACCGGTGCCTTCAATGCGGCAAGAGCTTCTCCAGGCATGCCTTTCTAAAAAAGCATCAGCGCATGCATTCCGGAGAGAAGCCTTTCGCTTGCCTCGAGTGCGGAAAACGGTTTTCCCATCCGAGCTCCCTGAAAGATCACGAAGGCTCCCACACGGGAATCAAGGCCTACAACTGTTCGGAATGCGGCAGGCAGTTTTCCCACCCGAGTTCTCTAAAAGTGCACGAGAGGATACACAGCGGGGAGAAACCTTACCACTGTACGCAGTGCGGGAAGAACTTTTCCCATCTCGCGTCGCTGAAAATTCACGTCCGGGTCCACACCGGAGAGAGACCTTACCAGTGCTCCCAGTGCGGGAAGGGTTTCTCTCATGCGGGCTTGCTGAAGGGGCACGAGAGGATCCACACCGGGGAGAAACCGTACCACTGCACACAGTGCACGAAGAGTTTCACGCAGTCAAGCGCGTTAAAGGTTCACCAGAGGATTCACACCGGAGAGAAACCGTACCGGTGTCCTGACTGCGCCAAGTGCTTTTCTCATCCAGGGTCTTTAAAGATCCACCAAAGAAAGCATACTGGGGAGAAGCCGTATCAGTGCGAGCAGTGCGGCAAAAGCTTTTACAGATCCTGGTACTTAAAAGTGCACCAGAGGATACACGCTGAGGAGAAGAAAATGAGTTCCAGCTAAATTTGTACGTTTACGGCATTTCTCAGACGCCCTTATCCAGAACGACTCATCTCATTCATACAGCTGAGAAACGATGGGGTTTAGGAAGCTCCTTGCTCAGGAGCCCAAGACTACCAGCTTAGTGTGGCTGGGATTTGAACTCACAACCTTCAGAGCCAAAGTCCAATGACTTAAACACTAAGCTTCCAGCTCCACCACAAGAGACGTTCGTTCCTCCGTCCGTCAGTCCGTTCATTTGTTGTGAAAGGGTTCACAAACCTTTAAAATCGTATGGACTTTATGTGAGCAGCTTATACACATTTTAAGTGTTTTAAAAATTAGTAAAATCTGTCATCAGTACCAAATCTGGAGGTATTCACCCCCCCAACATCATATTCATCATTTTGAAAGAACTATTAGGATTTTCACACACGCCCAAATATTAATCCAAACTGTTCCCACAAAGATCAGTGTAGAAATGTTCCTCTTCACATGAACTTGGAGACTCCAACCTGTTCCAGCATGACAATGTTGGAGTGGAAGATCTCCTGCTATAGAGCTCTAAAAATTGACTGCACCCCAGACATCATCACCTCACCTACACGTTGCTGAATAAGCAAAATCTCCACAAATCTAGTGGAACATCTTCCAAGAAGAGTGGAGATCATTATAATAGAACAAACGTGGAATGAGATGTTCAGAAATCACATCATCTGATGCTTAGGTGTCCACAAACTTTTGACCACAGATTATAGTGTCCAGGTGTAGGTGTAGATGATGAATTCTTTCTATTACACTTTTAAACGAGTTTTGAAACCAATAAGACGTCGTCTGGACGCGTGTATTATCGTATCTGGTTGAAGCGAAAGACACACACACTCCAAGTTGTTTTATTTGTAATCCAGAAAAGATTAAAATAATGTTTTGGAGTCATGATATGTGTACATCTTGTGTATGTGTACTATCTTTGTGTACGTTTCCACATTTGTGAAGCCACAAAATAATGACTTATGAAGCCTTATGTAGGTTTTTCCGCTCATGTAGATGTTTCTATTTGAATGCATTACGCTGATCTTCTTTTGTTATTTAGGTGCTGACTTTATCCAATCAGTATCTGTGTTTTGATGTGTGTGTGTGTGTGTGTGTGTGTGTGTGTGTGTGTGTGTGTAAAGCATATGACTGCACTGGACTATTGTTGTCTCCGAGTTGAGTGTTTTCTCATACTAACACGTCATTAAAGTGATGTTTTGATGTATTATTTATAAAAAAAGCACTTTTTAAGAAATAAAGTATTTTTGGGTTAAAGCAGCAAATATACACTTCTACATGGCGAGCATTTTTATTGTTATTTATCTGTTAAATGAATCGCTCTCCAGGTGTAATTCTATTGTGTTATTGTGATATTGAAAAAGTGCTGTTTTAACTGCATTAAACGCACTGGTCTGAAAAGCGTATCTGCGTATTTATGCTTCATTTGAAATATCTGTTAAGACGAGACGCTGGAACGTAAAAGGATTCCGTCTGGAAGTGTTTTTTGACAGAAGGAACAGAACATCATACCTTAGTTTCATTACACACACTGGGAGTGTTGTTAAAAAGGTTGTCTGGGTTAAAAACCAGATAAGGGACAGTCAAGATCTTCTACAGTCTTAACAAAGATCTCTAACCTGAAGATCTCTGAGCGAGCCTGAAGCAGACCAGTGATTTATATCATGTATGATGTGGTTTGTGTGCAGTGTTATAATTTTCTTCTTTTTGCACTTCATGAACATACAATCCTGTTTACTAATTTATCTGGACCCATGACCTGTAACTAACCACGTTCTCTTCTTTTACACCATATGAGCAAAAGTGGACCCCTGAGCATCATATGTCAGATCTGGAACCCTGGGTTTCTTGTCATTCTGAAGCAGAACATTCTAAAAACAGAATCTGTTCTTCTAACACTAGAACCATGAGAAGTTCAGTCGGTGTTCCAGTTCATTCCAAAGATGTTGGGGTTGAGGAGGTCAGGGTTGTCAGCAGGACACTCTTCAGTCCAACCTTCACACTAGGAACCATGTCTTTATAAAGCTTGCATATATGTGTGTGTGTCGGTGTGGGGATAAGTGCATCATCATGCTAGAGCTCTGGATTTCTAGAGCAGGAAATTCTAGAAACATAATCAGTACCTTCAACATTGTGAAACAGTTTGATGAAGAACCTACAGAAGTTCCAAGAGGTCATGCATTATAACTCCTTTTTCTTTCTTGTTTTCCTGTAATCACGCTGGGGGTTGCCACAGTGGATCATTTGCCTCTTTCACACCAACTACCTGCATGTCTTCCCTCACCACATCCATAAACCTCCTCCTTGGTCTTCCTCTTTTCCTCCTTCCTGGTGGCTCCATCCTCAGCATTCTCCTACCAATATAACTCATGTCCCTCCTCTGCACATGTCCAAACCATCTCAATCTCGCCTTCTTCACCTTGTCTCCAAAACGTCCTACATGCTCTGTCCCTCTAATAAACTCATTTCTAACCCTGTCCATCATCGTCACTCCCAACGAACATCTCAACATCTTCAGCTCTGATACCTCCAGCTCCACCTCCTGTCTTTTACTCAATGCCACTGTCTCTAAACCATACAACATCTCAGGTCTCACCACAGTCCTATAAACTTTTCCTTTCACTCTCACAGATACTCTTCTATCACAAATCACTCCTGCTATCACTCTTCTCCACCCACTCCACCCTGCCTGCACTCTTTTCTTCACTTCTCTAACACTCTCCATTACTTTGCACTGTTGACCCCAGGTACCTAAACTCCTCCACCTTCTCCACCTCTTCTCCTGCAACCGCACCCTCCACTGCTCTCCCTCTCATTCACACACATGTACTCTGTCTTACTCCTACTGACTTTCATTCCCTTCTCTCCAGCTTGTACCTCCACCTCTCCAGGCTCTTCTCCACCTGCTCCCTACTTTCACCACTAAACACAATATCATCCACAAACATCATAGTCCACGGAGACTTCTGTCTGACCTCGTCCCTCAACCTGACCATCACCACTGCAAACAGGAAAGGGTTCAGAGGCGATCCTTGATGCCGTCCAACCTTTACCTTGAACCAGTCTGTCGTTTATACTACACACTTCACTGCTGTCACACTGTCCTCATACATGTCCTGCACCACCCTCACATACTTCTCTGATACACCTGACTTCCTCATACAATACCACAACTCCTCTCTCCACCCTGTCGTACGCTTTCTCTAAATCCACAAACACACAATGCAGCTCCTTCTGACCTTCTCTATACTTCTCCATCAACATCCTCAAAGCAAATAATGCATCCGTGGTGCTCTTCCTCAGCATGAAACCATACTGCTGCCTACAGATGGTCACCTCTTCTCTCAGCCTGGCTTCCACTACTCTTTTCCCATAACTTCATGGTGTGACTGATCAACTTAATTCCCCTGTAGTTACTGCAGGTCTGAACATCTCGATTATTCTTAAAGATCAGTACCAGCACACTCCTTCTCCATTCCTCAGGCATATTCTCACCTTCCAATATTTATTAAAAATCCACCACATAGATGTATAATAAATATAATTATTAGTTATTTCTTGACATTTGGAAAAAAGGTTCACATTGATTTGTGTGCATTAAAAAATAAGTTTGTGCAACCCATGTAGTGTGTGTGTGTTTGTGTGTGTGTTTGTGTGTGTGTGTGTGTGTCAGAGGAGGCAGTCTGGGATGCCGCCATGTTTCCACGCCCATATCAGACTCTTATTTTGAATTGTTCCAACCGGAAGTTTTTTCCTCGTACTGCGATCACGGAGTAAACCTGCCTGTGAGCTGATGTTGAAACTGCAGTGTAAATCCAGCGCCAATGGCTGAATTTGTTGTGGATAAACAAGAAGGACCGACACTGGAAGCCTCAGGTATAAAGATTTAGATCCTGTTTTCTGGCTCATGCTAGCAGGAGGTGGTGTGAACCTTCACAGGACTGTAGGAAAGTCTTCTGGTTCTTTAATTATAAGAGAATAAGCTGATAAAAGATCATTCTCTCATGGAAATAAACTTTTATTAGGTTCTCAGTAAGACTGTACTGAATGATGGATGTATTATTGTGTTTCCTGCACAGGTCTCAGGCTTCCTCTGTCCTCAGTGCGTCTGCTGGTTCCTCCTCTGCGCCTGATGTCTGCGTTTATGTGGCAGGTGGTGCAGGAGAAAAACCTGGTGCATTATGGGAAACTGGAGGAGTTTGTGTGTATGGTTACGGAGAGCGTGCCACACCTTCTGACTTACAGACAAAGAGTTCAGCTCATCCTGGGACTGAGGGCACGGGTGAGCGTGAACATCCACTGAACGTCAAGAGACGTTCGAGCGATCTTGAGACGTTCGAGTGAGTGATGTTGAGATGTTCGAGCGATCTTGAGACGTTTGAGTGAGCGATCTTGAGACGTTCGATCGATCTTGAGATGTTCGAGCGAGTGATGTTGAGATTTTCGAGCGATCTTGAGACGTTTGAGTGAGCGATCTTGAGATGTTTGAGCGAGTGATGTTGAGATGTGTGAGCGATCTTGAGACATTTGAGTGAGCGATGTTGAGACGTTCATGGGATCTTGAGACGTTCGAGCGAGCGTTCTTGAGACGTTTGAGCGTTCTTGAGACGTTTGAGCGTTCTTGAGACGTTTGAGCAATCTTGAGACGTTCATGGGATCCTGAGACGTTCGAGCGAGCGATCTTGAGACGTTCGAGCAAGCGATCTTGAGACGTTCAAGCGAGCGATCTTGAGACGTTTGAGCATTCTTGAGACATTCGAGCAATCTTGAGAGCGAGCGATGTTTAGATTTTCTTCAGATTCTTAGGTCTGAAGAATGCAGTATATGAGATCTGGATTTAAGAACAGACCTGTCAGGTGTCTGAGTGTAGGAATGTCTCGACAGTTGTCTCATATGTCTTCAGTTTGAACACATCTCATTTCTAATGGGTTTCTATTAGAAACTATTCCCCAGATATCAAGAAAATCACCAGTTTCTTCGTCTTGGTTCCCAAAAACGTGGGTCCCCTAAACACAACTTGGTCTTTTCCACGATTTTTTGAATGCAATTTTGGAAATGTTCATTATCACATTGCTCGTATTTAGGGGTCCATGCACTGAAGCTCAGGAATACAAAATGTAAATGTGGCTTATGTAATAAATCCATACCTGAGTATGTGTGCAGTTTATTTTAGACTTAAAATTGATCTTTGGATACGATGTTTCAGAGCCACAGGAGTTTAATTTAAAATCTTTCTTTGACAAATGAATATCTAGTGTGAGTTTATTATCTGAGTGGAATAAAGTAGAATTTATTAGATGATCTTTATACTGTTCTAATGTCGATTGTTCCTTTTGATGAATTCAGATGATCTTGGAGATGCTCCACAAGCCGGAGGATGTGAAACTCGTCCAGATGCACTTGGACAGAATGAGGCTTCCTGATATTCCGACCGGATGTTCTGTCGTGAGTAGATTTCTGTTTCACCGACATGCATGAAGACACGTCCTTGGCTTTGTCTCCAGGCACCATGGAGAATAAATCCAGGTGTGTTTTTATTTTTTTCTCAGGATGTAGACTCGGATTTTGAGCTCTCTGTGTGTAACTTTAAGGCGCTCGTCCTCGCGCTGTTGAAGGATCCTGCAGAAAAAGTCTATTTCTTTCAGGTGAGTTCCGACATTTGTATTAAATTCATGTGATTGACAGTTCAGTCTGAATTCATTTGCGAGTTCTTCTTTCTGTTGGTGTTCTTTTCTGGTGCAGGAGGTGTTTCCTGTGGAATATGGTCCACGCTATGACTCCGCGCTGAAGGAACTGATGTGGGAGCTGCTTTCCCGTCTCGAGAGGCTCTTTCCCGTTCCAGACTTTAAAGAGGTGCAGGAGTATTTAAACCCTAAACCAAATCACGTGACATTTTTTAACACGACACGACCCTTTGAGGGAGCGATATGAGGTGTAATGTGGATGGGGTAACCAGTTGGTATTAGAAGACTAATTTATAGAACACAAAGTATAAACTAAAAGAACTGATTGTGATGTGTTCCAGACTATATCTTGGCTCACTCCTGCCCCTGCTGGTATGGATGAATGCATGCAGTCTGAGCCCAAACACCTGAAAGCTCTGTTTGAGCAGCACAAAGTCGTCAGCAGCATGGACCATCAAAACTGGGCTAAAGGTTCCTCGTTAGGTAATGTGGTCAAACGTTTGTGGACACCCAACAATCACATTCCTGTTTGCTTGTTATGAGCGCCTTCACTCTTCGGTGAAGCCTTTCCAATAGATTTTGGATCGTGGCTCTGATCATTCATTCATGTGTGAGATCAGACACTGATGTTGAGGAGATTGAGGAAGAATTGAAGATAATTTAAATGTGAAATTAAAATCACCAGAAAGTCACTGTTAATAAGGGAGTCATTGCGATTGAAACGAATCATTTAAAGAGTCGATTCATTCAAGAACAAAACACCATCGTGTTGCTCAGGGACAAAACAGTGCTGTTGCTTTGTTTGGAATGATTTTTGTTTGGCGAAATCGAGGAAAAACAGGCACTGTCTCAAAAGCGTAAGCTTTTTAATATGAACTTTTTGTTTATTGAACTATCAAAATGCAGATTTTTGAACTATACTATATGAAATGATATAAATGGACACATTTTCTGATATTTTCATTTTGAATTTTGTGGTCATTCTAAATGCATTTTAATAAATGGAATCTTAGACATCATCATCATCGTTAAAACAACAGTAGTGATATTATCGATATACATATCGTACACCCCGAGTCTGATGCTCAGGTTTCCTCATGCTTTCGGTGATATCAGGTATTGACTATTATTTTATTTCTTGCCCCCACAGATGCTCTGAATGCTACCTCAGGAGACTGTATAATCTCTTCGCTTTCTGTCCCTCCGTCGACACACATGGCTGTCACTACTGAATCCATGGTTTACCACATCCAGCCGACCACTGTGACCATCCTGAGCCAGACCGCCCTGGGCCAGTTGGGCTCCGAAGCCATCATTGTGACTGATTACTCAGAGGTTGAGTTGGACAGCACTGAAGTGGCCGAGGAACCGGTGGACAGGTGCGTAGAGGTGCACGCCGGAAGCACCTCGGTGGTGGAGGTTCTCCGCAACCAAGCTGCTGTTGAAGAAGAGGAGATCATTACTGTGAGCCGACACGTCAAATTTCCCAAAGATCCAGAGAGCAACCGCAGCAGTGAGGAGGACGAGAGAAGTCTTTGTGAGAAATCTACTCAATGCGAAATCATCAGTGACGTGAACGATCTCAGGAGCACGGGGAATGATCACTCAAATGATTCTGACGGGGAAAGACACAATAAAGAGCTCAGGGAAAGAACCAAAGATGCACCGCAGCCTCCTGTATGTCAGGAGGACGTCGGAGAACCTGATCCTGCTCAGGATAAGAGCATGGGCTTAACCTGCAAGGACCAGGCAGTGCCGGAGCGAAGGGGGCGTGGAAGACCGAGGAAGAACACCCTGGTACCAAAGCTGGTTCAGAACGGGAGACGAGGGAGACGACCCAAAACGGGAAAAAACACAGAGAAAAAGTATGGAACAGACGCGTGTACATCATCTTTAGTTGTGTTTTCTCCTAAATTGTTTTATTAAATATGTTGTCTTACTGTCTTGTTTATTTCACAGGAAAAATGAAGACATTGGAGAAAAAAATGGTAAATTCACTATATGGACAAAAGTTTGTGGACATCGGATTATAGTAATATGTGCTTTTTTTTATAAAAGATTTTTGAACATCCCATTCTACATTTAGTCTCCATTATAGTAACCTTCACTCTTTCAGGAAGATGTTCCACTAGATATAGCTATAAGGGCATTGATAAGTGATGTAGATGTGGTGAGGAGGCCTGGGGTGCAGTCAGCATGAAAATATTCTTCCCAAAGGTGTTCAATTGAGTTTATAGCTTTATAGCAGGAGATCTTCCACTCCAAACCATATCTTCATAGAGCTGGCTTTTACGCACAGGGTTGGCATTGCCATGCTGGAACACATTTGGGTCTTCTAGTTGAAGTAAAGGGAAATATTTACTTATTTACATAATTAATTTTCATGATTCAGTACTGGTTTTTTATTTTTTTTATTTTATAAAGTATTCTTTTATAAAGTAATTCAGTACTATTTTACTGAACTTTATTACAAAAATAAAATAAAAAACAGTACTAAATCATGAAAATTAATTAAGTAAATAAATATGAATATATTAATTAATCGATATAATTATATCATTAATAAATAATAAATACTGTATAATATACCACTCTCCATGCAGCATGCAGTTTCGCTTGTTAAAAAAAAAAACATGTAGTGTCAGAGTTTTACCTCTAGAGGCCACTCCTGTAAAGACAGTGGACAAGAAGCTGGAAAAACTATCGGTATGAATAGTTCCAGCAACCAACTATAGTCAAAAAATGATGAATCAGTCGACATCAAATTCAGTATGTGCATAAAACATTTGTGACATCAAACGGACAAATGAATGACCTTGGGTTTTTTTTGTTTTTTTTTTACATATGTGTGACACACAAATATTTTAATAGTAGAAAACGTATAAAATCCAGAGATCTTTCACATATAAATATTTCTATAATATTCAGTCTATAATATTTTTGGAGGGAAAAAAGTTTAATTATAAATGAACGTATTATTTGGATGTTTGTGATGTAAGAACATGGTCATAATCTTTACACTTCTTTCAGATGGAAAGTCCGAGACGTTCAAGACTGAACACGAGGGTACGGAAAACACGGTCCTGTCTTGTGACCCGAACACGGCGAGACCCATAAATACTGAAACGTCCGAAAATCCCCGTGCCCGGTACGTTTGCAACACGTGTGGCCGCAAGTTCACTCGCACGTCGGATGTCCGGCGGCATCAGCTGACCCACACGGGCGAGCGGCCGTTCCGTTGCGCTCACTGCGAGAAGACGTTCCAGCACGCGTGGGATCTGACTAAGCACTGCCGTAAGTTTCATGGTGAAGCAACGTTCTCTTGCTGCCTCTGTCCGAATCAGTTCGTCAATTTCCGCTCCCTGACTGCACACCATAAGAAGAGCCACGGCGGCGAGCTGCCTCATTACTGCTCCATCTGCGGGCAGGCCAGTGTCAGTGAGGCTGCTCTCGTGCAGCACCGGAAAACGCACAGCGCTACTCAGCAGTATGTTTGCGAGCAATGCGGCGAAGGCTTTGACACTTTACTGCAGCGCTCGGTCCACAGACAGAGCCACCGCATGCACCGCAAGTTTAAATGTCCGCAGTGTGACAAGACGTACTCGCGACAGGCGGACGTGAAGCGCCACCTGCTGAGCCACACGGGTGAGCGGCCGCATCCATGCAACCTGTGTGGAAAAAGCTTCGCGCTCCGGGCCGGCCTCCAGAAACACCAGCTCACTCACACAGGTGAGAGGCCGTTCCCTTGCCCTCACTGCCCCAAGGCATTCAACCTGCTCTCCATCATGCGTCGACACGAGCGCATGCACACGGGAGAGCGCCCGTTCCTGTGTTCGCAATGCGGCAAGCGCTTCCTGTCGCTCGGAGAACTCCTCAAGCACGACAAGTCGCACACGGATGCCCGGCCGCACGTGTGCACTCAGTGCCAGAAGAGATTCAAGTCGAAGCGGGCTCTGCACGAGCACGTTCTCAGCCACAGCGGCATGCGCCCGTATCCCTGCAAATACTGCGACAAGACGTTCTCTAAGCCTTTCGCTTTGAACCGCCACCATTTGATGCACACGGGCGAGAGACCCTTCGCGTGCTTGCACTGCGAGAAGACCTTCCTGACGTCGGCCGAGTTGGCCTTGCACAAGCGCGTGCACACCGGAGAGCGGCCCTACGTCTGCCCAGAGTGCCCCTGGAAGTTTCGGAGTTCCTCTGAGTTGGCGCGTCACCGGCGCACTCACGGCCAGCAGAGGGCGTACTCCTGCAGCTACTGTCCCAAAATCTACACTGGCATATCGAAATTGAAAAACCACATGCGAATGCACACTGGGGAGGACAACACAAAGTGCCCTGAGGACATTAGCCATACAGTAGAAGTCCAAGAGTTTACTCTGACAGAGGGCGACGCTACTGAGAGCCTCTCATGATCACATGACTCTGCAAATGCGATTATATTCTCAGTTAACATTACAAAGACTAAGATTTTGTTTTTGCAATGATGTATAATGGATTCACTCTATAATGACTATTAAACTGTTACACACACGGTCTGAGTCGAATTTGGTTTTTCTCCTCTACACACACAGACACACACACACACACACACAGACCTGATTACTGTTCAGTACCTAATGTACTGGTGTATTCTTCATCTGTAGTTTTCTACATCCAGGGTGCAGTTTAATAATACATTTGCTTTTGGCTGCGTAGCTCGAAATTTTGTTTCTTCACACTAAAAAAAAAGGGCAAGTTTAGCGATACTTGGCTTAAAATAAATGAATTTAGGGCTCTGCTTAGGTCAGTCGCTAACATGTTTGTGTTGTGATAAAGGTCTTAAATTTCATTATTAATGATTTTAAAAAGGTCTTAAATTGGGAACCTGCAGAAACCCTGTAAGAATACCATCATGGGAATGAAAGTGGGATTTATTAGGCAGCAAGTGAGCAGTTTTGGAAGCGGATGTGCTGAAAAAAGGAAAAATGGACAAGAATCTGAGTGACTTTCAGAAGAGCCAAAAACAGTTTAAGGAACATGACAAAAAGCTCAGGGTGTTGATTTGGAATCCAAAGTCCTTCTAGTGATGCGCGCGCACACACACTCAGAGGTGAAGGGGAGAAGCGGATCTACACAACCTCAGGCGGGTGGTTTTAATTTTATTCAGATAGTATTGAGAGTGCAGTTTGGTCCTCTGGACGCACGAGGGCGTTGTGAGAAATAAAAAACCTTAAGGAAGCTACTGAAACATCCGGTGATGTGTTCAACAGCTCCAGGAATTTCTTGCCTAATTGTATTGTTCTTCTAAACACCAGATTTGCTGCTCACAAACGCGTTCTGGAGAAGCAGTTTGTTTCATTTGTAAGGTGAGGTGAAAGCTGCACGATTCCGTGGAGAAACCAGAGTCCAGCCAGGCTGTGGGGATGGAAGTTTTAGGGCAGGAGAACACCAAGGGTAAGGCAACAGCAGGGAAATGTGCTGTGGAACACTTTGAGATGTTTGGTGCTCATGTCCTACTCCTACAGTTACTGCACTCAGGGTGCGTTTACTTTTGCACTCCACCTACAGTGTGTGTACTCGGGTTTAAAACTAAACGTGGAGACAGAAATCCATACATCTGACTAATACAGGAGTGCATTATTATTATTATTATTATTATTATTATTATTATTATTATTATTGTTGTGTTTTTATTATTATTATTGTATTGTATTATTATTATTATTATTATTATTATTATTATTATTGTATTTTATTATTATTGGTATTGTATTTTTAAATTATTATTATTACTAATTATTATTGTATTTCTTTTCTTATTATTATTGGGGCAAAGGTTCAATAAAAAAAAATGAAGGCATGACATTGGTGGGAAAAGTCAATATATGAGACTAAGAGAAATAAGATATTTCGAGAATAATATCAGAATATTTTGGGAACTAAAAAGGCTTCAGACCAGCTTCAGATATTAAACTAGTAGGTGCCTAATACACACACGTGAGGAATCTCACCTTCATAGTCTTAATTATATTCAATTAATTACAGTATACATCGTAACAAAGCAGCTGGATATAAATAAATTCTTCTGTACATTTGTCCCTAATGATCGATTTAGAGGTGATGATGGTGTGAGGGAAAACTCCTTGGGACATCATGATGCTTATCGATGTGGATGTTGTTCCAGATCCTCCTCTCCTGGCCTCTCTGCGTCTCCTGATCCCACCTCTGCGCCTGATCTCGGCAGTCCTGTGGCGGGTCGTGCAGCAGCAGGATGTAATGCAGTACGGGATGCTCGCCGACTTCGTGACGTTGGTTACTGAAGCCGTGCCGGAGCTTTTTAGTCCAACCAACGCTGTTCAGCTTGTTCTGGGCCTGAGAGCAAAGGTGAAGCGTTCAAAACCACAAGTTTGAGGAACGAACCACTAGTGTGTCGGGTGTCCCAATACTTTTGGGTGTATATTAAGCAGTAGATAACTTTCTTGATGGACTTCCTTCTTTGTTTTTGTACCAGCTAATTCTGGAGCTGTGCTACAGGGATGAACCGGCAGACGCGTGTGTCCAGCCTCACCTCAACAGCGTCCAGACGGTTCTTCGTCTGGTCAAACAGGCAAGTCCTCAAGTTTCACCAAATCGTGAAAAACGTTCGCTACATCGCTGTTAATTTTATTTGAGAAGTGCACAAGTGTGTCTGATAACCAGGCTGCTGTGTAAACATCCAGGTGGAGAGCACGGGGTTCGAAGAGGCAGGAGATCACTTTGTGGAAGTGGTTGAGACGCTCATCAAAGATGCTGAGCAGAAAGAACATTTCTTCCAGGTCTGGAAGTGTAATATGAGCACTGAGATATAAATATGTTCTGCATCTGCTGCATTTCAACATACAAAATAGATCTGAAGTTCAAAGTTTGGTATAGAGAGCAGTTGTATGTAGAGGACATGTGAAGAACATGTGAAGAACGTATGTGAACAGTGTGTAATCTCTTTATCTCCTGCAGTCATTCAGCATTGTTATTAGGAAAGCTCCAAACATCTCCACCACAAATTTGTTACCAGACGATCATTTCAGAAGCTACTATGGAGAAACATTGTGTACAGCATTCGTGGTGTTTCTTTCTCTTGTAGAACGTGTTTCCAGTGGTGTTTGGCCCCAGCTATGACTCCGCCCTTCAGAGATTGCTGTGGGACTTCCTGTCCCGACTGGAGCGCTTCCTGCCAGTGCCAGACCTCCTTCAGGTGCTAAACATCGAGCTGGATTAGGATCTGCAAACGTTGTTTTGTTGTACTCCTAGAGTAGATCTGATAAACGTCTCTGGATCCTTTGGGTTTCAGACGGCGGCCTGGATCAGGTCCGAGTCTTCTGCTTTGAAAGACTGTGAGGAATCCATCAGGAACCCAGAAAACTTGAAATCGCTGCTCCATCACCATAAGTGCCTTGGACATCTGGACACATGTGGTAGGTGATTGTGAGGGTGAGGGTTCTGGGAGATAAAATTCAGCACATTTCAGCAACACTTTTATTAGGAACACCTTCTCACCTAATGGTCCAGTCAGGTTCTCACAAGCTCCAACTGGCTTCACTGAGACTCTGACTAAATAAGTCATTAATGCACTATAAATGTATTTTTTGGTGCCTTTTACACATCCATCATGTGGAGAACGTGTTCCGAACTGTACAAAGTTCTTTTCTGATTTTCCTCCTCAGTCTCCTCATCATTGGCGCGAGATGGTGACTGCATCCTGAGCGCTTTGTCTGGAAAAAAACCCAGAGTGGCTCAGATGAAGCCAAGCGATGGTCCACATGCTCCAACTCCTCCCAGTGAAATGACCATGTGTCTGATGGACGCAACCGACGTCGAGACGGTCGTCGTGACATCCGACTGGACGGGGATCGAAATATGTTCAAACCAAGACGAGGATGAAGAAGATCCGCATCTCGGTGCCGACTGCAAGGAGTCTAAAGGGAACACAGAGGAACGTGAAATCCGAGCCGAGAAAATCACAGAGAAGCGTTTGGAAGATCGCAATGGATCTGTAGGTTGCAGGACTGCAGGAGAAGAAGAACTGCAATGCGATGCTGAGGAGAGCCCGAGTATCACTTCTCCTGTGAAGTCTACCCAAACCGTGACCCGCAGGTCCGCTCGGAAACCTAAGCAGACGTGGAAGTTGAAATTAGTCAACCTTCAGACGCAGAAACGAAAGAATGGTGCGGAAACCCGACACAAGCGAGAGAAAACATTGAGGAGCTCCAGAGATGAGACGGAGATACGCCGAGAGCAGGTCGCTTCAGATGATGGGTCAGAACACATTTAATTATAGTGTCAGAGATCATGGATTACTGTTAGAGATGCACTATATGGTCAATAGTTTGTGGATGTCTGACCACACCCCATTCCACATTCCATTCACTCTCCATTTGTTGTTCTAATAAAAAAGATTTATGGAGATTTGTGCTCATTTAAGGGTTTTACCAAAGTGATGTGGGTGAGGTAAAGAGGTCTGGGGGTGCAGTCAGCCTTCACATTCATCTCAATAGGTCTTGTAGCTTTATAGCAGGAGATCTCCCACTCCATCTTCTGGCTTTGTGCACTAGAGCATTGTCATGATGATACAACTTTGGATTTTGTATATAATTGTGCGCCTCCGGGTCGGTAGGAACAGTTTGGGGAGGATCTACAATACGAGTGGGAAAAGACGGGTGTCCAAATACTTTTGGCCATATAGAGTATATTAGACCACATTGTATCGTTTGTGTAATAAAATCAGAATAATTAGGGAATGAAATTGTAATATTATTTGGAAATGAAATCTATATTTTTGGGGAATTTCTTTTTATATTATTTGGGAATGTAATCTGAATATTTAAGGAATACAATTTTATTATTTAGGAATAAAATCAGAATATTCGGGGAAAAGATTTTGAATATTTTGGAAATAAAATATTTAATGATAATTCTTTTTTTATTGTTTTTTTTAAGAGATGCTGCTGAGACATCGGGATCTGCTGATCACGTCACAAGCGACAGAAATGCAGGTCCAGTCTCATTTCACTCCACAAGTTATTTTCAGCTTTTGTATTTTTACATGCAGTGACGTGATTAACGTGTATATTTTGCGTTAGGGGACGTCCCCTGTACACGTGCATAGAGTTAAATTCATTGTGACTCAGCAATGCTGATGATGATCTCCAAACAGTTTTTGCAGAGCTCTCGTCCAGGACGTTCTCCTGCCCTCAGTGCCCGTTTACACACGTTCAGGAGCGCTACGTGAAAAGTCACATGAAAAAAGTTCACCCGGTTTCACCGTCGACCGGCGAGAAAGAGCCTCACGTGTGTTGCGTGTGTGGTAAAGGTTACCGTTACCCGGGCATGCTGAGGGCGCACGAGCGCAGCCACACGGGCGAGCAGCCCTTCCAGTGTACGGCGCCCCACTGTGGCCGGCGCTTCTCCTACGTTCAAGCTCTACGGCGCCATCGTTTGGTTCATGGCCACAAAAACACCTCTGAAGAGGCAGACGAGACTGAAGACTGGATGTACAGCTGCCTGTACTGCAGCGAGAGCTTCAGCTCGCTCAGCGCTCGCCGCGAGCACCACAAGACTCATCCTGAGGATGAACTGAAGCGCTGCAGCGACTGCGGGAAGAGGCTGAGCTGTCAGGCAGCGCTGATCCGGCACAAGCGAGGCCACGTGGGCGAGCGCCAGCACAGGTGTCTGCTCTGCAGCTCCAGCTTTGTTTGCGCTACGAGTTTCAAGCGCCACATGATGGTGCACAAGCCTGAGCGTCCGTACCGCTGCAGCTGCGGGAAAGGCTTCACCTACAAAGGCGCTCTGGTCTCTCATCAGCGCACTCACACGGCCGAGCGGCGCTACAGGTGTTCCCGGTGCAGCAGGTGCTTCCTTTACCCCGGAGAACTCCGGAAGCACGAAAGGACGCACTCGGACGAGAAACCGTACCTGTGCCCGCACTGCGGAAAGAGTTTTAAAAGAGAGAGGATTCTCAGAGCGCACGTAGCCGGCCACACCGAGGATAAAATCTTCAAATGCTCCACATGCGACAAAAGATTCTCCTATAAAGCGAGCCTGACGAGGCACGAGCTCACGCACACGGGCGAACGGCCGTTCCTCTGCTCAGACTGCGGCAAAACGTTCTTCTCGTTCGGCGAGCTGCTGAAACACCAGCGCTACCACACAGGGATCAAACCGTTCCAGTGCTCACACTGCGACAAGAGCTTCACTCAGGCCTGCTACCTGCAGCTGCACACCAGGTACCACACAGGAGTGCGACCCTACACCTGCCCCCAGTGCAACAAGAGCTTCTTCACTTCCTGTCGCCTCAAACGACACGCGCAGATCCACACGGACGAGAAGCCGTTCGAGTGCGCCGAGTGCGGCAAGAGGTTCAGACAGGCGTACGTCCTGAAAGTCCACCGCCGCACTCATTTGGAGAAAGAACTCAGGGTTTAGTGGACTTTTATTTTCACTGTTTGTTTTATTTCTTATATTTTGCTTTTCGAAAAAACCTGCACTTTCCTTCTGAATCGGTTAATAAATAAGATTTTTGGTCAACAGCAGCAGGTCGAGTTGTTTTTCGCATTAACTTGTGTTCTGTTCAGTCCAGCTGGAAGCAGCAGCTCCTCATGTGAACAGCACAATACGTGCATCCATGAGGATTGAGGACGAGAACTCGATGTTCTTCCACACGTAGCCTGAAATATACCTGAATGAATTAACCTCCCAAGTCCTTCTAAACACCTTAAAAAATGCCATTCTTTATTTGTCCACATGATGTCGCTCTTGCTTCGTTACAAATAGTGCACCTGCCATTGAGCCCAAATTGGTACATTAATCTCAGTGTATATTAAACACTAAAACTAAATATTCCAATATAATTTAAATTCACAAACGAACGTGAGAAAACCGTGCTAATTGGGAATTGAGCTTTTCCTACTTTCTGTATTTCTGTGCAGTCAAGGGAACATTCAATACAACACCCTCAAAACACAAAGACGCAAAAGGGCAGATGCCTGTAGGGGTCTCGACTGAGTTCTCCTGCTCCTCCTGCCTGACTCTCAGCTTCAGAGTCCAGCTGTGAGAGCAGAAAGAGCAGATTGGCTGTAGTGCCCTGCTGCTGTGCGCTGACCTTTTATATACATTGTGCCGTGGATAAAAGCTGCCCTTCTGCAAAGATATATAGTTTCTCTGCTCACACCTCAGTGTGAAGGCACTAATTACGGTTTTGTCGAACGAAGCTTAGAGTTCTTAATTAACAAGGAACTGTGACCGTCAGCAACCGAACGCACTAACGTTGATTTGGTCTCGGTATTTCCCCTCGGAGGAGGTAACCTCATTGCCCTTTGGAAGGCCAAGAGATCATGGTTAGGCTTAATGCCAAGTAAGGCTGGGAATAATTATTCATGATAGTATGACTTTTGTTAAATGGATTTATAATTTAAAAAAGAGTAATTAAGACATTCTCCTGTCAGAAAGTCTTATGTGACCTGAAAGCTTCATTACTAGGTGATCAGAAAGACCTCATTCAGGTGGAAATCACTCAGGCTTCCTTTGGCCATACATTCCTTCAGACAGATTGTGCTCTGGAGATCTCCACAAGAGCTTTGATTCACAAAATGGCCAAAATAATTTCAGATACCTGACTTTTCCACCCATATGTGGTTCTTTGCCAAATTTTTACCAATTGTATCAGACGTCTTTGGATGTATGAGCGAAAATGGCACTTTATTCGAACCAGGAGACCCAAACGTGTTCCAGCATGACAATCCAGCTCGATGAAGATCTGGTGTACATGGGTTGGAGAGTAAGATCTCCTGTTATAGAGCTTCAACCCTATATATGTTCTACTTACATCACCTACATCAGAACTTTACCCTTAATAATGCCCTTGTTTCTGAATGAACACAAATCTCCTTCTTTGGAACATCTTCCAGAAGAGTGGAGGTTGGAGGCACATACATCATTGGATTCTGGCGTTCGATCTTTTCTTCTGCTAATATTTACTGCTGCAAAAACTATTAAAATCTGTTTTGTATTAAACAGTAAATCGTCTAGCATTATCCCTCATCTCTGGTCAGCGTATAACAGCACATAGAGCCACTCTCTGAGGCATTTTCTTTATTAATAATGTTCCTTATTGTGGTTTCTGAAAAGATTATTACTATTATAAGGTCTCAGGCCAGCTAGCTTAATGCTAGAGAGACACCATTAAAACCTCATCATCTAACCAATCTGTGAATAAATATTAAAAACCTCTTTTTCAGGTTGTCTCGTGAGGAAGCCGTAATGCTTTTAATATGCTTCCTGAAATCGGAGTGAGGTCACGATCTCACGCGTGTGTAATGAGCTAATCCATTTAATGCTAACTTTGTGTCACCCAAAGAATAGCTTTGTGCCTCCTCACAGGCAGCAGACACCAGCGGGAGGGGATATAAATAGGGCCCCTATTAGAATAATTAGGTTTCTGTGATTTGTTGTTCTGTTGTTTTGAAGCAGACACAACAGCTGGAAGAAAGACTTCCCAAAGCGGTGACAAATAACAACAATTTCTGTAGATGCACAATCTTTCGAGAGAGCGAAAGAGAGAGAGATGACAAAAGACTATAGGCTACGTCTAACTTCATCTAACTGCACCAAGATTTAATTTGGGTGACATCAGTCTACTGTAATAGCATTACACGCTTCACCCAAATTATGATCAATGCAAAGCAAGAATGATAATGTTATCAGCCGAGTAAAAAGAATGAAAACTTTTTGTATTTTAAACCCGTCAGAAAGCAGCTCGTACACAAAATCAGTCTCAAAGCAGAAAATTTACACTGATCAGGTATAACATTTTGAGTGAAGTGAAGAACACTGATGATCTCTTCATCATGGCACCTGTTAGTGGGTGGATTTATTTATTATGCAGCAACATTTTGTTCTCAAAGTTGTTGTTAGAAGCAGGAAAACTGCAGGAAAGGATTCGAGCGAGTTTGACAAATTGTGATGTCTAGATGTCTGGGTCTAGACGTCTGCAGTGGTCAGTGTCTATTAAAAGTGCTCTAAGGAAGGAACAGTGTTGAACTGGCGACAGGGTCGTGGGGGACAAGGCTCAGTGATGCACGTGTGGAGTGAAGGCTGGTCTGTGTGGTCCGATCCAACAGACGAGCTCCTGTAGCTCAAACTGCTAAAGAAGTTCATGCTGTTGATGATCGACAGGTCACGACTGCTTTAGCAGCAAAAAGGGGACCAACACTATATTAGGCAAGTGGTCATAATGTTATGGCTGATAATAAATGTTCATCCTGTACAATTGTATGCCTCTAACTTTGGTTTTGGGAAAGAACAACACAAGGATGAAAATGTTCACACAGCAATTTTACAACATTTACTGAATGGTGCAAAAAAAGAACAAAAGATCCAGTGAGCGTCAGATCTGCGAATGGAAACGTTTTATTGATATGAAGATTGAAGGAGAATAATAAACCTGGTTTGAGATGACAGAAGAACAGTAACTCAGATAATCAGTAGAATCTCAGATTCAAAGAGCTGAAGACCACATCAGGTTGCTGAGAAAGCTGAGGTTGTGATCTGGTGTGATCTTTAACATCTTGAACATTAACGTGACAGAATTTGTTTCCAGTGTAATGGATCGAACCTGATTTGGGTGAAGAGTAGAGCTGGTGGAGGTGGAGCGATGGTGTGGTGAATGTTTCCCATGATGAATTGTCTGAGTGTTGAAGACTTTTTGAACATTTATTCCACTGTAGCTGTGTCCTGTTTTGACATTTTATCTTGTAGCTTATCATACAAACATGGATCTCGAGTCCTATTTCGAGGAACCAATCATTTGTTCTGACTGTTGGCTGGATGTTCTCCGGGTGTCTGATAACACGGGTAGCAGCACTGCTCCGTTTTAACGGAGTGACAGAAGCAACACAGAAACACAGTTTCTGCAAAAACCTATTGAGAGCATGTTCTACTGCTGTCCGGTTGCTGAGAAACGCTAATGCACACTCGTTTGAGCTGTGGAGGTGAATTCATGGCAGGAAAAAAAAAAGAAAATGAAAAGAAAGGAAGAACCATCTCTGGTACCAATTAGAGCCTGGACTCTTTTTTCACATCTCAACCCACCTGCGGCGTCTCCTACTGGGAAGTATAGAGGCAGGTGTGACTGCTCTTCTGCGCTAGTAATAAACACCACTACTGTGCTAGAGAGAAGCTTTTAACAATCAGAGAACGAGAGAGAGAGAAAGAGAGAGAGAGAGCTGGGTCACTTCAACCCTCGTTGGACAACTGTGTGGGTGTCAGGAAAAACAAGAATAAGCATCCAGGGTACATTCTGATGTTCCAGAGAGACTCAGAAAAAAACCCCAATAAGAAGCACAATCCCGAATCCAAGGACGATAATAAATATGTTTTCATTTTTTACAAACTGTATGAGCAAAGGTTTGTGGACACTTACGCATAAGATAGTTATGTGCTTCTTTTTAAACTCATTCCACATTGAGTCTTCATTTGCTGCTATAATAAGCTCCACTGTTCTGGAAAGATGTTCCACTAGATTTGTGAGATTGTAAGAGAGATTTGTAAAGGCAGGTACCGATGAAGGTGGGGTTTGGTCAGCATGAAAATGCATCCCAAAAGTGTCCAATAGGGTATATAGCACCATAGCAGGAGATATAGTTCAAAGACTTGCTCTGTTTACAAGAAATAACTTTTTGTTTATCTACTTTTCCATACCATCACCTTCAAAATTGTCTCCTTGCACAGAAATACAGCGCTCCCAGCATTCCTGCTACTTCTGGAATGGGTCTCTGAATGGTGTCAAAGCGGAAAGCTTCCTATGTACACAGGACAATGGCTTTTGGCACACTGACTTACAGTGCGAAGTTCGGTGCTCCCTGTGACTTTGCGTACAGTCTTGTGCTGTCATCTGTTGGCGTTACAAAACTAGTCGCGAAACGTTTTCTCACCTTGTATGTAAAATCAATGTAAAAAGAAAGATGATGCAGAAGTTATTGAACACAATGCAAAAGATAAATCTTTATTCATTAATTGTTTTTTTCAGCTTGTGACAGTAAAAATTGAACAAGTGCAATTACGACAAAACCGCATCCAAACACTTTTTATACAGTTGTAAAACCCACATTGAGAACAGGTGCGGTGCCACACTAACCCCGTAGTGAAATACACGTGCCACTACAATGCGACTGGTGCGAGGTGTACACTAGTTTGACTGTAAGGAAACTTCTCGCCGTCATGTTCCCATTGTTCCTGTACCACTCGAGTACGGTCTCGGGCTCAGTCACCACCTGTAACACCGACAGCAAGATCACAAGACGCTTTCTCTTCTAACACAATGTAATGGCGACACAACAATGTGCTTTATTGCAGGTTGACTAACTACTTGCTTCGACTATTATTCCTATCAACTCACCTCAAATCAGTGCACGTTTTTCCACGTGGGAAATAAAGCTACCGGCAGGATTCCTACCAACGGTGCATTCACATTGCTGCCAAAGCAGAGTTTTAAGGTCATGAAGAGAAGTTAATGTATCAGTATTTCTTGCTACAGATTTTTACTTTGGAAAGCTTTAAATCTACTGTCCATTTTTGCGAGAATGTGAATGCACCATGAGGCTAGTCTAAAGAAAAAACAAAACTCTATGAGGCAACATTACCACATAATCAAGTATAATTTGTTAGAGACGATATCACACACACACACATGAAATCCACCGTATGTTTTTTCTAACATGACCTATTGCTTTATCTGTCAACTTCAGTAGTTCAGATGTTCTTCACCTTATTGCGAGAATCGTCAATGTTAATGTGTGGATCAGACACCAACATTCTAACAATATTTTTCAAAGCCAAGTATGTATAATTGTATTAAAAAAAAAAGTACAATATGCTTTTTTTTTTTTTTTGGTCTTGAGTTTCTAGCCAAATGCCTTGGACCAGTACAATCGTTGAATAAATAAATGATCTTCCTGCTGAGACGTCTAAAAGAAACATTCAGTATTTCGAGTTTGCTGCAGTCTGTGTCACTGCGAGTTTCACACACACTAGAGATCACGTTTCTTCTTTACAACAGGACTCTTTGCAGTTGAATGGTCAGAGACAGTGTTTGTCCTGTAGTGCAGAAAAGGGACGAATAGGTCCTCACTGAACATCAGAGTGAAGCAACAAACAAAACAAAACAAAAAAACCCACATCACATGGAGAAAGTGAGATCAACTCGGAGTGTTACTCTGTGGAGAGTCAGTGAGTTGCCTGTTGGCTATTTCTTCTTGGCTTCTTCTGCCCTTTAAGCACAGAACATCTTAATGAATCAAGCTTCAAGTTTCTGGAAAGAGAAAACACAAAATTAAATTCAATACAATTGAATCAAATTCTATATAATTTTTCAGCCTTTTTTCTGACCTTCTGTGTCCTGGAGACCTTCACATGACCTCTGAATGTGTGCTGTGATACACTATATACCAAATTATTGAGAAACCTCACTTTTCCAGCCACATCCCCAAACTGTTCCCACAAAATTCGAGCATGTGAATCCCCCTGTGCACAAAGCCAGCTCCATGAACATCTGCTTTACAAAGGTTGGAGTGGAAGATCTCCAGCTATAGAGCTCTAGATCACCTTTAGGGTGAATGTGAACGCTGACTGCACCCCCAGGCCTCCTTACCTTCTCACCTACATCACTTTACCAACACACTTGTGGCTGAATGAGCGCTCTTTAGATCTAGAGGAACATCTTCCCAGAAGAGTGGAGGCTATTATAATAATAGGAAATGACGACTAAATGTGGAGTGAGATACCAATCTTATGTTCAGGTGTTCACAAACCTTTGTCCATCTAGTGTATTTTTCTGCATGATAAGAATATAAAATACAATCTTTGTGTTATAGAACAGAAAGAAATAGTTTTGTAGGTATTTAACTGTAAATCTTGTGTCTAATTATATATTAGTAATGAAGTCTGGAGGGAAGAACCAGAGACTCTCCTTATGCCTAATTAAAATCTTTCATTGTGCTTGTTTATTCCGATGATAAATGTCTTGTTCGGTGCAGCAGGCTGGTCTTTGCCCTCTCATGCACATGATAGAATTTTCAACCTGGGTGTTTCTTTGGCCCAGGTTGGAACACGCCTCATTATTAATGTATTGAGGAGAGCTTTTAAGTGGTATAAGGGCCAGCCGGGTTTAGTTATATGGGAGCGCTTCGTTTTCAGAGTAATCCCTGAGCTGCACATGGTCCATGATGAGAAGCTGAAATATCCGAGTCCGTCTGGTTTAAGAGCTTCATTTTAAATGCGAACTGAACACATGTCCTTAAATCCAGGTCTGCCTGAGCATGCTGAGATGAGCAGCTGGAGGTTATCATTCGAGCCTGTGTTATCTAATACAATAACTTTGGAGACCCTGATCCTTAACATTGCTCTAAAACAAACTCTACAGACAAAGGTTTATGGACACCTTTGGGTTCAAGTGAAGGGAAAATGTCCTGCTAACACATCCAAAGATGTCCTATACATGTGCCTTCAGGTTTGTATAAGAATCACATAGGCCTGGAAAAAAGACAAGACATTTTTTTTCGAAATTGTCGATGTATATATTGTTAATAGATTCGATTGCTTCATAAAGAGGCTACAAAACAATCTGCGCCTTCAAAAATGCAAAAAGGAATGCAGTCCTCATAAAAGGAAAAAGAAAACCTAACATAAAATAAACTCTGTCTGTAATATTATCCTAATGTTACAGGCTCCACATTTCTTCTTGAAAAGCCTAACAAATGCAGTTCAGAAGTGCATCTATCTCGCTCTGCACCATGAGCACCTTCTTCCCGTCTTCAAAGGCCAAGACACATCATTACATCTCACGCTAGATTCCACTTGCCTTCCTCAGATCACGTTTCAGCCCAAGTGGATCGCTGCCATCTTTGGAAATAAATTATATTCTGTGGATTTTATTTATTCATTTTTTTGTCTGTTAGATTTACTCCAGCATTAGAATAGAAAACTAAATGTCTATAGAATACATTTTATCAGTGGTACAATATGAATATGAGGAGTTTTTATTCGGGGGTCCGCATACTATATTTCTCATCTCCAGGAACAAGTACTCTTAGATCTCATTGATTGTATTGTTATACATTGCATTGATTTAGATTATATTGAAATGTCTAAAGGAAAAGATTTTTCAAATCTTTTTAAAACCAATTTTCATTTAGCTTCAGAATGGTCCGTTTTTTTTTACATCGTTAACCTTCTTAGTGAAGTCAGACGTATGAAACATATGGCAGACAAGAATGGATCTTTCATTTTCAGATTGCGTATCCCAGATGGTAACACCTTTTATCTTCTAACAGCAGCCAAGAATGCCTTCAGCACTGGCAAATTCTCAAGACATAGGTGTCACTGCAGTTCTGGGAATGGCCCACAACTTCAATAACATTTGTTCAGCAGGGTGCTCTTTTTCACCGACGATGACGACATGATCTGACAAATCGTTCCCAGCAACAGATGGTCTCGTATAAATACCAGGTTTTCTAAACTTCCCAATTATAAATTAGCTTAATTGAAAATAGACTGATTTAGCAGTTGTGTGTGTTTAAAAAGAATATTTCGGACTACTAAGAATGTAGATTGAAGAGAGCCAGGTTTATGTAGACCACCATGTTCTCATGATAGCATTATTTAGTTAATACTGGACATCTACACTATATGGATAACTGGGCATATGATTAGTATGTGCTTTTTGTATATTCCATTCCACATTTAATCCAATTTACTCTTAGTCAGGTTGAGTACTGATGTAGGTGAGATGATCCAAGAGGAGTTTAATAGGATTTGACCATATAGTGTATATGTAACCTGCAGACATGGTTCTCAACTCCACAAGATGCTACAGTGAAGTTTGTGGAAGACATAATTTGGCACTATTAAACTGGATATTATTACAAAACATAGATAATAATTTAGTAAGCAAACTCACCATGCTGTGGAGGTCTGGAAGGTCTGGAGGGTAGGACTCTCCACCTCTCCCCTTAAACTCTGTCTGGGATGATGTTGCTGATGTGGACCGTGGCTCAGACCTGTCCCTGAGCTCGGTTCTCCTTCCTGCGTGGTGGCGGTGCTGTGCCACTGGCTCCTGGCCTGTTTCAGCCACCGACCACCCAGTCCCCACTTCTCCAGATAGACACGACACACCTCATAGTTCATCGCTGAATAGTATAAGAAGTCCAAAGCCAGCAGAACCATGACGAAGAAACCATAAACCCACACACCAACGAGGGCGGTGTAATTACTGCAACGGTCAGCAGAGAACAGGACAAGGCAAAGCAGGAGAGTAAATTATTCAGGTACATGCAATATAAATGCAAATGTAAATTAAAAAAACACACTTAAATCATGAATATACACTAAATAAAATAAATATAAAGATACACATTAATAAATGAATATAATTATATAATGAATAAGTAATAATATAGCGCTCTCCGTTCAGCACGCATTCTCACGGGTAAAACCAATCAGCATGTGGTGTCAGTGGTTTGCCACTAGAGGCAGTCATAATGACAGCGGACCAAAAGCTGGAAAAACTATAAGTATCGAATTTTGCCAATCTAAAGGTGGCAATTATTTTTATTTATGTTTGGTTTTACGATTATTTTATACACACACACACACACACACACACACACACACACACACACACACACACACACATATATATATATATATATATATATATATATATATATATATATATATATATATATATATATATATATATATATATATACAGTATATATATAAAAACATAAAGGACCACCTCCATATTATCAGAAACCATATCATGTAATTATTACATTCAAAATGTGAAGAATGGTATTCGTTAGTAGTGCACATTGTAATGGGTATAATCTTTTATAGTCGAGTGCTTCTACAGTCTCTTCTATCATTCAGTTCAGCTCTAAAGTGCAATATCAAATTGAGAGGAGTAAATTGCCCCCTGATAGACTGAGCAAATAGATGATGATGACGATGCTCTCTCTGGTGTAATGTAAACCAATATTATGATAATGTAATATAAAGAATTTAATTATTTAAGTCGATAGCATTCATTTTTATATTTCAGATCTCTTTCAAGGATTATGGTAAATCAGTAAATTACAGTGAGTTTAATTAATCTGTTCTAAAACAAAGTTTAGTAATTTCAGGAATGAAGTAATATATCCAAGTGAGATCATTAAAACTGAGACCATAACCTTTCACTAAAATAAAAGGACACCAGGTAATAAATCTGGTCTGAGTACAGACACCATATGACTGTCTGGATTGACTTGGGTACTGAATGTGGTACTGACTATGGAGACCCTGGAGGCTCAAGTGAAGCCTAAAGTGTGAAATGACATTTGCTTAAACCCATCACTGAGTTACACAGAAGTATTAGGACACCGGACTTACTGATCTTTCCCGATGGGTGAAGGTTATTATAATACCAAATGGGGACTAAATGTGGAATAAAAAACACATAGTCATTTTATGGTCAGGTGTCCACAAACTTTCGGCTCTATAGTTTCAGTAAAAATGGATGGTTAATTTAAGAGTTGCACTATTACACTCTGTTGCCATGTACAGTATGTAAAGACCACTATTGGACAGTGGACCACATGTACCATATTATAGATATACACTTTATTAATTCCAAGAATTTAAATACGTGCATATAAGCCAGTGCTAATACTACTATATCTGCATTGACATGTGAAACAGAACATCTCTCTGTTTTCCTTCCTTCTCTCTTTCTCTCCCTCTTCCCCGGTATTACGGCACACACTGGATTCCAAGACACACTGAAGATCCAGAAAGCTACCTGACTCCTCTCACGTCTCCCTAAAATTGACACCAGGCACCCGGAGACTTCGCCAGAGACTTAGCTTTAACACCAAATTGGGATTAAAAAAAAAAGAGTATAATGAAAAAAAGGATCTATTTTCCATTAACTCTTTGGGTCAGATTCAGGAGCTTTAGTGCTGTATTTTTTAAATTTTTGAAGTAATTGGGTGGAATTTTTGCTGAAACATGGCAACTTTCATGCCCGTTAGTCAAATCTTGGCTATGGAGCTGACGTTTAATTTTGTTGCATTGTAACAGACAGCTGTTGTTTAGTCTTACGTGCTGCAGGAGTCTGAATAAATCACACTGAATGATGTATTGAAGAACATTTCATACTGAGACATCACCATGCCTAATGTTTTTCCAGCATTATACCAGAGAAGAGTTTTCTTTCCAAATTCTGCTCGTGGTTTTGTTGCGTCACGTGAAATAAAGATTAATATCCCAAGTTCTTACTGACTTGTGAGTGAAACCGTCAGACGTGGTGCTGAGGTTGAGCTGCATGACGCTCTGGAACTCGGTCTCGTTGCAGCAGTACTTGAAGGCCGTGTTGTTGTGGTGACAGCAGAATATGTAGGTCTTGTTGTCGGAAAGGCGAGGGCAGTGAAAGCCGAAGTGATAGCGCCCTTTGTGGTCCGAGTAGGGCTCGCAAACCCTGAAGTGGGCTGAAAGAGCTGCTCGAAGACAAAGGATGGAAAGAGGAGAGAAACAAAAGGTTGGAATTTCAGACATACAAGTGAGTGTCTGATGGCTCTGCATGAATTACATGAGAGAAATTTCTTCCTGTTTTTTTTCCCTTTCACATTTAAAACGTCACATTCACAGGGCACCTATACAAATTTCCATTACATCCTAGGGTATTATAAATGATTATCGAATCCTTGTCCTGTGCTGTCCCCTACTCATCTCATCCAAAATAACATGAAGCAGTCCTGACTCCTGTAATTGCACTGAACTGACATGTCCTGATGATCTGTCAAAAGTTGTAATATCTGACGAATGGCAAAGATGAACAGCTTCCTAATTCTGCTCTTCGTATACTGCGTGTATGTGTATGTTTGCTATCGAGTCTCAGCTGCTTGCCTCCAACATCATATTTGGCTTTTAACAGGAGGAGTGCGGACCACGCCATCATTTGCATATAGATTACAGCTGTGAGAGAATGACGGACGGATAAATTAGAAAGACAGAACAACTCACTCTGGCCCTTTTCCTTTTCCAGAGAGGAAATTTTGTAATAAAATGTCCGGAAATAAGGAAGATGTGATTCTTTGTCTAGCGATTTATCATCTATGGATCCTAAACTCTTCAGGACACAATGCTACAGAGAAATAACCAATAGCAAGATGATGTCAATGTCATGACCCAACATGCACTTCTCATAATACTGCACATAAAACTCCTGGTATACCTCACAGTCTATTGTTGTAGATTTGTTTCCAAAAAGTATTGGGACACCCGACTTTTTAAACCATATATGGTTCTTCTCCAGACTGTTTCCACAAAGTTAGAGGTTAATATAGGATGCTTTTGAATGGGCAGCATGACATTTTCTCTTTAGTGAAACCTAATCTGAGACCCAAGTAAGTTCCTTGAAGATATGCAATACATTGGAATGGAGTGGAAGATCTTGCATGGCCTGATATATGGATATCAACCTTTTGAGATGTTTTTTTTACTCTGACTGTAACCCCAGGCCTTCTCATCTTGCCTACAAGCTGGGAATAGCAGGGGAAGTTATTTGGCCCTCGGATGTGTAGCTATCAACCGACCCGGTAAGAAGTCAAGCCATAATACAAGGTTCTCGTATTTAGGGGGGGAAAAAAAGGAAGCGAATGAGAAAGCCAGGGATATGAAATGAAAACCACCTGTTCAGCTCTGTTTTTGTTCTCCGATGGCAGCCAAAAACAATGTGTTTTTATTTTTTTATTTTTTATTCGCTGCATTTATTAATGCTGTGCGGTGTTTTTGGTGCTATTAGTATTCGTTGATTTGTATTTTTTTCTGCATCCAACACTTCTCATACTAAGACGCGAATGCTAAATGAGTGTTTCTGAAGCGGGTGTCTGGGAACAGAGACACCTGACAGCCAGCTCGAATACCTGTCTATATCTCTCTCCATGGTAACTGCTCAGATGTGTGTTTCATTCACAGAGCTGGCTCGCAGTGCAGTTAGACACATGCTGAAGTGATTTAGGAGGTAACAACACCACACACACACACACACACACACACACACACACACACACACACACACACACACACACACACTGCCTACACCCTCTCCTGCACCTTCCCCCATCTATTTAAAACTGAATTTGGCACATCCACCAGAGCACATCCTGCTTCTTCAATCCACTTACTCGCAGACAAAATTTGTAGAAATTGTCACGAGCTGCTGTGAGTCTCTTTGAACTCCTCTGAGCTACAAAGAAGAAAAATCATATGCCCCATCTGTAACCCCGTTCTTGCTCAAACTGTATTTATTAATGCCATCATGCTTACATTGGAGTGCAACAAAACTCCCAAAGTGACCACAGTTGTAATTTTATTATGCTACTCTGAGGCATTTTAATATCAATAAAAGCAGGAAAATGAAATAAAAAGAGATACAATTTTTCATACATTACATTTAGTCACCAGGTATATAGTGTTTTTGGCAGCATGTTTATTCTACCAGATAAGTAGATTCATTTCTATTTGGATCAAGAAGATATGTTTTTATTCAGAAGGGTCTAGTGCTCTGGTAAACCTCGACGGTTGGCTCACTGGATTTATAGAGGTTAAAATCCTCTCATGAGAGTTCTGGCCAATACGGAGACTCAGCATGTGTTTGCTGGCAAGACACTTTGGGTGTGTGAATCAACCTGGTTATGATTTTATAATAAAGGCTTTTTTTGCTCATAATAACTGGTTGACTGACTGTGAGAGAGATTTTCTTTTAAAAAGATATTGAATAATTACAGATGTTTTTTGGAAAGTACTGCTTGTCCTCAAATGACTTGGTATAATTGTGTCTGTCTCTGTTCCAATTACGATATGGCTGCCTCTGGAAAAATATAGGAGGATACGTGATATCACAGGCGTTTCGCAGGAGTTTTGGAAGGGGTCTCTCTCACTGATGAAGCTGGATGGCAGATTGATAAATGAGTTTCTCCTCAGGAAGGATAAATTTCTTCCATGCGGTGGGGCGATAGGATTTTCTGTTACCGAGCTTTAATTCAATTAGAAATGCTATTTTACCCAAAATGATCTGCTATAAAGTAATGTATTGTTTCCTATATGAAGTCAAATGCAGTTTCTCTGCTTTAATCATTTGTTTATTTATTCATATTTAGTAGTTTCTTTATCCTGGCCAAGGTTGGAAGATCCGTGTTGTTAGATGTTACTTATCAGTCACATTAGAACCACCTGCCTTGTATTGGGTAGTTCCTTCTTGTGCCACCAAAACAACTAAACCATCAAAATATGGACTTCACAAGACCTTTTTGGGAAATCCTTTAAGATCTGTAAGTTGTGAGGAGGAGCCTACGTGGATCGGACTTGTCAACAGGATCAAGATCTAAGGATGAAGTCCAGGATCAACGTGCTGCAGTGGAGATGTTCATGCTCTCCACTAGATTTCGAGGCCTGGCAGAGGGCATTAGTGATCATTCAGCTACAAAAGGATCAGACACTGATGTTGAGGAGGTCAGACAGTCTGGGAGTCAGTTAATGGGGTTGAAGTTCTTCCACTCCAACCTTCACATCAGCAATGCTGAGTTTATTAATTCTATATATACCATTCATAATTGGTCTCAACCAAAGATGTGTGTGGGGGTTGTTTTATTTTTTTAACTCTCACAAACGTATTACTTTGGTTTTTTTCTGTCAGTTATATTTTTAATGAATGTATTTTTTCATATATGTCTAAAACATCATATTTGCTGAATCCTGCAAGATCCTAACTTGATTTAGGTGTATTAGCAACGTAGTTATCTCACATGTCTTTTAATAAATAATAGAATACAAAAGAAAACTACAAAAATCAGTTTTTTACTCTATCTTTGTAATCTTATCTGTTCTCCAGTGGAGCTCACCTGCAGTGGAGAGCAGGAGGAAGATAACGGCCAGGGTGTTGGAGGACCAGTGCCCTCGCATGGTCATCTCTCTGTCCTCATGAAGAAAAGCAGGGCGCAGGAGAAGGAAGGGAGGTGTGACCTAACACACACGCATTGCTTCCTTTAGTCTGCTTACGCTCGTCATACTGCAAACTGTTAAAAAAACAAAACAAAAAAAAACTAAGACATACTTAGTGGCTCTCAGCAATCACTCACTCCATTAGTGTCTGCTTTTTGAACATCCTATTCTGCATGGGGTCAGCATTCCATTTTATCCCAATGGTGTTCAATAGGGTTCAAAGATCTATAGCTGGAGATCTTCTGCTCCAACCCAGATCTTCATGGATAGATCTTCCAATTTTAAACTCCAACAGTTTGAGTACATATGGCTGGAAACGTCAGGTGTCACAATACTTTTGCCCATATATGGTTAAAAAGGGGTCAGTAATTTGTTGGAGGAAACATAAGAGACACTTTTTAAACATAAACAGATTTTTACACTCCTTCTTTATTGAAACTCTGTGTAGTTACAATTACATTGTGTTTTATATTTGTTATATTTAATGAGCTCTCTCTCTCTCTCTCTCTCTCTCTCTCTCTCTCTCTCTCTCTCTCTCTCTCTCTCTCAGCTTTCCTCCAGGAATATATTTTGTATTTTACTTTCTGCCAACATTTAGCTCAGCTGTGTACTGGCCAAGGAAAGAAAGGCACTCCAGCTCAGTCGTCCAGGTCATTAAATTGTCTAGGAGTTGTAAGTCAAAGCGATTGAAATTCGCTACGAACTCTACGCATTTTTGCATCTCATCTGAACTGTTAAACTCCGTCGACTGACTGCCAAAAAGTCCTCATGATTCTACCGCTTTGATTACAGGTACAGGTAAAACTCATGTCTTTGTCAGGTTACTAAGCAAAACCTTTCTCTAGTACAAACACTCCCCTCAGTCCCACATGTCTACCTGACAGAAATGGTGGTCTATAATTTTTTTTTACCTTTTAAGACCTACATTTGCAGTGTCTGAGCATTTTCTATTAGTGTCAGGTGTCCTAAAAGGGAACTAAAATCAATACACTCTCTAATATACACACCACACTGCAATGACCACTGCAATGACAGCAATAATAGATATAACAAACGTGACCATTTCCGAAGTTGGGAAAAGTGTTCTCAGTGGAATAAATCCATTCGTCAGAGCTGCTGCTTTTACACACATTTCTAGATTTTCAATGTGTATAATTACCACATGTAGAAGTTATAAGTACACAGCATTCCACATTTCATCCCAATTTGCACTTATAATTCCCTCCACTCTTCTGGGAAGATATTCCACTAGATTTTGAGAAGGGAAAAAGTCATGCTACTGCATCCAAAGACCATCTGAGACAATGAAGTGCCTTCAGCAAATCTGAAAGCACACAATGACCCAAACCTGTCCTAGCATGACACAAAGCCAGCTCCATGAAGATTTGGTTTGAAAGATCTTGCCCTGGTATAGACCTATAAACCCTATTGATCACATTTGGTAAGAACTGGTTGAGTTGTTTGTTCCAATTTTTTTGTACTAATTATTTATAGGGCCTGACTGCTATGAGCTAGTTAGGTTAGCTTTTTGGTTAGCCTGTTGACTAGCTTGCTAAGTCCAGCTAAAACTAAATATATACAACTATATACAGCTGATTTGGCTAATCGGCAGTCTTTTATCAGTGTCTTAAAGTCTTTTTTTGTGTTTTATTGTGAACAACTGTGTTTTTATTCCTCATCACCTCTTGTGTACTGTCGATAAAGTCGGTGGATGGAGTCAACACACCTGCGATCTGAATGTTTACCTTCTTTTACCATTTCAACTTGTCTCTAATTGCTACTTGACAATTTGGCAACAGCAGCATGGTGTATTTTTAAGGTTTGTGTTTGCTTTCCATTGGTGTCAGACAAAATACAATGGCTTCAGACGTGTGAAAATATCAGCTCGGTAAAAGACAGAAATACGTATGAGTATAATTTGATATCATTGAACTGATATGAATTAAAAAAGAATTCAACAGAAGCATTTTACACAGAGACCAGAAAAAAAAACATGAACAAGTAGGGGCCTGCTGAGAAGCCAAATGTTCTCACTTATTGTAAATTTAGCAGACCTGGGGGGAGAAAAGAGTAGTTTTATCCAAAAAAATAAGTGAAAATCACAATATATACAAAAGTATCGGGACACCAGATATTCCCAGGAATATGTGGTTCTTCTCCAAAATGTTAGCACAAAGCTGGAGGTAAAGAAGATTTTCCCTTTCTTTTAACTAGAAGACACCAAACCTGTTCCAGTGTGACAAATCCCCTGTGCACAAAACCAGCTTGATATTGAACACTTCTGAGAAGTATTGTATGCAGACTGAACCCCAGGATCTTCTCACTCTTTATCAGAACATCTTTCCAGAAGATTGGAGATTATTATAACATTAAATGAGGACTAAATGTGAAACGAGATTTTCAACCGATCTTATGCGTAGGTGTCCATAAACTTTTGATCATATATTGTATTTTGAATATAGTCAACTATATCTAGTATTTCTTTATATAGGATTCTAATAAACTAAAATTGAGATGGTGACTTGTAGTAATACACTATTTCTCAAGCTTGTTCTTAAAGCACATTTCTAGAAATACATTTTTCGATCATTTGTGCATATCGATTAGGATCATTTGATAAATTAAAAATGACACTTTATATGCTATGTTATAATTCTACTCTGCAGCCCTTACTCATTCATGACCATGACAGTTAAGCAGGTCTGAGCAGAGATGATATACTGTACACTAGAAAAACACAGAGACTGTAAACAGAGAACAATGCTTCCAGTCACAACACAACTCCTACCTTTCAGCTCCATGACTCCCAGAGAGTGAGAAACTGGAGATCGTTTTTTCTTTTATGATTCCCAAAACACATGCTTCATTTTTTCTTTTTACATCTAAGTTTTTACAGAAAACTTCATGCCCTGAGGTGCTCCTTCAAACTCCTACCACATAGCATGCATTATAAGGACAAAAGTTTATGGACACCTGAGCAGAAGATTGGTATGTGCTTCATAAACATCCTATTGCACATTCAATCCCCATTTGTTGGTTAAGATTTGTAGATATTTGTGCCATAAGGGTGTTAGTAAAGCCAGTGAGGCGAGGAGGCCATGGGTCATTGATCCAATTCACCTTAAAGTTGTTCAACAGGGTTTCTAGCTCTATAGGAGATCTTTCACTCCAAACCATGTAAAGCATACCTTCATGGATTTTGTTTTGTGCACAGGATCTCTGTTATGCTGGAAGAGGTTTGAGTCTCCTAGTTCAAGGGAAGGGAAAATTTCATGCTAGCACAAGGAAAGAGCCATTTAGGGCGTATGCAAAAGTCAGGTGTTTCAGGTGCCTTTTAGATTTGAATATGCCCAACCTTCTCAACTCTTTCCTATGACTATAACACATACATTAAAGCTTGAAATAAATTAGCTACAACAGCAGAAGATCTCACCGGGTTCCCAGCTTATCCGGATAAACTTTGGACGTTTTGCATTATAAATGAATAAATATATATATGTGTGTGTGTGTGTGTGTGTGTGTGTGTGTGTGAGTGTGAGTGTGTGCATGTATTATGCTGCTGTCACATGATTGGCTGAATAAATAATTGTATGGGTGTATATGTGTTTCTAATAAAGTGACCAGTATGTGTATAAATAATTCCATGCGAATGACACAGAAGGGGCGTTCCTACAGAAAAATGATTTCCACTAATACAATGAAAGAATACAATGTGGAATACTCCAAAACATGGAGCTCATAGAGAGCATGCTAATGGTAATCAGACAAGAAACATCAGACAAGCACGCTAAGGCAGGGATTCTCCGTTTGATATACTAGTCGGAGTAAATACAAAAGCGCCAGAGCAGATGTTCTCTGACACATATGGAGCACAAAGACTGGAAGAAAAACATCTTGGTGAGAAAAGCAGATGCGTGTTACTCTACGACACGGAGGGATTCCACAAGGGACATCTGCTTCCGTGTGTGTGAGTGTGTGTGGGTGTGTGTGGGTGTTTAAGAGATAGACAAGTGTGGCAAAAAGGGAGCGGTATGATGCAATAGTTTTAATGAGTAGTGTTTCTCTGCAGCTCAGAATCCTTTTTGTCCATTATTGTTCTCTCTCTCACTCGTTCTCTGCCTAAGTGTCGATCATTTCTCTCACCTCCTTCACTCTCTCCATTAACTTCACTCTTATCGATAAATCTGAGTTCAGTTTACCGCTACACTAACAGCCCTTGCACTTCGAGTTGACGGTCTGTCATAACGCATCTCCATGCCAAACCACCCCCATGTTCCTGTCGAAGCTCCTAAAGGAAACTCATTAGTTATAATAAACATGAAGGCAATCCGCAATCTCACACTAACGATCTCGCGCTCGCACCTACGTCAGTTCGTTGTGCTTCACAAATTGTCTCAAATCGTTTTCCACCGTAAGGTAAGAAAAAGGAATTGGTGGAGCATTGATGCTTTGAAGTTACGGTATGCCTTAATAAATACACTAAATAGACAAGTTTGGGGACACGTGAGCATTAGCTCGAACATCCCATCCCACATTTAGTCCCATTTGCTGTTATAGTAAGCTCCACTCTTTTGGGAAGATGTTCCACTAGATTTGTGGAGATTCAATCAGCTACAATGTTGTTAGTGAAGTCAGGTAGAGATGGAGTTGAGGTGAAGATGCCTGGGGTGCAGTCCCAGAGGTGTTTAATAGGGTTTAAAACTCTATAGTAGAATATCCATTCCAAATCATACACAGCAGATCTTCATTGTCATGCTGGAACAGGTTTGGGTCTCCGAGTTCAAAAAGAGATGTCCAAAGATGTCCGATACAATTGTGTGCCTTCAGTAACAGTTTGGGAATGAACCACATATGGCTGGAAAAGTCAAGTGTTCCTATATTTTTGTCCCTACAGTACAGTGTAACTTAGAGGATCATAATCGTATCAAGAACGAAGTTCTGCCAGAATTTCATTCTGGTTCTTGGACTGTTAGTACCTCGTGGTCTGCTGCGAATTTGGACATCTGCTGCGTGTCTCGGATTTGAACCAACACTCTGCTTTTATATGCTAAAAAAGAGAAAACACAAACAAATGGCTCACAATAATGTCCCATACACACACACACAGGGCCTGGAGCACGCGGTTACCTTGGAAACACACCGAGAGATAAAGACAGCAAAGTGTTTTATTTTTAACTACGTGATTATGATCTCTTTTGTGGTGATGAAGACATGAGATGCTCAGGTGGACATCCCTGGAGACGCAGGGTCAAAAATTTACTCTGTTTTGATCACGCCGGAGTTTTTCACACTTTCAGTGTTGCGTAGTGGTTAAAAAAAAACAGCAGGTTGGTACATTGAGAATAAAACAATATGGTGATACACTGTATGGATAAAAGTATCAGGACGTGTAGGATGTTTGCTGGATGCTTGCATTTGCTCTTTCAAATGAACTAGAAAACCCAGACGTGTTCCAGCATGACAGTGCCCCTGTGCACAAAGCCAGCTCCTTGAAGATCTTGGTTGGAGTGGAAGATCTCCTGCTATAAAGTTCTAACCTTCTTAAACACGTTTGTGTTAAATTTGGACATGATACATGTACAGCTTTGAAAAATTGGATTAAATTGAAAAAAAGAAAACAAAACTCTGCTCTTACATTATTGTGTCCTTGGATGCAAAATTGCATCTATAGGGAGTTCCACAGAGAGAGCTGTGTGCATGCTGGACAAAACCCTGCCTGCTCTTTCTCTCAAGGCCAGGCGGGAAATGTGTGCACAAGTGAACAAGAAACAGAGACAGAGGAAGAAATGCCTAAGGAGAGAAAGAAAGCTGCAGAGAAAACGGAGAAAATGAAAAGAGAGGAATGAGTAAGAACATTGCAGATGGGTCAAGGGAAAGAAAGAGACTAGGAAAAGGATGAGCCAGAATGACAGGGGCAGACCAACAAAAATAGGACAGGTAATAATCAATCCACTGTGCTCTGAAATCATTATGAGCTTCGTCCTGATCTGTCATGCAGTCGCTCTTTAGAGAAGATATTCATAATTATATTAACATTTAATATGATGATTTTTAAACAGGAAGCTGTAACAAGGCAACTCTCTTTCTCTCTCTCTCTCTCTCTCTCTCTCTCTCTCTCTCTCACACACACACACACACACACACACACACACACACACACACACACTCAGTGTCTTCATATTAAACATCTCCTCCGCAGCTTTGTCACATGCTCGCAGCTCAAAGAAGCCCGTCTAGATTCAAAACATCCGCAGGGCTGCACGCAAACCCGTTTTGAATTTGAATAAGTCACTGTTTACCCCCCAAACTTGAAACGACAATGCACAAGAGCAACACTGAGAAAACACGGCACAGCAGCTTTCAAGAAGCCTGAGATTTCTACAAAGCTTCACAAGTGTCATTATGCCAAAATGAGGTCCAGAGCAGGCGATCTCCTCAATGGGCTTGGATTGGACATCTGGTCTGTCTGAAACACACGAATCATCCAAAATTCAAATCTTTTTCATCCATTTAGCAGAATTAATAGATAAATATCCATCCATCATCTTAAACATGAGAGTAAACAGTGATGGATGTCTACTCTATTAGACAGACCATAATAATAATAATAATAATAATAATAATAATAATAACCTAACACTTTTTTTCCAGCATCATGTTTTTCGCTTAAATTCGTTCTTTCCTGCTCTAGAAAAATGTGGAATTATTTGGCATCTTCTGGCTTATTACACTTAAAAAGGAAACACTGATCAACACGTCCAGATGAAATGCTCAAGCAATGTCAGCGCTCTGGTTTTCGTCAACGGTGCATCTTCAGGTGGAGGGATCACACGGGAAAAACCCTCTGAATGTTTTGTGACAAAAAAGAAGCTTTTGATGTTGTCCATCTTTGAGGTGCTGTCGTCTTTTTATTAAATATTATTGTTACCAGTGCATGAGTTCTTCCAGAAGAGTCTGAGAAGTTTCATTCGGAAGGCAGAGGCTGATGGTTTCCTTCAGGAGTTTCGTGTGATCATGGGTGGGTGTAAGAAGTGTAAGAGATCAGTAAACTTCTGAGAAAATGTAATCTCTCACACACACACACACACACACACACACACACACACACACACATATACACACATCAAAATGTCTTTTTATCGCCTACTTGAGTGGATTTGTTTACACTCACCCACTGTTCACCTCATCAGCTCTTAGTAATGCAAGACAAATGTGTGGATCGTAACCCGAATGCTCCACACGTTCACACAGAGTGCACTTTATATTCAACACTCAGCTTTCCCACTACAGCGGCCCCCAAAAGTGATCATTACACCAACCACAGCAGGTCATTCTGCAAAAATGGCATGTTTGCTGAGCTGCAGTTCTGTATTTGTAACTATACGATATCAGTTCATGAATTCAACTCCAGAATAAATAGATTTAGCATCATAAATAAGTTTCTCTCTTAAATATATTTATCCTTAATGAGAAAGCCAGAGGTGATTATGGTGAAGGAAAAACTCCTTGAGATGAGATGAGGAGGAACCAGACTCTCCTCATCCGAGTGACCCCCGCATGTCCGATCACTATAGTGTCATTATAGCACACTAATCACAATCACAATCCATCCTCAGTGTTTAACCCTCTACAGTCACCTTATGGATCATTAGGTTTCTCATCCTCAATAGCAGGAAATGGTTTCCAACTGAGAAAAACTCCATCAGTTTGTGGAAAGTGTGGCCATTTTTATGTCAACCCTTCAAAAAAGAGTTGAAATAAAAGTCTTTTTGTCATGGTGTTCTCTTCCTGGAGGCAAATCGACCCCTGCTGTTTTGATATGATGGCTGAAATATGACTATTAATGCTTTTTGTTCGCTTCCTAAATGTATGACTTTCCATGGCTAAAAGCAGAAGCCTACATTTTAGGTTCTGGTCCTACTTTTTTTTCACCTTTTCTATCAAGATAATGCTTCCGAAGGGTCTGTGCACATCAATAAATGTGTTTTGAAAAATGGGTTCCAGGGAGAATTGAGCACTTGGGATCATTTAAAATAGTCTTAAAGAGCAAAACGGGACTCCCGGTGTGACCATCAAACACTGACTCGCAGAGGCTGATGGAGCCCCTGGGAGAAGGTACTACTCTTCATCACTCCATCTTAAAGTGCACTCGTCTTCACTGCAGTGGCCCTGACTGCTCCAGGGTGGGTTTTGCGAGGCCGATGGTAGAACCACTCAGATTTTCTCAACAAGCACATAAACGTAACAACAGACAACAAAAATGCCGATCAAACTCTTCTGAGATCCAGAAGAGACTTGAATGAGCCTTAAACATTTAGTACAATGTGCTCATGTTGAACTAGTTTAATTACAGAAATTAAATGGAAAATACCGGAAAATCTCCTCACATGCCACAGATCCACTTATTATATTCAATAACTAAATCTGATATATATATATATATATATATATATTTTTTTTTTGTGTGTGTGTATTTTGTATATATAATAAACAAGTTCACTTTTTATCATAAGGATAATAACAGTGATTTTACTGACAATGATATAAAACATATGAAATGATTTTATTCGTACAATTACATTTTACGTCTTCAAGGCTTACTTTATTATCCTAACAATGAAAAACATGCAAATTGAGAGAGCAAGTGAACGTTTTCTTCCCCCATCCCTTAATCCTAAACACCATCCCTTTTCTGATCCGCGCGGTGGAGACTACAGTCGTGCATCATCTGACGTTAGTTCAGAAGGCTGTTCTCTTCTCATTTGCACATTAAAACGTGGACAAACAACAGACGATGTGGAATATCTCTTTCATCAGGACAGCTCTTTAGTCATAGCTGAACACGGAGATTCGTTAGAGGCAGCGATTAAACTGCGATCAAACGCAGAAATTCAACTGGATTCGTTCAGACACGGATCTAACACCGTGTCTTAATTTTACACTTTCCAAAGTCGAGCAGGAGAACGTCTGTCTGATTACACACGATATAGACAAAAGTATTGGGACACCTGACTTTTCCAGGTATATGTGGTTTTTTCCCAAACTGTTATCACAAAGTTGAAAGCACACAATTTGGATGCAGAAGCATGACATTTTCCCTTGCACAAAACCAGCTCCAAGAAGATATATGTTGGAGTGGAAGCTCTCCTGCTATAGCACCGAGCATTGAACCTCTTTTCAGAAGAGTGGAGTGAAGTGTCATTGGAACACTAAATGGACTAAATGTGGGTCTTTGGGCATTTTTTCTACAGAGATTACAGGGTTTCGGGCAGACGAGTTGGTCTGCGTGTGTCTCCGGTGTCTCTTTGGTATGAGGGTTTCTCCTGCGTGGACGCACATGGATGAAGTTCCGCTCTGCCTGAAAGAACCACTTTAAAGTGACTAGTTTTTTTTTTCCAACTAGACCCAAAGCTCTGTCTCTAGATGCTCTTGTTATTATTGAGCTACCACTATTCCCACTGCTAGTCGCAATCCGTGCCCAGAAAGGAAAACACACAGACACACAGAGACAGCAAAATGTAAATGTCCACATACCCATGCAAAATCACACACACACACATTGTGAACATTTAATAGAAATTGACCTCTGGACCAGAAGCGAGCAAATCATTTAACAAACTGATCTGAGCAAAGGATTTCAACAATATATATATATATATATATATATATATATATATATATATATATATATATATATATATATATAAAATGCACCACTATTTCTAATATACGTACAAAAATATAATATATGCACAAGATCCTGAACAAAAAACTTCAAGTGAAGCAAAGTTGTTTTTAAAGTTGTTTTTAATCCAAAGCAGAAATGTGCTCTTACCCATGACTGAATAAAGCTGGAGCCCGTATTCCTCCTGTTTCTTTTTTTTCTTTTTTTTTAGTTTGCAGCCTCCTGCAGGATATTGAACATGTTCTTCACGCAGCCTGGATAGAGACAGTCCACTGCTCTACACACACACACACACTCACACACATTCTACTGCTGCAGCAGCTGTGAAGTAAAAAGCAGTTAGGAGTGTGTGGGACATTCAGAGTAAACAAGTGGGAGAGAGAGAGAGAGAGAGAGAGAGAGAGAGAGAGAGAGAGAGAGAGAGAGAGAGAGAGAGAAGGAGGGAGGGAGAGGAGGAGAGAGGAGGAGGAGGAGAGCTGCACACTTCCTCTGCACTCAATCCTGCACCCACACTGGTAATACAGAGTGAGTGAGACTGAGAGAGGTATGGGCTGAACCTGAGTGAATAACTAATAGAGAGAGAGAGAGAGAGAGAGAGAGAGAGAGAGAGAGAGATCAACTGTGTGTGTGTGTGTGTGTGTGTGTGTGTGTGTGTGTGTGTGTGTGTGTGTGTGTGTGTGTGTGTGTGTGTGTGTGTGTGTGTGTGTGTAAAAGACAAAATTTTGTCTATAAACGGCTCCAGTAGCAAGCATTTCAATACAATACTATGTGTGTGTGTGTGTGTGTGTGTGTGTGTGTGTGTGTGTGTGTATTTCAGAGTGCTCAGATTAGGCATTAGCTATTAGGAATGTCAGATAAATAAATATATGTATATAAATGAAAAGCAATACAAAACTAACGAAGAAAAGAAAAAGTGCAGATGAAAGAAAAATACACCCCTATGTTTTTTATCGATACTTTTGCTTTCAAAAAAACGCCCATAAAATAATAAGCAGCAGGACAAACGTCAAACGTCTTCATCTGAACCAGCTGGGTTTTCTTATGTTCTAAAGATCACGTATGGTTTGCGTGTAGTGTGTGATGTTGGTGTCAGAGGCACAGCAAAGGGGACTTCAGTCCAAATGGTTCAGTTTTAGACTAGTGTATTAGGGGCCAGAGTAAGTCTGTGTTTTTATATGTGAGTACAAATCTTCACAAATCTAGTGAAACATCTTCCTAGTGGTTATTATGACAAACAATGTGGAATTGGATGTTCAAAAAAACGCATAGCAATTTTATACTCAGAGCCACAATTTTTTGTATACAATGCATTCTGTATATACAGTGCACTAGAGTAAGCCTATGTGTGTGTGTGTGTGTGTGTGTGTGTGTGTGTGTGTGTGTGTGTGTGTGTGTGTCAACCCAGCCCTTATTGCAAATAAATCAATATAGCTGGAATAGCTCTATGCTACCCAATTTTACAAAACCAATTGCACCACAGTTGCTGTGGACTTCTTGAATCGGTTTGGTTGGAAGGTGTTTATTCCTTTTCTTTAACTCCGGCTCAGACAGTAACGCAAGCTAGAATTCGAAAGTCGTCATTTTTATGGTAACAACTAGTGATGAGACGTTTTTGAACGATTTGTTTATTTTGAGTCTTTAACGCTCAGAAGAGCGAGTCGTCTCAAAGAGTGATTTGCTCATTTTCTACTGGACACGCACAAGCAAAACATCTCAAAATCTCCTCGACTCTTCTAGTCTGAGTCGTTCGTTCTTTCATCACGTGACTCCCATAGACACTATGCAGTGCATTACACAGGAAACAGAATTGAGTAGTTCATCTCATGAGTCCGCTGGTCTGCGTCGTTCATTCCCATAGAGGCTGATAGAAGGTGATTCTAGGATTAAAGGAATGAAATGAACTAAATGACTTTGATGAACAAGATTCAAAGAATCAAATCACTAAAATGATCTTTCCATCACTAGTAACAACTAACTCACAAGCACTTATATGACACTTGGGCCACATAATCCAGGACTATATCCAATAATAGAATCATTTGAAGTAAAAATGAAACGATTCTTATATGGTAAAGAGTTCTGCTAGGAGATGGTTATTTACATATATATATATATATATATATATATATATATATATATATATATATATATATATATATATATATATATATAAATGGAGTCTCTAGTGTGAGGATGAAAGACTTCATTGAGGAAAATTAAGGACTTTTCCTTAAAAGCGACATTGTTTTAAGTTCAAGAGCGAAAATAAATAGTAAGGAAGGGAGAGAAATGAAGGTTTATAGCTGCTTCATTGTAAATTATAACAGGACTGTAATTGTGCCTCAGATGTTCCATGTACTATATATCACATCACACTGTCACACCATCCATATTTTTCCAAGAAAGTATGATACGAGAAAAATACTGTACTCCTAGACGTCCTCTAGACTTCCACCTCCTTATATTAGTACTATGAAGTACAAGACATGGAAAAACTTTTATGGACACCTGACCATAACATTCACTAAAATACCGACCGTGTGTGTGTCATCTCAGAAGCAGCAAATCTGTCCAGCATGTCCTTGAACCATAACGAGAAACCATTAAGAAATAACTTAACTCTCTAGAAAATACTGCCAGACTTCCCTTTTCTGTGTCTGTCAACTAAATCCTTCAATACAGATCAGGCCTTACTGATTTACACACCGTACACACTCACTGAGAGCTCGACTGGCTGGACTCGGCTGGATTTTACATCCAACATGTGTGAGCAATGTGAACTTCAGAAAAAAAGAGCACGGATTTTCAGGATTGAACGCCATAGCTGGATCCATTGTTATTTTTTTTTTTTCGAGTTCAGTGATCATCTTAAACTGGAATCTCTAATCATCATCAGTGCAGCTCCGTGTTCTGTTCAATCGAAAACTTCAATGGATTTATTGTCCCCTTGTTTAGTGAAAATCCCCCTGATAAAAGCACTTGGGGAGAACTTCTCTTTAATGCTGAAATATGTTTATTTAATCCGATCAGTGTGAGGTAATAAATATCCTTTCATCAGAGATCGAACTGTGTAGTTCCAGACCCTTTTTTTTCCAGGACTGGAATAAAGGGTAGGAACCTAAACCTATGTGTATGTATTTGATCAGGCCAATGTGATGGTGTAATAAACAGGAAGCATAAACCACAATTACTAGTGCTGTTTTGATTGACAGCTGATGCACTTAACAAAAGGGTCAAACAGGAAAAGTGTGAAAAGAATCAGTACTTAAGTGTATTCTGTTTTCTTTAGTGTCTGGTAGTGTTAGGGAGAAACACGACAAAGCACTACTAAGAAAATATAGTGTAGAAAGAAAATGCTCCAATGGCACCAATGGCTAGTTTCAAGCCTGGAGCTTTGCTTTGGCAGTCTGGACAAATCTCTTAGACAAGAGTGCAGACTAGGCATCCTTTTTCTACTCTGATAAGGGGCAAGAATGATGGCAGTCAGGTAAGCCATTTCAGCAGACGTATTGGTGTAGCATCAGAGCACAGGATGTCTGAGTCAGACCTGACGTCTTCGACATAGTCAGTGAGCACATTGCTGGCTCCAATCTCCGACTTCCAAAAGATTCAAGCACCGGCTGCATGAGCGAAAGTCTTGCAGCATGGATATTTTTAGCTACCCTCTTGGTATAGCATGATCTATTGGTCGAATATGGCACAGGTGAGTCGATAGAAGACCCCAATCTGCAGATGAATGCAAATCCAGTTCAAATTAGCAGGCTCAACAATGAACAGGTTGTAGGTTTATTGAGTTAAAACACAATAATACAACAGCACTGTTCCCCAAAAACAAAAAATGCTGAAGAAGACCCCATCCCAGCAGAGAAGAGATGAGAATATAGTGATGCTCAAGAAAAAAAACACGACATCACATAAATCTTAGAGAAACAGATTAGGAGATTATGAGAGTCTTTACTGGATGTTTGTGAATACTGGGCACATTGGGTGAAACACTTCTTGGAGAGTGAAGAATTGAAGAAAATGGATTAATCTTTTGTTGGTTTATAACCCACATGTTGGTTGCTTATTGTTTATTTATTGTTGTTTACTGGTTCTCACCACTCATTTGTGTTAGATAGTGTCGGCTCAAGTATGGAGTTTTAGCATTTTCTTGTGTGTGTTGGAGTCCACGTGTATAGAAGGTAGTTTTGTTTAAAGCATGCTGCTTTTTGATTATAATTTTTCCATTTTAGCATTTGGTAGATGCCCTTATCCAGAGCAACTTACAATCATCTCATTTATAAACCAGGAGCAGCAGCTTGGTGATGCTCAGACTCACTAACACTTCGCTGTAGATAAATCCCTGTGAGACTCTGATATAATACGCAATATTACTTTAAAAACACATGAAAATACTGTATACAGTATATTGTGCTAATATTATCCTGAGCACCAATTTAAAATTTCTGTACTATCCATTAAAATGTATTCATCTAACCAGGTTTTTCCTGAAAGACCCCAATTAACCTGGAACTAGGATAATTGCTGCTATTCAGAAGCTCTTTTATTATAAATTCCAAGCTGTATTTTGTAGATCAATGCATGTAGGTAAGGGTCAGGGTTCAGTAAAGCGGAGCTGCAAGTGTAATTAAAACTACAGCACAATTCAACCTTTGATGGGATTGTTAAAGTGGAAGGACTTTGGACGACAGCAGGTGTTATCATCATCTGAGATCTGTCTCCATGGTGATGCTGAAGCCACGAGGAGATATAAAATCATTGCATGGTTGATTCTGAGTTTTGGTTTGTCACTGTGTGTGGTGAGGGGGGGTCGTTTGAATAAACATTTAGATGTTTGTCATCTCGTGAAGATGCTCGAATGGAAAGGAAGATTTTCATCCAAGTATTGAGAGCGTTGAAATACCAGACAAACATCATTTCATGAACTCCATTACCATAATAATCTATAAAACCTGTGCCAAAGACATTCTTTTTTCATTAGGCTGATATTTACAAAGCCGAGTTATTAAAAAAATAGTCACTGATGCCTTCTTTGATGATGCTGATTTCTCACACCCACTGGTTCAATGAGTGGTTGAATGAAAAGTTCTAAAGATAAACAAAGTAAAAATGAATGTAATCAAATAGAGAAGAATTGAAATTGTTTATAAGGTCATACTGGTAATACACATGAGAAGCACAAGGTCTAGGCTCTAACAAGAATAGAATAGAATAGAATAGAATAGAATAGAATAGAATAGAATAGAATAGAATAGAATACTTACAGCGTAGATCAACAAATTATTTGGAAGCATTTACAGTGCATACAATCACGCAGAAACAAGTCAAGATCTTTAACCAATCAGACTACGGGAGAAATGTGATCATGATCATTTTCCATGTGCCATGGTTGTTGGTGCCAGATGGGTTTGTTTGAACATGCCAGAAACCCCTGATCTCCTGGGATTTTTACAAACACAGTTTATACAGAATGGTGCAAAAAAAAAAAAAAAAAAACCAGCCAGTGTGCAAAGTCTGCAGAGTGAAACACATTTTGTTGATAAGAACAGAGCAAAAGTTTGAGTTATCAGGAAATTCACTCAAAAATGACTCTTTACAACCATAGTGAGCAGAAAAACATCTCAAAACGAAAAACACATTGAACCGTGAGGTGGTTAAGATACAACATCTGACGACCACATCGGGTTCCTCTTCACTCAGCCAAGAACAAGAATCTGAGCCACTGCTCAACAACTCTAAATTATTTACATGGTCAGACATTGTCTCTAATAGTCCTGGATAGATCCTAATCTAGATTGAAATGATCCAGCTTCAAAGCCAATGTTAATCCAGAAGTAAATCATGGTTCAATGAAACCTCTCATGAGACAGCTTTTTTTAAAAAAAAAAGGGCGGTGGGTGTGTGATATTTATACCACATCAATCTAGTGGCAGCCAGACAAATAAATTTGACTTTTGGAGCACAGACTTTGATCGAAAGAAGCTACAAACCCAGACCATCTTCTCTCCAAGTGTTCATCGCTTTAAAGTTTTTGGCATGTAGCACGTTTCATCATAAACCCTGTGATTTACGTGGAGTCGGTGAACCTGCAGTATTTAACGTTCTAACAGTCAAGTTGTAAAATAAAGGCGCAATTACATTTGGTTACCTGATGCTCAAAGGCTAGAAAAGAAAACCAGGAACAACTCCAGGCTGATAGAAACTATTCAGAAATGTCTGATAACGGCATATTAATATATACTGGAATTACTGGGACTGGTATTTCATTCATCTTCAAGGTATATGCACTCCATTACAGTTTTCAAACACATTGGAAAGGTGTGAGTACATTTTCAGAAGCATTTGTTTTTGTTGTTTTTTAAACCGAATTTTCAACCCGTCTCCCCCGAGACTGCGCCTACGCCGGCTCATATTGGTGTTTGATCAAAAAGAGTGTATGTATTGCAATTTGTAAAAGGCATCTTGTACATTCCAGTTTCACCGATCTCTCAGTTTAAGTCTTTACATGGTCAGCATCTAGTGATTTTCCAGCAAGCTGGAAAATGACTTTATTTTCCCAAGATTCCTCATTATTCTTTAATACGTCCTACCAGATTATGGAGTTCTCTCATAATATTTGTTCTCATTGGCATTGTATTCATCCTGAACTGATGCCTTCTGGCTTATGCCACTGATGTCCACCACACCGTTTAATTTGTAATAATTGGCTTTAATTATGGGGTGCCCTGAATTTTGTCCTGCTTTAATTATTTAATTATTAATAATTTTTTTTATTATTTCCCATTGCAGAGAGCTTTGTACTTTTATCTCTCTATTAATTCCCAGTTACACAAAAACGCTTTATTCAACACGATCTTACTATTTTCCACATGCGACTATTGCAAATTGAGCTAGTAAATAAAATATCATAGACGTTCATCAAACATAGAAACTGGCACACAAGCAACATTTTCATTGTGACCTGGATAACATCATGTGTGGCGTTTAAACCCCAAGGAACCTCCGTTTGCAGACACCTACGTTATAAAACCAACAAACATTTCGAATGCTGTGGGAATCGGCCAGTTCTCCGATCTCATAAAACCATTAGTGGGTGGAAAGAATCAGTTAGATAACATGTAATCCGAAAAAAGGCAGGATTTTCCTTAGGACCACCATAAAAGGTGTTGAGAGATTATCAGGGAACTCACCACACATCACCAGAAGAACTTGTAGAATGTGGAGAAAGTGAGGTGACACTCATGTTACAGACATTCATTAAGGAGGAAATTCCTTTGAAATTCAGTGGCATGACTCAGTAAGTACATTCGGGTCAGAACTTTATACTGTATACTGTGAATATCTGATCTGGTAACTGACCCACTGTATAATAAATTGCAAAAGCTGGACCCCAATTTTGAAAAACTTTCCACTTTAGATTTAATGTCAATGCAAAATCAAAATATGAACATAAAAATGAAATATAGAGGCAAATGTAATACAAGCAATACAAAAGTAATCTAAAAAAAAAGAACCATTTTTGTTCGATTGATCTAATCAGCTGCTGGACAGGAAAATGAGAACAGGAAAGAAAACAAATGCAGCTGTTTTGGCTTCACTTAAAGAAAGTTCTGAGTTTTTTCCCCCTGTATCTTCTGATAACTGGAATATGAAATGTTTACCTTGTCTTTGGTTGAACAGAATGAGGTTCAGGGCATTTTTGCTGAGATGCTCTGAGTCCATTTGGCCCTTTGAGGAAAGATTCACTGCAAATCCATTCACAATCTGATTGATCTTATAGAGAACACTTCCAATTCTGATAGGAGCGGTTTCTTGCAGGACCACGAGACCTTCATCATCTCCAATCATATAATGGCCTTCACAATCACCAGCTAATCTCATCCTGAATATTTGAATAATTAAACTAATATTAGACAGTTTTCTCCATAACTATCATCAGAACAGCAGCAGAGAGGATATTTTTTCGGAAGAATGAGGTTCATCTGTCTAATACAATTCCAGGAACATCTGTTCCAAGGAGCACTGAAGCTGGTTTGTAGCTCAAACACGTTTTATAAAATAAATTTGTATGCCCATCTTTGTACAGAATCTCATAACATAACAGATGTTGTTTTCTCGTTATCATGAGAAAATCTCGTGCCTTGTGCATGTTCCTGGTGTACTTTATCTCTGCAGTGAGAGAGAGGGTTGTGTCCCAGAGAAGAACCTGACAAAAATAGAGCAAGACAAGATTAAGATTTGTGTCATGTCATATACTTTTAGAGTTTAAATAAATAAGCTGTTTTGCTTAAATAATATATATTTATAGATTTAACCCTATTCATTATATATTTACTTCATGCATATAAGTAACTGTTGTATTGTATAAACCGTTTGAACAGTTGCTATTAATATAGTTATTAATACACAATAGCAAATTCTTATCACCATTACAGTCTATACTCTTCACACACTTCTGCATTCGTTGTTATTGTTGCAACTTTTTCCACGTTGTTATGATTTAATAAAATCAATGAAAATGAATTCACAGGCAATGAGAATCAGTGGACGTCTGTAGCCGATGGTTCCAACCTGCCCACATCTTTGTTTACTCCTCAGTCAGGCGGACAGAATGTGTGTTACCATGGAGACACAGAGAGAGAGAGAGAGAGAGAGAGAGAGAGAGAGAGGATAGAGTGATAGACAGATAGAGAGAGAAAAGGATAGAGAGAGAAAGAGAGGATAGAGGGATAGATAGAGAGAGAGAGAGGGGGAGAGGGGATCGAGAGAGAAAGAGAGATGGGGATAGGGAGAGAAAGAGAGAGAGAGAGGATAGAGAGAGAAAGAGAGAGAGGGGATAGAGAGGGGATAGAGAGAGGGGATAGAGAGAGAGGATAAAGAGAGGGGATAGAGAGAGGGGATAGAGAGGGGATAGAGAGAGGAGGATAGAAAGAGATAAAGAGAGAGGATAGAGAGGGGATAGAGGGAGAGGGGGATAGAGAGGAGGGATAAAGAGGGATAGAGAGGGGCATAGAGAGAAGGGGATAGAGAGAGGGGATAGAGAGGGGATAGAGAGAGGGGATAGAGAGGGGATAGAGAGGGGATAGAGAGAGGGGATAGAGAGGGGATAGAGAGGGGATAGAGAGAGAGAGGGATAAAGAGAGGTGGGATAGAGAGAGAGAGGGGATAGAGAGAGGGGATAGAGAGAGAGAGGGGATAGAGAGAGAGGATAGAGAGAGGGGATAGAGAGAGGGGATAGAGAGGGGATAGAGAGAGGAGGATAGAAAGAGATAAAGAGAGAGGATAGAGAGGATAGAGGGAGAGGGGGATAGAGAGGAGGGATAAAGAGGGATAGAGAGAGGGGCATAGAGAGAAGGGGATAGAGAGAGGGGAGATAGCGAGGTATAGAGAGGGGATAGAGAGAGGGGATAGAGAGAGGGGATAGAGAGGGGATAGAGAGAGGGGATAGAGAGAGGGGATAGAGAGAGGGGATAGAGAGAGGGGATAGAGAGAGAGGATAAAGAGAGGGGATAGAGAGAGAGAGAGGGGGGAGAGGGGACTGAGAGAGAAAGAGAGAGATGGGGATAGGGAGAGAAAGAGAAAGAGAGAGGGGATAGAGAGAGAAAGAGAGAGGGGATAGAGAGGGATAGAGAGAGGGGATAGAGAGAGGATAAAGAGAGGGGATAGAGAGAGAGGGATAGAGGGAGAGGGGGATAGAGAGGAGGGATAAAGAGGGATAGAGAGAGGGGCATAGAGAGAAGGGGATAGAGAGAGGGGAGATAGCGAGGTATAGAGAGGGGATAGAGAGGGGATAGAGAGAGGGGATAGAGAGAGGGGATAGAGAGAGGGGATAGAGAGAGAGGGGATAGAGAGGGGATAGAGAGAGGGGATAGAGAGAGGGGATAGAGAGGAGGATAGAAAGAGATAAAGAGAGGATAGAGAGAGGGATAGAGAGGGGATAGAGAGAGGATAGAGAGAGGGGGATAAAGAGAGGGGGGGTTGCAAGCTGAAGAAGCTTCATTAAAATTGTCCTTCTCATTATTGAGTCGTCTCAGCTGTATGATGTCATCGGCATTATCTGGAAAAAAGATCGCAAATTGTTTCTTGGCTAATTGAAAGTGCACAAATGTATCTGTGCATCATACATGATCTTACTTACAACTTTAATTGTTTTGCAATTTAAAAAGTAAAAAATCGTTTTATTGGATTATAAACAAGCACTGAATAATAGTGTGTTGGTTCCTGATGATGAGGACACTAATATTGAACTCAGAGCGTATCCAGGGGTGGAACCAGTGACCTTGTTGGCAAACAATTCCTTGCATATCGACAACATGATATCATTCCCGCTGTGTAAACAGACAGCGATCATTCTCCGGCCGGGACCAACAGCATTCACCTCTCACAACATTTAACCCAAAAGGAATACGAGGCGAAAATAAGAAAAATCTAGAAAGAGATCTAGAAATCACAGCCTGGTCCGTGTCTAACTGTAATGTGAAAAACAATACGCCCCAAGAAGCAGCAATCGTATTTATTTACTCATACTTGAGCACCATAATCAACAAACCATGCCTGTGCTAAAGGTGTGTGAGGGGGTGTTGGAACAAAGGGCAGAGTGATTAAAGCGAGGAAGTGAGGGGCAGGAGAGCAACCCACAAGGAGCGCTTTAATCATCAATCACTGGCCCGTGATGAAGTGAGTGATTTAAACACTTACGCATGCATGCTCTCTCCTCTCTCATCAGGTACAGGGGCACAATCATAATGCCGCTGCTTGGAATCATAATCAAACCTCTTACAGGAGTCATAAATATGCAGCGTACAGTACGGAGATCTTTCCGCACTTTCACTCAGCTAGGATCTGAACACGTGCATCGAATTTTTAACAAGATTTTCCTTCCAGTCTATTTCTTATTCCCCCGTCTCCTCTCGACTCACTGAGTGCCATCAGCCCTTATGGCTCATCATGTTTGTATCATTGACCCATAAATTGCATTAACTGATAGGTCACCATCTGCCATTTTGGATCGAGAGGACAGTAGATGGGTCAGTAAATGTTACCAGTGAAAATGGCAGAGCATCCTGGTATCTATCTTCATTCCAAAGCAGCAGATTTTAGAAATAAAGATTTTAAGAAAAAAAACCCATATTATTCTGCCTAAAAAATGTGTTTTTTCATATTGCTCGATAGCAAATCCTCATGACAATCTAATACCGGTGGAGAATTACGATCTGCGCACGGCTACACCGCAACAACAGATTTCATTAAGGGATTGGGAGAGACCCGTGTGGCAGTTGGGTCAAAATGTATTTCTGGATACTGTTGAGGAATTAAAGCTCAATTAGAAATTGCACCCTTGAGTAATCAAGCGGCTCAGGAGAGGAAGCACGGGAGAAATCCCTGATTGCAGTTGCCACTTTGGAATCTCGGCTGTGTTTCATGAACGATTCCTACGTTAAGTCTTAATTTTTACGTCCAGGTGAAAATGCACACATTAAATATTACAAATACTTCATGAGTATTCAGTCATCCAGTAAACAGAAGGAAAGAGAACTACACAAAATTATCATGCTGTAGAAAACAACTATATAGACGAAAGTGGGAAGTGGTAGCTCAAGGAAGGTTGAGGGTTCAAATCCAAGGACCAACAAGCTGACACTGCTGGGCCCTTGAGCAAGGCCCTTAGTCTTAATTCCTCAGCTGTATAACTGAAATCACTTTTATCACTCTGGATAAGACCATCTGCCAAATTCCATAAATATAATATAAATATGCAAACGTTTATGGACCCCTGAGCATAAGATTGATATGTGATTAAGGTCTCCTAATTGAAGTGAAGGGAAAATTTCATGCTCCTGCATCCAAAGACGTCCTACACAATTGTGTGGCTCTAATTTTGTACTGGCTGGAAAAAGTCAGGTGTCCCAATATTTTTGGCCATACCGTGTACTGTAAGTCTGATATAACTTGCTATTTCCTGCATTTTAATGAAGGAATTATATTAAGCTCCAGGAAATTGAGGAACCCGGTAGAAGCTCAAAAATGAATCTGCAGTCAGACATGATTTCAAACTACACTTTTATGTGTTTTAAATATAAGTACATTATACCATGAACTATAAAGTGTCAGTGTGAACCAGGTGGCTGGAATTTGAGTTCTTATTATTTCTTCTCATTTTTCTTAGTGAAATTACTCCTGTGTGTTTAGCCATAGCAGCTTGTAGAGGATATGAGTTATTGTCCATGATAAGTAGAAATGTGGCGCCATGCTATGTTTGTTTCCATCCTGTGGTGTGCTTTAGCAACCATAGCAACCATACCCTGGCTCCAGCTCTGTCCAGTCTATTTATTCATGTGTACACAAGAAGCAAAACCTCATCTAATAGCCAACAATCACGCAAAAAATATCTTCTGAATCGTATTCAACAGCAATAATAATAATAATGATAATCACTTTTATTATTATATCAATCCATAAGCATAAAAAGCAATGCATGCATAATGCATCAGATAATATCATCTATGAAATTAGCACATGCACTATACGGCCAAAAGTTTGTGGACACCCACATTCCACGTTTACTCCTCATTTGCTGATATAAGAACCTCCAGTCTTCTGGGAAGATTTGTGCTTATTCATCAACAAGTGATATGCTTATTCATCAAGAAGTCATCAACATGTAGTGATGGAGGTCAGAAGGTGAGGAGGTCTTTTTCGTTTATTCCACACTATTGAATACATTTTTGGGAAAAGAAGAAAACTTTTTGTTTTACAGTGCAGCTCTGATGCCAGAGGATTTTCCTGAGACAAATACAAAAGGAGCAATGAGATACAAAAAAAAAGAGCGGTCAAGTGCAGCTCTGAGAATGTTGATGTTATTATATTAAAATGAGATGTCAGCAGGTATCTTGCTGAGTGCTGAAGGTTTTAATCCCATTCTAACAGACCATCAAGTGACTCAGACTCAAGGGACACAAGCTAGAGAGAGTTTGGTTGAACACCCACTGGAACACCCACCACAAATATTTTTAATTATACTGTTTACCGAACATGTAACTCTTAAAAATCCTGTGTTCTAGAAAGAATCCTGCTGCGATTTGGCTACTTGATTAGGAACATGGTTGTTCGGCTAGTTGAAAAAATGTTCGCAAGGTAGTTGTTGCTGCGTAAACACTACAGTTCCACTAATCTCGGTCATACACAAATCATACACTTCATCTGCTGACAGAAATTAATCATTTATCCTGTCCTGGGAAGTCTCCACACTGGCATGTCCCTTTCTAAAATAACCATGGGTGTTTACACGGCGCTGACATTTTGCTAGTCCTTCTGTGTGAATGTGATGTATGGCTCTGGGTGGACATAATGGAAACCTTAAAAGGCGTCTCTTATTGGTGTTTGGGGCAAAGAGGGAAATAGGATGGAATACAGAGCAGTCAAGTCAAGTAGATGCTGTTTTCACATCTAAACCTCTTTGAATGGAACATTACATTACATTATATATAGAATTGCCCTCTGTGTGACTTGCTGAGCAACAGACTCGAGGAATAATAGAGCACACATACGAATAATGCATGTCATAACGGCACATATTCCAAATCCATCACGAAAAAGAAATAAGTGTAATGAAGACAAAATCGATTCTGAATCACTGTGTGGCTTAACTTTATTAGTTTGGCACTTTATTCAGCAGACACGTCTTCAGCCTGGAAACCTGTGCTTCTTGGAAAATTTCATGCCAGGTCCTGAAAACCATTTAAAGACACCCCTTGAGTGTCACTAGCACTCTTTCCTTGCTCTTGTTCACCAAAATGGGTCCTAATAATAGTCCTGCCCTTCCCTTTTGATGCTATTTGGACAGCCATTAATATGCCAGTCTTCTCTTTTCTTGTCTTTGATGTGCACATAATACCTGCCATGACACTGGAAGCTGGAGGGAAAATCATTGGGCATTTGGCACAAAACATAAACACGCCACCGAAGGGTCTGCATGGGGAGATAATGCCACAAATATTCACGGGGCAAAGCACAAGCAAGTGCCAACCACACCTTCATGAAGGCTCACATCACACAGGGTCCCATGGCAAAGAGAGGACGTGCAATAGAGTGTTTATTTAAATTCATTCACTGCGCCAGTCAGCCATCTGGACATTATGAAAGCCGAGCCTGGGAATGGTTGAAAATGAGCTGAATGCCTGATTTGGGAGATATGGAACAATGGTACAACAAGGAGAGTTTTATAAAAAGGTAATGACCCTCCAGAGCCAGCAAGGACTTCTCTTTAGGCTTAAACTCAATCAGAATCACTGATTTACATTTTAATATATAGTTTGTTCATGAATATGTATAAAATTATTCCCAATAGTCTATTCTCGATCCCTCTTTTCATTTGAGAGCGTTCCTCTCAAGTGCACAGGCAGTATCTGTTTATATCACGAGTTTCTAGCGAATCAGATTTCAGCATCACATCACCTGTTGCCAGGGTCGAAGAAATCTGATGTGAGGCCTTCAGAATCAGTGCAAGTGCTTTTGCTTTAACCAATCGGATTTCGAGTTGGCGATCGGCTGGTCAGAGAAGCGCTTTAGCCAGAGCTCGCAAATCGCATCTGTAGCAACCTGCACAAGCTCAAATATATTCATGTGAATTTAGTAGCTGTTTTTTCATTCCACATTGACCGAAAGATGAGAGGAAACTGATTTGGTCGCAGATGACCTTAAAAAGACAGCTTTCTTAAAAAGCTGGACATCGTGATAAAAAGTCAGCCACTTGCTTAGCTTTTTCCTGAACCGTTTATCATTTTAGGTTTTCTTTCCGGTAGAATGGGCATAAAAACATACAATTTGCCTATATTTGAAATTCTTCAAGGTAAAACTGTAATGCATGGAAATAAATCATATAACAAAATACAAATAATGTATGCAGTCAGTGCAGCTGTGGCTGCATATAATTCCAATGTTCCAAGAAAGAACCACCAGTGCACCATTAACAGGGTCATGGCCCTCAAGGCTCACTGAACCGCTAATCCCTGTCCACCAACAACACCTCCATGGACACGTGTGCATCCGAATTGGTCCATGGAGAAATAGAAAAAGGCTTCCTTGTCTGATGAATCACATGGCCTGCACATACACAATGCAACACACTGTTCAGGAACAGTTTGAGGAACATGACAAAGAATTATTACATTTTTAAAACCACCCAACTCTTTTGGGTAGATCCTGCAAAAACATCTATGACCTATCAAGTCATGTGCCCATCAAAGTTATGTGCAAAAATAATAGATGTGTTCCTTAGATGTTTGAGAACTTCCAAAAAAAAGACCCTTCACAAATAAACATATCGATTTGTTATATTTTACTCGTGTACCATGCTGTGTTTGAGATATTTTGACAAATCAGTGTTTTGGTGAAGAAATCTGTGAAGCTGCTTTTTGACAGTTTCTATTGTTGAACATTTTGAAAAGATAAAACTGGACTGAATCTCAACATAGTCTTCGAGACAACAATGCCAAAGGGTCCTGTCCTTGTGAATTATAAGGTTTATTGTTTAATGGCAAGGTTCCAAAGAGAGAATGTTCACCTTTACAAACACACACAAACACACAAACACACACACACACACACACACACACACACACACACACACACACACACACACACACACACACACACACACAAGGGGATAAGGGGAAAAAAGGCAGAAGAACAATGAAAGCATCAAATTTAATTTCATAGTTTCCAAACAATTGAAATGATCAGAAAGCAAATAAGAAAAAATATGGCTCTAAAGATATGGCTTTTATACAAAAGTGTTCCTGTGGCTCAATTTGCCCCAAATTAGTAGTAAGTTGTACAGTCTGGTGGTTTGGGTTTCTGAACATCCAAACTGAATATTAATCAAATCCATGTGAAAATTTTAAAGACAATTTCCTTTTAAAATTAGTCATTTAAATGTAAATAACTTAATTTTTTTGCATTTCTAAAACAACTTGTTAAATGCCAAACTTTCCAAAAACAAAGTAAACAGGTATTATTTTGTATAAAACATATAAGTCTGAAACTAAATAAAGAACTGCTTTAGATTTAATAGTAAACTGATGCTTACAGCTTCCGCTGTAAGCGGAACAGCATACAGTCTGGCAGAAATAATGGGTCCAAAATCTATGGTCATATGACAATAGATTATCGACTTTAATCCGTTCCTTAAAACCGGTCGAAATGCGAAAAGGTCGAAAAGCGAATGTAATTATCCCATAAGAAATAATGGAAAACCAATTAATCCGTTCCCGACCTCCACCGATACCCATTTATTAACAATTTTTGCCCTGTTTTTAGCAGTATTAATACAAGTACATAAATAATACTGTATATAATTGTTATGCAGCGTAATGAGCGGAGGCAAAGCCGGAGCACAGTTCGCTTTGGTTTAATGAAAACACAGAGAGTTTAACACAAAAACACACACACACACATAGAATCGCGACAAACGAGAGAGAGATATCCGTGGTATGCCCTGGAGGGGCGAGGTCCACGGGCAAACGCACGGGAGGAAAAAGGTAATCCGGGGTGCGCTTTGGAAAGAAAGCGCAGCCGTGGAGAGTGCGTGGAGAAAGGAAGAAACGCATAGGCATACGTGTGACAGGGAAAACACAGACAACCATGCACCAAACACCTTCACATACCAACAATAAACAACAATAAGTGTGGATGAATGAGGGGTTTAAATAGGAGCTGGGGATGAGTGAATAATAAACTGGTCAATAGGCGGGGTACCACTATATATGGTTGCCGAGATACAAGGGGTGGTTTAACTTACCCACTGGCTCATCTTACCCCACTCTCCCCTACACAGGGGCTACTATATAGGCTACTTTGATACGGACACTGGTACACTATTCAGTCAAATCAGCTCAATCCCACAGATAAAGAGTCAAAAGAAATGACATTACAGTTATCTCAGTGACTTTGAGGTCGACTTTGGAGTCGGTGCCAGATGGGCCGATTTGGGAGTTTCAGAAACTGCTGATTTTTCACACACAACTGTCTGGAAGGTTTCCAGAGTAATGCTGTGAGAAACAAAAACATTGACTCAGCAGCAGTTCTGCAATGTCTTGTTGATGAGAAAGGCCAGGCTATGTGCACTGACATAAAGTCTATAGTAACTCAAACAATCGCTCTTTACAACCAGAGAAAGCCGAAAAGCATTTTGTAATGCCGACAGATCGGAGCTTGAAGCAGATGAGCTACAACGGCAAAAGGCCACATCAGGTCCTGCTGCTTTCAGCTAAGAACAGGAATCTGAGGCTATCATGAGAACCGACTCAGAAAAAGAGGACAAAAACACAAGCAGCGATCAGTAGGATGAATAATGTGACAGTAAAGCATACATGACACTGTTCTCTGGATGGGGATGATTTTGCTGGACAAAAAAAGGTGGTAGGCATCTGTGTGCTCATTTATTTAAAAATCTGCAGGTAGTAGTTCAGCTGCCTGTTGACTTTACATGTCATAAACAAGCACAGTTTGTTCTTCACCTTGCTTGTGGGTGGGAAATGACATAAACTGTTGCTAAAAAAAATGTATGCTGAATAATGGAGATAAATAGCTCTATTAGTAGTCACTTTTGCATGTATAAATGAATATTTCATACAATACAATCCATAGAAAGCAACACAAAATCTCCCAGGGCACGAATAAAAATAAATAAATCAATACATAAATAACTGAATTCATGAATGGCAACGCTGCCTCACCACACCACCTGGGTTCGATCTGAGGACACAGGAATCCTCAGGGATTAAAAAATTATTCATGAGCAACTGCAGATGACTTTTCTTCCTGCAGCCATACCAGCAACACTGATCTGGGAGAAACCTCAGCTACAAACCAAAACATCATGAGATCTTTTCAGCACCACAATCACCAGCATTCTCATACATACTGTACATCTTGCCCTGTCAAACTGCCAGTAATGTCACTTTCCCACATCTCCAGCATTCAGAAAGTAAACCAAAGCATCAAATAATGTAAATTTTATTGTACTTTTTTGTACAGTAAGCAGATAGCATCTGTGGTTTAGAAGAGCCTCCAAAGATGGTTTGGTCTCTTAGAATGCATTGGTAGTAGTATGATTTATCATGAATTGTCATGCTGGAGCAAGTTTGGATCTCCTAGTTTAAGTGAAGGCAAAATGTCATGCTGGCGTATCCAAACACATGCTTTACAGTTGTGTGCTTCGAATTCTTGCCAGTTCTCTAAACGACACACTTATGGAGAATGAATATGCTTTTGGTGAAGGAAAACATTATCACTCCATTAATGTGTAAATGATCTGTGATGCACACTTGATACTGACTAACATGGTCAAATGGACTGGATCAATACATCCTACTTTTATTGAGTGACTTATAAGTGCTCTTCCACCAAATGGCGACTGTAGAAATCAATACAAGAGGATAACAATAAAGTAAACTTTCCATCCATCAAAACTATAATATATAATATATATAAATATACACTATCACAACAGGTTAGGTGATACAATTCCATGCCCAATACCAAGCTGGCAAGCTAGTCACTGTGCATATGCTAATCGCTAAGAGGAAAACTAAAAGAAACTGGAATAGGGATTTTAGCAGTGAGCTAGCAAGTATAGCTAGTAAAAAAAAACAACAACAATAGAACGGATGTGCTATCATGTTAATTGATTGTTAGCATGTGGCAGCAGCACAATGCATTAAATCATGCAGATAGCAAAGTGCTTCCATTAATGTTCACATCAAACATCAGAATAAAGGAAAAGTGTGATCTCAGTGACTTTGATCGTAGCATGGGTATTGGTGCCAGACAGCATGGTCTTGAGTATTTCAGAAACTGCTGATCTCCAGGGATTTTCACACACACACACACACACACACACACACACACACACACACACACACACACACACACAGTATCTCTGGAGTTGACACAGAATGGTGTGAAAAACAGAATCTGCAGGCTGAAACACCTTGTTAATGAGGGACATCAGAGGAGAAAGTCTATAGGAAATTAAATTAGATAAAAATGTTATTAGTACAGTGCTTTTAACATTGAACATTGTCACAAAGCAGCTATAGAAATTAATAGAATAAAATATCAATGCACAAATTAGTCCCTGTATGGTTATCCCTAATAAGTGAGCCAGTGGTGATGGTGGTGAGAGAAAAACTCCCTGAGATGATATGAAGAAGAAAAAGCTTGAGATGAGTCACAAGAGGAAAGAGTGCTGATAATAGTAAACAGAAAAGCCAAGAACATCATAGACTGCTAGCGCTCTTCAGTCGTAGCAATGTGTTCCCCAAACCAAAAATAGGATTGTTTTCATTTCGGGATAATAAAAAATTGTGCAAAACAATGTGCATTTTTGTCTTTATAAAACTGAATAAATCAGATATTGCTGCAATTAAAGGTTCAAATGTACTCCATCTCCATACTTGTGAGCCTTTAATGATTGATTAAAACATACTGAGCAACAAATGAGCACTTTTTCAACATCATTTTCACCCAAAATAGAGCTCCGAAAATAGGCTAAAATGCCCAAATTGAGGCTGCTATCATTATAAGCTACAAAACAGAGCTCCTTTAAGGTTTGTGCTGTGGTTGTGTAACACTATAATGCATGTTGGTCATCATGGTCTGGAGCTTTCTTTATCTCTGCTCGGGTCACCTTAAGGCATCCAGCTGCTGCCAGGTTTGTTTTACAAAGGTTTTGTTAAACATCGAGATAAGCACAATGTTCCAGTGTCGAGCATACAGTATATACAAGCCCAGAGGTAAGAACCAAACATGGGCTCTGACACCTTTGCATGCTTTGACACTGGGATTTATCAGTCTGAAGATGTTCAGATCCACAATCTAAGAACAAGAAAAAAGGGTTTTACTTAACTACTGAATCTGAAACACAGTTTGAATGTGTAACATCATATCTTTCTCAATCTCACTGTGAATAGATATCCAGGGTGTTTAGAGATATAAATCATTACTGAGACCTTCGTACATGTTATGGATAAAAGTAATGGCACCAGTATTGGGTTCTTCCCCCAAAAGTTTTTTTTTTTTAGAGTTGTGGGATATAAAATCGCAATTCTTCGAAGAATTTAGAATTTTAAAGTCGCAATGACCTTTTTGTATTATTTATTCAGTGGTGAAAACTGGCATGGTCTTTGAATGCGACAGCATGAACTAGGAGACCCAAACCTGTGAAAATGCCCTCGTGCACAAAGCCAGCTCCATTCAGATATGGCTTACATTGTTTGCAAGATCTTGAGTGGCCTGCAGTAGAGCTCTGACCTCAACTTGTGGGATGAATTGAAGCACTGACTGCACCTCAGGCCTCCTCACTTCACTTACATCAGATTTTATTAACACCCATGTGACTGAATGAGCACAAATCTACTTAGATGAATGGAGGTTATTATAACATTGAATGGAGACATCTAATGTGGGATGAGATGTACAAATAGCACACAAACTTTTGTTTATATGTCATTGTATGGTTTAGCAAGACAAAAGCACAAACATACTCTGTCCTATATCGCATTAATAATTTAGACCTAAACAGTAATGCAGTATTTATAGAGTATGCGTTCATGTATAGAGCAGTCTTTCACTAGATATGTAGTGGTGTTTAAATTTTGAAGCATCTAGCCGGGGTTTTTTCTACAGTCAGTCATAGCCCTGAGGCAGACCAGGGCAAGGCACATAGTGCTCTTGTCTTGGCTGTAAAACATTTAACATCTCTGCAGCCCCTGAGACCAACATGGCAGATTTTCATGTGCATTATCCATGCAACACTTTCTTTACAGTGACCTTAAAAAGCTGAAAGAAATATGAAGCAGTGATGTGAAGCTATAAACCCCCTTTCCCTTTTCTGAATGCTCTCTCTCTGAATGCAACTAATAGTAGACTGGTCAATAACCAATAAATCAATAACAAAACACAGTCGGAAAACTGCATTTTGAAGAAAAAAATGGAGATTTGAAGGATCACAAAAATCACAGCTCTCCAAATGATTAGTTGCTGTAATTAGTCGTACATCAGTCTAAACACTCGCCAACACAAATATCCAAACAGCTTCTACATTCAGTGTTTGGTGTTTATTTTTCTGACATCAAATTGTTCCAACTCTTCTGCTTTGAAGTGTTCAGCAGAACTTCCGTTAGACGATCCCAGTCAGCCAAATTGAACGATTATTCACTTTCCATTACAGCAGACCTTCTCTCTTAACAAGCAATTTTCAAAAGATAGACCCTCCAGTCCTGGAGAAGAGTTTTAGTGACTCTTGACATTTTCTCTGATGGAGTTCCTGAAAGTTACCTATGAACTGATCAAGAGTGGCACAAATTGCCCTATTTTAATATATTTTAATATATTGCCCCCACACACACACACACACACACACACACACACACACACACACACACACCCTTCCATTTGTTCCAGGTTTTTTGAGGGAACATTCAGGCAGAGTGCGTGGAAAGAGAACTACTTTTAGAAGGACATTTTGTCAGAGAAAAAATCCTTTTCAATCATCCTTCAAAGAGTAAGGACTTCTCAATATACTTTTCAATTACACCACCACGGTTGGTGCTTAAGATACACAGAGGAAATTGAAATGTTCTTGATGTGCACCGTGCTGTAGCTTGGCAACCATGCACCTCTTTAAAAAATCATGATTTATACAAAAATACAGCACATCATTACTAAAGAAGACAGCTTCTCATCCAACCGTGTGTACATTGGCCAGCTAGTGATAGTCCATTAAATCTTTGGTGTTTTAATACTGCTCACCTGTAGCTATTTGTAATGCTTTTCCATGGTTTAGATTGTAATGACTCATTCTTGGAACGATGAACTTATGAAATAAATTCTGAGTCAGATGAACCTCATGAACGTTCATTTCCCAGATATTGTGTTTGTTACGATTTATAACAGGTCATAGCCAGTCATGTCAATACACAACAGTTTTCCAAGTCTGAATTTATATTTATTTGAGCTGCACGATCTTTTCAATCCACATAATGTATTTGTATCTATTAACTGTAGTCTACTGTATGACTTCTATTCTCTGGATCTCCACTACTCATCTATCATCTGTCCTCAGCCATTACCTCTAGAACCCCAGTGCACCAACCTTTATCTCAGGTCAGAACAACTACAGGGTTGTGACATGTGAAAGTGGGCAAAAGACACAACAAAAAAATCATGTGAATCAGATCATCATCAGAACAGGAACTCGATTGTGTGATGAAGATGAAAGAAATTATGAAGTGTGTGAAGGTGAGGAGCACCTTGGAGCCAGTCAGAACTTGATGATGATGATGGTGATAAAGCCAAAATAGACCAAGAAACTCAAATATATCATACTTTAGATATAATCTTTACTGATTATTCTGATCAAACAAACTTCATGTTCTGATGCAACTACTACATGTGTTGTGGACCATAAAAAAGGTTCCAAAAGAACAAACAAACATGAAGACCAAGAAGGACTTTAATGTCTGCATTTGCTAATTTCCTTTTGCTGTTGTCAAGTGTTTGAGGGAAAAGCTAGAAAAAATCGCACAAAGATCATAATCATCATTTCATTGCTGTAAAATTCATCACATGTCTGGGGTCAGAACATTTACAAACTATTCAAAGCTCATCATCACTGAATAGAACAACACTGGGCTCCTCTTGACCTGTGTTTTGTTGTTTACACAATTAGAAACTTCATATTTTGCCGTTCAAGTCTTGGCCCATGTTTTGCGCAGGAGTTTAATTATTGCATTTCTTTCTTTGGAGTCATGACCTTGAGTTTCGAATGGATATAAATACAACATTTTAATTGGTGCACAAACCCCATGTGCACCAATTAATAAGGAATATAAAGCAGAAACACAACCAACAATATCCCTAAAGGATGTGGTTATTATTATTATTCCAAATTGGGTTTGTCATTTCTTTGCAGTTGAAATGAAAACATGCATCTATATCATAGTCTGAAAAATTCATAGATTTTCTATGGAATAGACGCATTTATCATCAGAACATTACTATATCATGCATCTGGACCTGATAATGGTGCATATAAAACTCTATAAACTTCTCGTAACAAACCAAGCAACATGATGTGATGCTTTAATGGCAACAAACACAGTTCATGTAACTTCTGTGCATTTCACCCACATGCCTTATTTCTTTATAGAAATCCATTTTTTGAGATTTATTTATGAAAATAAAATCCTCTTTGTAGCCAGAATAAATGTGAGAGTCTGAATCTCAATCCACAGCAATAAAAAACAAGAAAAGAAAACAAGTCATGAGCATTCGCCTTCGAATATACTTCACTTCACACCATATCTCTCTCTAGATTCCAGCGATCATTAAAAAAACAATCCTGAATAATACACGATTAGCAGCTTTGACAAGATGAGCCCATTCGTCCATATTTGAGAAGCCTAGACATGTTTTCCCCTGTTTTTTACACAACATGGCTTCAAATTATGATCATCCCTCATCTGATAAACAACACGAAAACTAAAGCAAGTCTGAAACTGTATCAGTGAATAATCTCGAAGGTATTTATTGAATTAAAAAACTAAAAAACTGTGGAAACATGCTGTATAAATAAAACAGAACTATATAGACACTTTATATATATAAAACATAATTTAATATGATCATCTCAATCATAAATGAAGCATTTCAACAGATTAATAATAACAACAGGAAGAGCTAATGTTTGTTAGCATGCTATGTTCAGGTCATGTGGGTGGCACCATGTGGTCATTTCCATATGACGGACTACATAATAGTCACCTGAATGAGATTCATAGTTCGGATCTAAACGCATAGAAAGGCTATAAAGAATCATGTTTGTTTTGTTTTTGAATGCAGCATCACCATCACTTCAGAGCTGATTTATAAAATTTAGAGCACACTTTACTGGTGTAGGTTTTCTGTACTTTTACTCCAAGTTCTTGAGAAAGTTTCTCGCATTGTTCAGCTCAGCATTGAGCAAAATTGGTTGTGTCCAATCAAGCCTCTCTGAAAAGGCAGAGCCGAATGCATATTGATTCTGTACCAGCTCCCTTTTCTTTTTAATGACTGCTATTGCTTAAAAAAAATAACTCTCCTCTTGTCTCGCATGTGAGGTGAAATTGATCCAGACAAGTAATTCCACTGATTTATTGACTTCCTCTTCCAGTGGCTGCCCTCAAAGTCAAATGGCCAGGGCTTTAAGGTCACATGTCTAAACACAGGAGCACAAAGCTATAAAATTATTCGATTCTATATATTTTAAATCTTTATGCTCCTGTGAATGGAAGTGTGACCTTCAAGCCCTGCCCATATATCTATATATATTATCCCAGTCATCCAGCTCCTCAATCCAGGAGGCACACAGTTGTATTGGATGCCTTTTGGTGGAGTAGCATGAAATTTTCCCTTCACTTGAACTAGGAAACTCAAACCTGTTCCAGCATGACTGCTCCTGTGCACAAAGCCAGATCTTCAGTGGTCTCTCTTCAAGGATGTTCACTGATCACAGCTGGTGCTTAATTAAGGAGAACAACAATGACATGTAGAAGACATGCCCTTAATGATGCTTAACAAGCGAATATCTGTTTCCTTTATTCCATTTAAATAAGAGCTAGCATATTTTCCCAAAAGTAGCTGCATAATTGAGACAGTTCGAACTTTATTTAACAGCTTATGATTTATGCAGTGGAAAAGATCTGTCCATTTTCTACAGTCGTGGGTTTGTGCACGTGTGAGGAGAATAACTATAAGTGTAGGATTTCATGTCTTATCTTCTTTGAAGCTAATACACTTCACCAACAAGAGGACAGAGTCCAAACATCTCTTTGATCAGCTCCACTGAAAGAGCGGAATCAAATTTCAGCGTCAAGAAACCACTGAATCCTTTGCTTCTTCTTCTTGGAGCTTGTTTGTGCAAATCCACATGACTTGTCAGCTCAAAATGCATTATGGAAGAAAACAATCACAACGGGAATTGCTGCTGTTTATGATGATATTTTTTATTAACAAAAAAAGACACATTGCAGTGTTTGAAATGTCCTTGAGACGAGTCAGATCCTTCGTCCAGGTGAAAACTCCATGACTCTTCGAAAATGCAGAAACACACCTGTACACTGTATTTAAAGTGTGCACCATGCAAGTCTCTGTAAATAAGATGTCACTGCATTAATGCTTTAATACAAATCAAATTAGATTTCTGCATATTTCTGTGGACTCATTGTCCACAATAACCTCATTTAACAGTTTCAGATACACCTGATCTATGTTACTCTGTTCCATTTTGTATGTACAGCACTTTTAATAAAATACACTGCATCACAAAGCAGAATTGCAGAAACCTGGGTGTAGAGATAGACCCCTACTGAGTAAGTAAGCACTCAGAACTCAGAATCAGTATATTGTGAATAAACATGGGATGGATCTTATGTTTACATCAGCAGGTTATGTTCTAATGATCATTCAAGTTCAATGACCTCTAATGAATTGATGGAGACTAAAGGAAACATGAAACTGTACAGACGGATTCTAAGTGCTTGCAGTAAGACAGTGGCAGGATTTAAAAGATCGACAACATTAGAAACCAAAGTTGGGCTATAAATAGTGCGTCATTTCATATCTCAGAAAAACAAGTGTTTTTTACACCCATCATAGATGAAGCTCAGATCAGATCGTAGCAGCATTATTCTCTCTCACCTCTGTAGCAGCTTCACCATCACAAGTAGTAGATTTCAGTCGGAAACACACAAAGCAGAATCCCTACTGAGCTGAAAAAAAAAGATTGGATTCATTGTTTTTCAGACGAAAATCATAATTTCGGTATTTGCTTCAGCCCGGTCTATCTGCACAGAGTATCTCTGATGTACCATAAAAGACTTTTTCCATGGAGGAAATCACCTTTCATGTGCTAACAAGCTGACCTCAGAGTCCTGCAGCACACACACACCTGCCTTCGTACTGCATCCTGTTTTTTTGCATTCGTTAAAAGGAGGCTCATATATTTATCAATCTGCTCTGGTCTAAAAATGAATAGACAAACCTACAACAGCAGAAGTCCACATCAGGTTCTTCTATGGTTAGAAGAAGATCTGGAACTGTATTTAATACACTGCGCCACTGCCACTTGATCGATTGACTCGATAACTGCACAGGTGTAGCGGTGTTCCTAATAAAGTGGACATTGATTGCATACAATCCTGGATTCAGGATGCTTCGCTGCAGTGTGGATCTCTGGTCTGATGGTCTATTGATGGTTTAGGATTATTTGCCTCGTTTGACACTATATTTATAAATTAGGTGTCATTCACACTGGACCGCTATTTTATGATTATGCTTCAGTCTATTTCTGATCAAACTTTAATTCGTATATAAATCCTTATTATGAATGTTTATAAAATATTTAACTTTTTTTTTAAATCTATGAATTGTGCTTTAGGGTCACCTGTTAATATATAATTGCAGGTTGAACTGAACTGATTGCTTCTGAGGAACACTTAGGATTAGAATGCTAGCACTGAATATACATTATATGGACAAACGTTTGTGGACACCTGAGCAAAAGTTTGCTATGTGCTTTTTGAATATCAAATTCTTTTGGGAAGATGATCCACTAGATTTGTGGAGATGTAAGTGAGCTGAGGAGGATCTTCCGCTCCAAATGGCTTTGTGTACAGGAAGATTGTCATACAGGCTTGGGTGAAGTTCAAGTGAAGTTCAAGTAAAGGGAAACCTTCATGATATGGAATAGTCAGGTGTCCCAATACTATTGTCCTTATCGTGTAGTTCTCACATTCCTGATAAAACATTTGTTTAACATTTTCATGAGAGATGAAATTATTTCAATTTAACATTGTAGACTGGCACGTGAATGCAGATCAGTTATATAGTGTAGATAAACATGGTGAAGGTTAAATCTAACACCACCATGACATTACCTAAAGTCAGAATAGTATTTTTCAGTTCCCTAAAGCTCCACACTCTTCTGTGTATATATATATATATATATATATATATATATATATATATATATATATATATATATATATATTGAATCTGAATAAATCTGGTGTTTTTTCACAGTGCTGGACTCTAAGTGTTGAGGTTCATGAAGAGGTCACTGTGTTTCACAAGGCTGTAATAAAAGGACATGAATCCCTGAACCATGTGACCTGTTCATTTTAACAGCTTTCGTTTGTACAGTCATGGAAGATTTTTGTGTTAGAGGAAGTGATGCATATCATGTTGGAAACAACAGCTCCAGAGAGACACAGCCGGGGAAAGAGAAACACTACACTGGTGATTATTTTTTAGAGATTTTTTGAGTATGATAAGGATTGATTAAATCAAGGGCTATTCTTAGATGAACAAAACAAAAAAGACAATCGAGCCATAATGATCAGCTGTGTTAAGCTGTCATTAATGCACATACACTGGTTTGATGGTTGAACATGAGTAGGATATAAACTGAAATTTGTCGGTCATCAATTGCAGAATAAAGATGATATAATCACTTTTTTAAAGAGGTTAATTTGGATAAATGGGTAGATGCTGAACTGCATTTCATTGCTGTGTACCTGTACTATGACAACGAAGTTTTATCTTCTCACAACCGGATCAGATTTTTCATAATCAAATAAATAAATTATCAAAATCAACATTATACCTTAATAATTATAGCATATATGTCACTTTTATTAACCTTTATTTTAGTCTTGAGCTACTGTAGATCTGACCTAGTTTAATATATTTTATTCATATAAATATTATTATTAATAATAAACAGCTAAAAATGAATTGATATAAGTACATGGTTGGAAAGGTGTTGAAATATCTGCGAATGTCAGCCTGTACTTGTATAAGCTGTATATCTGCAGCAACACTGGAGAAAAAGCACCTCTTAATTAGTTTCTCTGAAATGCATTCGATTCCTGATCTGTTTATTTCTTCCGTCTGATCTCAGGCTGTTCAACGCTTTTCTTTCACTGAATTCCTCTTTTGACACCTGGATAAATTGCAGTGTTTTGTGGAAATTTGATGGGAAGAAAAATGGGGAGGAATCAGATGCAGGTAGGTGTTTTTTACATACACATGTAAGTAAAACCCTGCAAGACTACTACTATGTAGTAGATCATCAACGCTTGGTATGTGCTATAAGATATTCCACACTTAGTCCCAATTTCCTGTTATCATGACCTCCGTTCTTCTGGGAAGATCTTTTGCTAGAATGTTCACATTCATCCCAAAGGTGTTCAATAGGGTTTATAGCTCTAGAGATCTTCCACTTAAACCCATGTAAAGGATATCTTCATGGAACCGGCTTTGTGCACAGGGGCATTGTGTTGCATTGGTCTCCTAGTTCAAGTGAAGGGAAATTCTCATGCTAAAGCATCCAAAGACAATCCAGGTGTGTGCCTTCAACTTAATAGTAACAGTCTGGGGAAGAATCACAACCACATATGACTGGAAAAGTCTGGTGTTCCAATACTTTTGCCCGTATGGTGTATTTCTATTCAATTCATCTCATTCCAGCCTATTTATAATTCCTAAATCAATCACAGAAGTGGAGATAAGAAAAGGTTACGGAGGTTGCAGAAAACGGAGTGTTTAGTAAATCGCCTTTTCCAAAATATCAGACATAAATTATGATAAGTGAGAGAGGAAGAGACGCTGCAGATGCGTTTAAATTGTGAGTGATAAATGATGGACTTAGCTGTGCTGTTCCAGGTTCGAAGATGACGCACAAGATAAAGCGTCTCAGACTGTTCTGAGGAAATGGGTAAATCTTTAAATAAATGACAGAGTGACAGAGGAGCGCTTGTTGTCTGGAGTAGAACGATGTCTTAAATCCAGACTTGTGTCACCTTGTTTTTCCTTGAATACGTTTAACACTTAATAAGGGGATGATTCATTACTATTTTTGTTGTTATGATAAATTATTTGGCAATTATATTCCATATTTCTGTGCATGTATCCTACTTTCAGGAGAAGTAGACCCGAGCACCTTCAGCACTACACATTCTGGTTTGTAAAGAACACTATGTTACCTTAAGTACCCTCGTGTCCATTCTCTCCTGATGTGATGAATTGATTAATCATATTTCCGATCATTCCTTTTTTCTATCCTGGCTCTTTCTTCTGTCTCGCCACATTTCTTGGCAGGCTTCGAATTTCTTTTCTGAAAGCTGCCCAGACTCTCACTAATGGCAATTATCGAACCTGGTGTTCTGCTCCCTCACTACCTCATTTCACCCGAAAGATCAGTATCCATGCATAATTTAAATGAGCTTCTTTGATGCCAGTCACCTTGGTGCATCTGATCTAATAGGGTTTGCTGAACTTTTCTTGGAAGAGTAAAACTGACAACAGGGCAACATACTGATCAGAGTATATGGATTCATAAATTCAAAGAGTTTGGCAAAAAAAGGAGGGGGAAAAAAAGCAATGTGGAAACCGTAATAAAAATCAGATATCCACCAATGGGCTGCAATGCAATGGATTTATTATTTTTTATTTGAATTATTCATTTTTCCTGTTTATTTCTTTCTATGCATCAACAGACATGGAGCTGAAACAAACGCAATTGAAATGGCTGAAAGGTTTTCAGAAGTAATGCAAACTAAAAGGAGTTCTCTAAAATACTTGGGTTATGGACGTTTAAAGCATCTCTGGAAGCTCCATTGCTGCACTGTAATCAGATCATTTTGATAAGATTGGGAAAAGGAATGACTAAAACCAAAGTGATCCCCAGGACAATCATCTTAAAAATCATCTCAAACCTCTATCCATGAAGTACTTTGCAATAAAGACTATAATAAGAATATCCAGTGCTACGAGGATTGAAAAGAAGTGAGAGTCTTTGGATATTATCAGGGAATACGACTCAGAGTTAAATCCCGGTGGTGCTGAGAAACCGGGCCACAGTTCTCACTCTCGTGTCTGCTGTCAGTCTCTAAAAAACCTCCAATGTGGATGATGTATGAGCATGTCAGCTAAGAAAATCACACAGCTCTGACCTTTCAGGCTGCATGTGTAGCACTGTAGCGTTACTCTGCTTGTTTGTTTGTCACTGGTAAAATTGGTCATTGCAACAATCATAAGCTTCAGGAGTATCAGAATCAGGTGCCAAAAAACTTGATTTGCATGGCAGCTTTATGTTCTACAGGTGCAGCATTTTTGATGGGATGGATAAAAAGGAGATACAGCAGGAAAAAAACAGGTTTTATGTGGTTTATTAACCACAAAGTAATAAAGATTATAGCTTTTTCTCCTGCTATCACAAGCTATTGCACAGATCGCTAAAAGGCATATTTAGTATAACCTTTATTCAGCAAGAGCTTTTTTTGGGGTGTTCCAGTGCATCAGAAAATGTTGTGGAGGTCAGCACTCAAGTTCTTGAGGACACTCAAGGAGCATCGTCATGCTGAAACACTTTTTAGGAATCCAGTATAAAGAGATCCAGTAAAAGATCTTATAACATTTCAGCATATAGAAACAGTCTATGTCTGTCATGATTAGATTGTATAATTGTCAGCTGTCCACAAACTTTTGACCATGCAGTGTATCTCACTCTGATTATGCCGAATCTTTTATTTTCCATATCAAATTTGTGGAAATGTGTCTCATATAATTATAAATGGAGTAGGACTATAGGAGAAATGATTGCATTATTGATTATAGAAAATAAGATATTGATAGCGAGGGACTCTTAGTTCTGGGTACTTTATTCACACTCACGCTCTTCACGTCTTCTGTAATTAAAATGCAATTCTGCACCCAAACAGCAAGGTTTCTGTGAGAACCGTGAATATTTCCATATCAATAGATTACAGAACCATGTGTGTGCATTTAAAAATAATGTGCCAACACACTGCTTTCACCCCCAAACCTGAAGCTACAATCCCTCAGTCCAGACCTCACACCACATGACATGGATAATATACAGCCTCATCACATTCACACACAACCCAATCAGGACAGAAGCAGAATGTGAGCAAGCTTGTGATTGATGACTGAAGGATCTTCATGGTAACTGGATGACAGTGCAGGCATCACTGTCAGCATGTCACTTTACCAACTCCCCAGGATCTGACGTCTTCCGGCCCTGAGAGAGAGCAAGGATGCTTATTGACAGATCACCTTACTTTACTGCCAAATGCACCACTTCCATCAAGAAATAACACTTTACTTTCACTAGCAATAACACGAGCCACTCCTCTGCCTTTTCACCGCACGCTCATTAGCGATTACATGAGATTTACTACAGAGAGCTTCTGATCTTCAGACCACACATGTCTGAGTTCACATTGCTGAATGAGTAACCAAGCTTTAGACAAGTATCATGACTCGATGAAGGACACGGTCGGGTTATTCATAGTTGCATCCCATAAAAACGTTTCCATAGATTTCATGCTGTAAATGAAGTTAAATTGGGAACAAATTAGTTGAAAACACTTTAATACTGTCAAATTGTCCAGTTTTATAATTGAGTATTTTACAAACTGCTGAATCTTCTGATTTTTACACATTCTCCAGAAGTGGTGGAGAAAAATGGTGCATAAAAAAAACCTTGAGCAGTAGATCCAGCTGAGAATGCAGTGGATAGAAGCTAGAAGATAGTGATTTTCACAATAGACCTTTACAGAATGTACATTTTAATAAGTGAATGATGTTTTTTATCCTTAATGAACACACCTGGGGTTCTGTGTTAAAGGAAAAACTCCCGAGGATGGTATGAGGAAGAAACCTTGAGAAGAACTAAATGGGGAACCTCATTCTCATTCAGGTGGCACCAAGAGTGTGAGTTAAAAAATCATAAAAACCACAACACAAACATTTGGAAGTGAGAAATATGTGATTATAAATAATGTCCTTTTTACAGGATCTAAATAACAATTGTACAATGTCTAGAAACATATAAATAATCACACGTAGCATCAAAGAAAGTCATTTTTATTTCCCCAAAAAGCAAACCACATTCTGAAACCCTTCTAATTTCCATAATCATTAAGAAAGTAATTAGCAGCCAGATGTTACTTACAATCAACATGCACATGATTATTCAATCATCAGGAAGTGTGAATATTTCTAGAAAAGAAGACCTTTTGGTGCTGAGGTGTTCTGGATCACTTGGGTGTGTGTCTACATCATGTGATTAGTCGTATATATCCATATATGTGTGTGTAAGAAATGTAAAGTTATGTATGTGCTTGTTTATAGTTTTGTTGATATCCATAACATGGTCATTTGAAGGCTGATAAAAAAAATCATACAGGTTTACAGAGACCTGGACTGGACTTGGTCCTGGACTCTGAGCTTTACATATTCAAACATCTAATATCCTCTGAAAGTCAATTAGGTCCCAGTGCGCTCCACCTGAGGCCTGTAAAAAAAGGGGTCCAGGGATTGTTATTAGTCAGAACTTTCTAAAATGATGATAACTGCTGAAGCAGGTACAGGTGCAGTCAATGGCAATCTGCTAGCACACCTGTGACCTACTGTATGTGCTCGAGCTTCTACGCTCCCATCGATCCTCTTTAATTGGTTCTCGGAGAGCAAACAGCAGACGTAAGCAAGGAGAGCACAGAGCCTCCTCCAGTATACTGATCATCTGAAATTCTCACGGGTGTTTTGTTTTTTTTTTTATCCAAGAGTTGATTTCAATTAAAAATCTTGCCGACTCCACACATAAACCAGAATGGAGAATGAGCACAGATCACCAACAAGCTGAATCACATCCACTGGTAACTGAAGGTGGGTAAGAGTCAGGATGCAATTCTTTACTTCTCTGTGTCTCATGCGTTTCTACTTGCTCCACTTTCACACTGTAATATCTTAAATTCTAATGTGTAAATTTACTACATCAGATTTCAGTATAATACACACATTATACAGCATGTGCACTCATTATAATAGTTATAAATAGGACACTATGTATTATATTATTTTACTAATACTGATCTTTAGCATTTTTTATCTTTAAACTAATGTTTAAGTCTTCTACAAAATATTTCATGAGTAATAAAGTTTCTGCTATTTGACATCCAAATAAACTCATTTGCATCATTGGATGACCAAATTAAACATAAAACTAGAACAAACGCAGTGGTACGATTGGATGAACCTTTCAGATTTCAGATCGTCAGCAATAGATGTGTGAGGCCCAACATTTCAGTTAAAAAGCAGGCGAGAGCAGATCAGTGTGAAATAAATCTGTAGGTGATATTATTTATGCAGGCTGATTTGCTTATTTACTCTTTCAAAAAAGAGTTATATGTGATTGGTTGGGTTCTCCATCAGTCCTAAATAGCCAAAAAAGTATAAAAAAAACAAACAAAAAAAAAAAGGCAAGATTTTTGATAGTGCCATGTGTAACATGCTAAAAAGCAGACTCTCTTGCCCACCATGATTCCAGACATCTGCTACACGCCTGGTGATGTTCTGCAGCGCAGACTGATGGAGTTAATTGGGTTCGCCCTCTCACCCAGGGTGAGGAGATTCATGAGAATTGCAAATGAAGGAACATAAACAGAGTGAATTAAGGCTGATGGCTCGCCCTCCCACAGCCACCACGAACTGTCATTAATGCTCACTTATCAAAGAGCATCATTAAGTCCCACATTCATTACTTTTTCATGAATTTATCTGACATAAGACTGAGGGTTTCATTAAACTACTAGACCTATATTACTATAAGCAGCTTTTACTTTTTATCATGTGATCACTGCATCTCTACACTGACTATATTTAAGGGGGAAACCAGTTTAAATAAACTGATTAAATGTTAATTTCCATGGGATCCAATAACCAGGAAAAAAAAACCACACCACATGTAATTAAGATGAATTACTAATTATTCATCAAGATTATTTCATCTGTGATGAATAAAATATTCTGCCCTTTCAGTTCTTTTGTTCTTGAGAACACAGAAAAAGGATTTACTCCAATTTATTGTTGCGCTGCATTTACACATTGATCAAAAAATTAGATGAAGACATTGTTCGCTATTTTTCTACGACATCCAGCCTGCATCCTGATTATTGAACTGTAGCGTTAATTGCGATTGTCAGTCGAAAACAGTCATTTCTTCCATTTAATAATTTACTAATCCATGACATGTGAAAGCACAGAGATTATTGTGAAAAGAAAAATGCCATTTAAAATAAGCATAACCAATTTTCATGGTCTAAAAAAGAAATTAAAATTACACACTGTATTGTCAAAAAATAATCAATCCTATGTCGTGATTTCTCTATGTAGTGTCGCCCTCTAGTGGTGGTGGAATTAATTGCTTAAACTCCTTACTGAACAATTCCCTAACTGATTGACTTTATTACCACACCAATCAGAATCACACATATTATTACATTCGTTTCGCGTTTCCTTTGAGAGCAATTACTATTATAACAAAAATCTTAAAACTTAAGCTTCGTTCTTTAAAAACCTTCATTTAGTTTAATTCATTTCTGTTCTTCTCCTCCTGAAACATGGCCCCCTTCTTCATCAGGAGAAGGTGTTCAACAAACTCCTTGAGGGCCCCGTGTCCTGCTGCTCTCTGGCACTGGTATTTAGCTGCATTGAGAACCACAATGGGGACGTCAGAGGGCACTGCGCTGAGACCGGCCAGGTTCAGGCAGTCCACATCTGGCACATCATTACCTGCAGAGAGGGAACAGCTATTAAACAGCTGGATTTCTGAATAGATCATATTTGTTTTATGATTTTTTTTTTTATATAACCAGTACAATTAAAGTGCAATGGATTTTTACAGCCCTGAGAGAGCCATCACACAAATAAGATGTTTATAAAGTCCACAAGACACATTAGTAAGTAAACTTACAATTAAACCAGATTAAATGTTTACACACACCTGATTAATAATACCATGTGTGTTAATTGGATAATCAACAAATGGTTTTGGGTTTTGTTATAGTTCACAAATCTCTTGTTTGCCCTGAGAACTTCAACTGACTCTTCGTTCAAAGTTCTTGAACAACCTTCTAATCAGTGTCGGGACTCAGACACAGTCTCAGTGTTCAAGTTGAGGCTTAACACATTTATTTAGTGAAGTCTTTAGTCAGTAGGTGTTTGTGAGGTAAAGTAGCAGATCTGGAGAGATCATGGATATGGAGTGTTTGGTGACTAGGATATTTGTTTGCCGTCGTCTCCTCACTCTCACACGTTCACTCAGGTTTGTTGATGGTGGTGTGGTGGGTTGTCTCTTATCCCAGAGATCCTCATGTTTATGTTTCCTTCTGCTTCTCTCTTTTAGTTCTGCTGCCACAGCGAGTCTTACCAGAGTCCAAACTGCACAGTGACATTAACTTTCATACAACAATAAAGAGACTTAATAATCCATATCCTTCTCTTCCTGTCACTTACCCCCTCTTCGACTGGAGGCCACTCTGTGCAGCTTGGGACGGTTTCTCATCAACGCCTTGGGTGGTTCCATGAAATTCCGGAGTAAGAACGGGCGCTTTGAGGATGGATTTGGACTGTAGTTAATGTCAACAGTCTGCTACACTGACTCAGGACTACTTTTCGCTTCTGATCATCATCACTGTACCCCGCAACATCGTATATCTGCTATAAATGGACATTCGGTGCAACCCAGATGAGGATGAGGTTCCCTCTTGAGTCTGGTTCCTCTCAAAGTTTCTTCCTTATGCCATCTTGTGGAGTTTTTCCTTCACCACAGTCTCCACCGGCTTGCTCATCAGGGACAAACTTACACTTATAAAGAACATTCACTTTTAATCACCACATTATCTGTGTAAAGCTGCTTTGAGACAATGTTCATTGTTAATATACAGTGGGGGAAAAAGTATTTATTCAGCCACCAATTGTGCAGGTTCTCCCAGTTAAAAAGATGAGATCTGCCTGTAATTTTCATCATCACTTCAACTCAGACAAAATGAGAAAAAAAAATCCAGAAAATCACATTGATTTATTTGCAAATTATTGTGGAAAATAAGTATTTGGTCAATAACAAAAGTTCATCTCAATACTTTGTTATATACTGTTTGTTGGCAATGACAGAGATCAAGCGTTCCGTGAGTCTCCACAAGGTTTGTACACACTGTTGCTGGTAGACGGGCCGGGACATTACTGGCTTAAGCAGGGGGACACGTCTGGCACTGCAGGATTTGAGTCCCTGGTGGTGTAGTGTGTAACTGATGGTAGCCTTTATTACTTTGGTCCCAGCTCTCTGCAGGTCATACACTCGGTCCCCCTGTGTATTTCTGGGATTTTTGCTCACCGTTCTTGTGATCGTTTTGACCCCACGGGGTGAGATGTTGCGTGGAGCCCCAGATCGAGGGAGATTATCAGTGGTCTTGTATGTCTTCCATTTTCTAATAATTGCTCCCACAGTTGATTTCTTCACACCAAGCTGCTTACCTACTGCAGATTCAGTCTTCCCAGACTGGTGCAGGTCTACAGTTTTGTTTCTGGTGTCCTTTGACAGCTCTTTGGTCTTGGCCATAGTGGAGTTTGGAGTCTGACTGTTTGAGGTTGTGGACAGGTGTCTTTTATACTGATAACAAGTTCAAACAGGTGCCATTAATACAGATAACAAGTGGAGTACAGAGGAGCCTCTTAAAGAAGAACTTACACGTCTGTAAGAGACAGAAATATTGTAGGAGACCAAATACTTATTTTCCACCATAATGTGCAAATAAATTCTTTAAAAATCAGACAATGTGATTTTAGAGTTGAAGTGTACCGATGATGAAAATTACAGGCCTCTCTCATCTTTTAACTGGGAGAACCTGCACCATTGGTGGCTGACTAAATACCCACTGTGTATGAATTGAAGTGAATTCTTCTTCAGAACAATCCTCCAGGATCACCCTAACCCTAGTGCATTATTCATTTCCAGGAACTTCTGCATTTTTGACCCATTTCCAAAAGTCATTTTAAGATCTATCTTCTCAGGAACAGCAATCATGAGGGGCAAAATAGTATCTTCTGAAGCAGGGGCAGAGGTGGCAAAAGTACACACATCCATTACTTAAGTAGAAGTACAGATACTCATGTTTTAAAATACTCGGGTAAAAGTTGAAGTACTGATTATATCTTTTTACTTAAGTGAAAGTAAAAAAGGCTCTGACATGTACTTAAGTAAAAAGTAGTTATTACTTCTACCTGTTTTAGCTGTTAACTGGACCTCACATCATATTCATATATATATATATATATATATATATATATATATATATATATATATATATATATATATATATATATATATATATATATATATATATATATATATATATATATATATATATATATATATATATACAGATTCGAATGATGTATTGTTTTTATCTGTACGATCAATAAAGACAGTAATTAAAGGTCGTTTCTCCATTATGAGGGAAAAACCCACAAAACGCCACCTAGAGGGTTAATTGTGTAAAACATGGCGGATTTGGTGTTTGATTTGAGACTTGGCGAAGAAATAAAACAAAAGTTTACTAATTAAAATTATTTTTTGGTGGAGTTTATTTATTTATTTTATATCTAAGTAAAGAAGGGACGTCATGAATAAGTGTAGGTTTTGCTGGAGGTTTTAATTTCGCCTCTTTTATATTTAGTTATTTATTTATGTATTTATATTTTTTATAAAAATGGTAAAAACAGAAATGCGCGCTGAATTGATAGCGCCTTAATAACATTTAGTGCCATTTACAATAATTTTGATTTTGACAGCCAAAATTATATTATATATATATATATATATATATATATATATATATATATATATATATATATATATATATATATATATATATATATAAAACGAATTAAAAATGTTGTTACCGAATGAATGTATCCAGGCTAAAGATCCACATATAGAACACAAGCAGAGAAAATATGATGATGATCATGAATGTGTCTGATCTCAGTCATGTTTACATCACTGACTCCCTCTGTCTCATCCACATTAACCCCAAACTTCTTACTGCCTTCTGCCTGCTCATTCTTAGCTTCGTAAAAAGTGAGAGTCAGGACTTTATACACCAGCGGATTGAAAAAGACGCGCAGTAACAGGAAATCGGTGCGCAGTGAAAATAAAAAATAATATTTCACCAAATCAATGTATTAAAACTAAAGTAACGAGCCGGTTTTGAAAATGTAAGAAGTTAAAAAGTACAGATATTTGTGTAAAAATGTAATGAGTAAAAGTAAAAAGTTGTCAGAAAAATAAATAGTGGAGTAAAGTACTGATACTTGTACTCCATTACTTCCCACCTCTGAGCAGGGGATATAAACTTTTGAACAGGATGATCGGTGTAAATTGTTATTCGACAGTAACTTCTTTAAAATTATGACCTCAAATGTGCTCACCCATAAAGGCCACATTCTTCCACTTGAGCCTCTTCTCTTTCAGCAGTCTCTCCAGTTCCACTTGTTTATCTTCTTTCAGATGCTTCACTTTACAACCTGTTTTCTCATACAGCTTCTCTGCAAACGCGTCTGAGACCGGATCATCACTGGATGAGATAAGGATCACCTGTGGAAAAGATTTAGAAGACATTTAGGCACAAACATGTCAGATTTGAATAGAAGAAGCAGCTCAATACAGAGAGACTCGTCCAAATACTTCCATCCAAAACTCCTCTGAACTTCAGCATAATTAAGAGAATTCCTTGTGCTTTTGTGGGTCTTTTCTGTTCAGATTGGGATTTGAAGTGATTATTTTCATACATCATCATGTTTTGCTCAATAGTGCATGGAGTTTTACTGCTATCTGCTGTACAGCATTAATACTAATTTACTGTTTCAGTTTGGAAATTGATTAGATTATTAATAAAAAAGGTATAAATGTGATCATATTGATATCGGGGTTGTGTAATTCGAATGTACAGGAGACCCTATAAAGCTTGATGAAAGCAGGACACACTAAAGACAGATTTGAATGAGAATCAGGTGACTTGAAAAACAGCATATTTCCCCTGATACAGTACATTTACTTGTATTGTACAAAACTCTTGAGAAATAAACTTTCCAGAAAATCTTCATTCTTTATCACTGTTCCGTAACTCAGATGTGGGCTTGTTCAACTGGATCCTGGGTCAAGCCTAAGTGAAGACACGCATGAATCTACTGTACGTTTCATCTACTGCTTAAAAAAAAAGACAGCAGTCCAACCTTAAAGAAATGAAGAATGTTTGGTTTGGTGTGGTTTCTGAGTGAACACAATAATCTCAGCTTGAACTGACCTGTATCTTCTCTTTCTTCAGCATGCGGATGGCGGCCAGGTCTTTGGTGTTGAAAGAAAACATCTCCTCTCCCGTTGAAGACAGATAGACCTGTCCATCAGTCAGGCAGCCCGATACGTTACACAGGAGCAGGCGCAACTTCCCCAGATTATCTTTACCAAAGTAACCGAACCTGCATTAACAACAAAACACAAACATACACACATGCACACAGGATGTTGATTTTCAAGGTGTTCCAAGAGAAACCGGTACAGAACTCATTTACCTGAGAACCCTCTGTTCTGCTACAGGCCAGTCGATGTCCACATCGATATCAACACTGTTCTCTGGGGGCATCTCAAAGTAGGCGACCTTCCCTCCCTATATAATGTACCAAAGGAGAAGAATTGTTATAGAACACAACGTGTGGTCTGATTTCATAAAACTGAACAATGTGAAGATCCTGATAGATTATAGACAGTGTATAAAGTCACACACTCTCATCTGTATCAGTGGACTTTAATAATAGACAACAAGCTTCTGATGGGCATGAGGCTGATAACCTCACATGATCACTCAACACATGATCACTCAACACCAGCTCCATCACCAAGAGCCCAGCAGCATCTCTACTTCCTGAGAAGACTGAGGAAAGCCCATCTCCCTCCTCCCATCCTGACCATGTTTTACAGCAGGACCATTGAGAGCATCTTGAGCAGCTGCATCAATGCCTGGTTTGGGAACTGCACCGTCTCGAATCGCAAGACCCTACAGAGGATAGTGAGGACCGCTGAGAAGATCATCAGAGTCTCTCTCCCCTCTATCATGGACATTTACACCACACGCTGCATCCGCAAAGCCAACAGCATACACACCCCAAGTACCCAAGCATTCGGGCCTCACATCCAGACTGTGCAACAGCCATCAGGCTCCTCAATACACAGAACTAAACTGGAACTCTCTCACACACACACTCGTGTGTACAACCTGAACTCAAAACACACTCATTACTCATCTCAATCCATTCCATTTTTTATAATTAACCATGTTACACTGTTTACATGCTGTTTTTCTGCACGTCTGGACTGTTGCTGTTTCTACACTGCATTGTGTTTGTTTACATAAACTCATTGTTCATAGTCTTTTATAGTTCTCTTTACACAGTACTGTATAATCAGAGTATACAGCAGGTTTACTGCTCGGCACGCTCGTGTTGTGCGTTTTGTCCTACACTGTCTTGTCTTTCTGTCTGTACTGTTTTTTTGTCTGCACTTTATGTAGCTTTATGTTGTGTTGTAGCTGTGAGTTGTTTAGTGTAGCACCAGGGTTCAGGAGGAACGTTGTCTCGTTTTTACTGTGTACCACTGTGTATAGTAGAAATTACAATAAAAGCCTCTTGACTTGAAAAGGATCTGATGTGCAAGTGGTTCATTTTTTTTCTTGGATAGATTTTGGGTGTGTGATGCTTGTGAAATTTTTTTCTTGTTTACTTTTCAGACAGTAAAATGGTCAAAGGGCAGAGTTCAGAGTTAAATAAAGAATAATAAAGATTTATAACATAATGGCTTGTGTTGTTGTACGACATGTTATTATTCGTCTTGTACACTTTAATTAACTGGTTGTTTCTCTATTATTTCTATTTCTCTTCTTTAATTCATCATTTCTAAACCGCAGGTTACAGAGGAATAATGAACAAATAAAAAACTGTCTTTTCCTGTTTCCTATTTCTCACTTAAATGCCTAAAATCACAACCCAATAGTGCAGCATTTATAGCCGTGACCCACCTGCAGCAGTCCTTTATTTATAAGATCTTTTGTGGCGAAGTAAAAGGATCCATTTTCACAGAGTTCTCCATCCCAGTCCTGACGACGAGGTCTGCATGAAGGATTCAGGTTCAGAGGTTCAGTGGCTTCTTGTGGAAAGAAGAAACACAGAGGTGATTACAAATGAATGAACGCAGGACTAGGACAGTGAACAGATTGTGTGTAAATTGTCCTCGTCCTGCTTTAATTGATTTGTAATCACCTATGAATCTTTATCAGAATAATGACGGACAAACCTCCTTTTTTTTTCTCCTTCCAGCGGAAGTGATGTCGTCGGACCACGGAGAAGACCGACTCATGCTTGGTCATCATCTCCACAGCCTTTATCAGGTGGTCCGGGTGAAGGCACGGTGACGTGGCCTGGATGTTACAGATGATATCCACTTCTGCAGATCACCACCACACACACACGTTAAACACACACGTTAAACACACACGTTCCCATGATTTTGAGGCGTAGCCGTAGGGATTAGTGATCATTCAGCTATTAGTGTGATCAGACACTGAGACTGTGGACTTTGGTACAGAAGAGCACAGGAGATGAGTGTGATGTGATGATCTTGCCTGGGTTCATTCTGGAAAACTCCTGTAGTGTCTCCAGTGATGTTGAGGTGTCTTTGGAGACTTCTGGACTCCGTCTGTGTACTTTAGCCCCCCAGTTTTTTGCCACTCGCTCGATTTCGTCATGGTCTGTGGACACCCAGATACTGTGGAAATGGAGGACAAACAGAATTCCAAGACTGAACTAGGTTTCGAATCCACTACAAACTACTGCTTCGTACTTAGAAAAACACTACATGTATCTCTCCAGTCTTCTAACACGCTACAATCAGTAGACTCTTTGCACTAAATGAATGGTTACAGTCATGGTGTCGAGAGCACAAACTTCTCTTTGTTAATAACTGGAATTTTTTCTGGGAGCGTCCAAGGTTCTTCTGCCCTGATGGCCTGCACCCCCGCAGAGTTGAAGCAGCAGTGCTATCAGATAACATCTCTAGGAAACTTCACACCATCTGACAGGTAAGACATCATGCAATTTATGACTATGAGAACATTTAAACACAAACCAAATAGTTACAAGTGACCACACAGTCCAATATATAAAAACCATATCTATTCCTCGTGTAGTAAATCAAGAATTAAATACACAAGATCCAGAAATAATCTTATTGCAGTTAAAACTGAAAAACACCAAAAAGTTCTAAAGTTTGCTTTTTTAAACATTAGATTGCACCCAAAGCACTGATTGTAAATACAGATAATAATCTCTCAGCACTCTGTCTCACTGAGACCTGGATTAAACCAGGTGATTATACGTCTAAACGAGTCTAAACGAGTCTACAGCTTCAGGATATGTTTATAAGCATAAGCCTTATAAACATATTCATTCATATTAATATTCATGTAGATGATGTAAACGATGCTCTAGGAATATTATTTGTCGACTTATTAAGCTCTATTAAACAGACCAACTCACCGTCTTAACCACACACTAGACTTAATAATATCCCACGGAGCAGACGTCAATGATATAGATTTTTTACCTCAGAGTGATGACATCACAGACCATTACCTCATACTGTACACACTACCGGTAGAGCAGATTAGCCGTGTTTCGCCACATTATCGACTTGGTAGGACTATTGATCAGACCGCTAAGGACAGATTCACAAATAACATGCCCGATTTATCTTGATTTCTCACTAAACCCATAACTGCTAATAATCTTGATGAAATGACTAACAACATAGACCTTATCCTCACTAGCACATTAGACACTGTTGCCCCCATCCGGTTAAAAAAGGTTTTGAGAACAAACACCTGCACCTTGGTATAATAGTCATACGCATGCCCTCGAGAGAACAGTCCGTAATCTGGAGAGAAAATGGAGGAAAACTAAATTGGAGGTATTTAGAATTGTGTATAAAGACAGTATGCTCAGCTACAGACAGGTGCTAAAAGCTGCTAGAGCTGAACACCTGAGCAAACTCATAGAAAACAACCAAAACAATCCCAGGTTCCTTTTCAGTACAGTAGCTAAATTAACTACAAATCAGGGATCTGAAAAATGTGTTTTATCACAGTTTAGTAGTGAGGACTTTCTTGAATTCATAACGAATTTCTTCACTGAAAATATTGATAGCATTAGAAAAACAATTGTGGAGGTCCAACCTCTGACAGCATCTCCTGATCCAATCTCACCTACAACTCCACATCTACACTGTTTTACATTTACAGGACAGAAAGAGCTGTATGATGTTATTACCAAAGCTAAATCAACATGTCAGTTAGATCCCATTTCAACTAAACTACTGAAGGAAGTGTTCCATACAGCTGGTGAGCCTCACTAATGACCTGTTTTTAGCTTCAGATCAAGACTTCATCTCGGTGTTAGTTTTACTAGATCCCGATCTTCTCCTGGATCACTTACAAAATTACATCAGCATTCAGGGACAGGCATTAAGCTGGTTTAAATCCTAACCTGTTCGATCGGTACTATTTCGTAGATTTAAATGGAGAGCTATCCAGGTTAATGCACATAAATTATGGCATGCCACAAGGTTCAGTTCTAGGACCCCTGCTCTTCACAAAATACATGCTTTGCATAGGAAATATTATTAGAAGGCATGGAAATTAGCTTCCACTGTTACGCTGATGATACCCAGCTATACATCTCATCAAAACCAGGCGATACACTCAATTACCTCGGATAACTGAGTGTGTTAAAAAAATAAAAGACTGGATGACTCATAACTTTCTATTATTAAATTCTGTTTTATTATTTTTATTATATATTATTATTAAATTATTAAATTATGTTGAGCCATTTTATGAGTTGCTCAGTAGCTCCTAGTTATATAACCATAATGACTGTAAAAGACTGTAGAATGTTGTGAAAAGCGCAATAGAATTAAAATGAACATACAAGACAGCGAGAAAAGAGAAGGTACCTGTGGAAAACCTGGGAGTCCCGAGCAGCTCGTAAGACCCAGCCGATGAGAGGAACTCCAGCCAGGAGCTTGATGTTCTTCAGAGGGATTCCTTTACTGCCTCCGCGAGCTAAAATCACTGCAGCGATGTGTTTCTCACCACCACCATCACCATCACCACCATTACTATTATTAACATCATTATCTAACCGCGCGCGCTTCTTCGAGAGATTATTGCACTCCTCTGTAGCTCCAACACGCTTCGAGGAGGAGGCCATTTTCCCCGCTATTCATGCACGCACAGTATCTAGGTGAGCGCATTTAATCGGACACTTACGGTATGGGTGGTGGGAGCGGCCAACGTAGATAAAATAAAGATATAGTAAAGTTCAGAAAGGTGTTCCCCAATCCCCAATCTTTCATTCCTACTTTCACTTTCTACCACTTCATCTAATTCATTCCAGAATCTTTCCTTCTCCTACATCTCACAGCCGACTTGTGGAGTATAAGCACTGATCATATCTACCTTTCTCCTCTCCATCATATCAGCTATCTTTCTCCTTTTACCAGTCATAGTGCCAACATTTAAAGTACCAACCCGAACCTCCACTCTCCTCCACTTCTCCTTTCCCTGTATTTATATATATAATAATTATATATATATATATATATATATATATATATATATATATATATTTATTTATTTATTTATAACGGAAACGCCGTTTTGAAGCGTCTGTATAGTTTGACCACGCCCACCACCCATACCGTAAGTGCACGATTAGACGCGCACACAGAAAAATGCTGCTGACTTGACCGTGGACTTTCAAGCTGCGGTTGTCTTGACCGCAGTAATGGCGACGACCAGTGTTGGGCAATAACGCGCTACTAGTACTTTTGTTTTTCTGGTTACTTTCGACAGTAACTAATACTGTAAAGCGTTACTTTTTAAATAAAGTAACTCCGTTACCGTATGGTGCGTTGTCCGTTACTTTATTAAATGAATGAATTTGGGCTGAAGTGTAGCCTACAGTCTAATCTGCTTACAGCCGAGACGCATTGTAGGATTGGTGTATGAACCACAGTAAACACGAAGAAGACGCACTGTGGGCGTGTCTCCGTTTATTCAGGTCTGTGCGGCAGTAATGGCGAGTCGAGGCGAGAGCAAGACGAGTTTCTCAAAGAGGAAATATGCTCATTATTTCAGCTTTAGTTGAGCATAAAGACAAAAAACTACTACATTCTTTCGGCTTATCATTCCGTATTTGTGATCCCCCTCTTTCCTCACCGGGAATCAAACCCAGGTCGCGGCGGTGAGAGCGCTGAATCCTACCCACTAGACCACAAAGAGGAAATCCTTTTAGTCAAATGTAAGCTGTGTGTTTCTGGTTCGAAGGTCGTATCTACTACGATAAACGGCAACTTCAAACTGTCGAAGCTCCTCCAGAAACTTCACGCCTGGACGAAGCTAGAAGCTAACCCGGTGTTCTGTTCTACATTGTTGATAGTTTTCATACTTAAGCTGTGAAAGGAACATGTTTAAGAGCTCAACACAAAAGCTTTTATGATGCAGAAGCCACTTTAGTTTTTGATTCTGAATATATTATTCAGCTTGTTTTGTTATTTATTTCAGAAATCCTTGTGATATATTCAGTTTGTGCTGGTCTGTCTTAAATAAAATAGTGTTTAAAAGTTACTTTGTGTTCAAGTCAGTTTTGTGACTGTATAGACCAGGGGTCACCAACCAGGTCGCCTGCAAGGACCACATGAGTCGCCTGCGTGCCTTTTCTAAAAAAAATAGCTGTTTCCTACCTTGTTAAATTATTGTTAATAATTATTGTGAGAAATCATTAACATGATCAGTGTCTTCACATAGATCAGGGGTGTCAAACTCAAATCCGGCCCGTGAGATGATTTTATAAAGATCTATTATTATTGTTATTAATGTCCCGGCGATTTAAAAGCGCTAATAACACAAACTACAGATCCCATAATGCAGCGCTTCAGCTGCCTTACCGAACAATAGACTACCTGAGAACATTCCAGCGCCAATCAAGTCGAGCTTCTGTTGATGTATTTAACCCTATTTTACAGTTATTGTGAAACAGCGCCTCACAGTGGTGAAGAGAAAAGTTGACTCTGAGTAGATGTTTACTGACACTGGCGGTAAACATATTTATTCAAATACATATCAAACACATTCTTGTTTATGGAGCGAATATTTTAAGTTATTTAAAATTTAAGATTATTTTTTATAAAATGGCATAAAAGCAAAGAAATCTGATTGTTTTGATTTGTTTTTATTTTAACGTTTACTTAAAAGCACAATTTGTATTGATTTGTTCAGGATTCTTTTCGCAGCATGTTCATATTTCTAACTTGTATAATTTAAACAGCAGATATTTTTATATAGAGAAAAATATTTTATAAGTTATTTGAAGTTTAAGTTTATTTATTCTGGAATAATATCATTCCATATTATATTATATATATTATATATTATAATAATTTTTTCATAATTATGGTAAAAAAAAAAACATTGTTTTAGTGTGTTCAAGAAATGTTTATCCTGTTGGGCCCGTGACCTAAAGTGTTCTTTGAGTTTTGGCTCCTGTGCAATTGAGTTTGCCACGCCTGACATCATTAATTATTAGTAATAACATATAATTAAAGGTAAATTGAGCAAATTTGTTATTTTAGAATTGTGTATCAAACTGGTAGCCCTTCACATTAGTCTGTACCCAAGAAGTAGATCTCAGTGTCAAAAAGGTTGGTGACCCCTGGTATAGATCATAACGCATAATGGGAACATTAAAGAACGTTCTTTAAAAAAGTAACTAAAAAGTTATTTTTAACAGTAATGAATTACTTTTTGGTGTAAGTAATCAACAAAGTAATTCAGTTACTTTTTGAATGAAGTAACTAGTAACTGTAGCTAGTTACTCTTTCTAAGTAACTAGCACAACACTTCCGACGACGCGAACCGGAAAGAAGGTGAAGGTGTGGAGATTCCGGAAGCGATCCGGAAGTGGAGAAAGAAGCAGCGGGAATTGAAAACAGAGGGAGCAGAGTTAATGAATTTTATTCCACATCTCGCACATCTTTGCTTCCCTCCACAAACCGCCGCTACATGAACATATCTTTGACATTTATAACATCTTCACAGTGGTACAAATGGACAGACCGCAGAACTCTCATAGCCCAAGTAAATCCTTACAGGCAAATTTTCCCCATCAAACAGAATCATCACTGAGAGGCTTTCATTCGTTTGCTTGTCTTTTACACAGTGGCGGGCCGTGCATTTGGTACCTGGACCTTTAGTGAGGATGTACCCGACTTAATCCACCTCTTGATACCACCACTATCATGTCCCAATTATAGAAATCATCAATACAATACAAAAACACAATATAACAACACGTGGCATTACAGAGAGAGAGACGTTTCACATACAGGGGTGAAAACCATTTTACTAAAACAACAAACCCAGTTAACACTCCAAACCTTTACACTACAACCACAACTGTGCACCTACAACATCTGGAGCAGTTCAGAAACTAATTACATGATAAAAACATTAAAAACGTAAAGAAAATACAACCTACTCACCAGAGATGCAGACTCATAATGTGCAGTGCCCCCCAGAGGCTGTAATCCAGTGGAATCGCTCTCAGACTTCCTCATACAGTACCACAAATACTTTCTTCACCCTGTCGTACGCTTTCTCTAAATCCACAAACACACAATGCAGCTCCTTCTGACCTTCTCTATACTTCTCCATCAACATCCTCAAAGCAAATAATACATCTGTGGTGCTCTTCCTTGGCATAAAACCATACTGTTGCTCACAGATGGTCACCTCTTCTCTCAGCCTGGCTTCCACTACTCTTTCCCATAACTTCATGGTGTGACTAATCAACTTAATTCCCCTGTAGTTACTGCAGGTCTGCACATCTCCTTTATGCTTAAATATTGGTACCAGCACACTCCTTCTCCATTCCTCAGGCATTTTCTCACCTTCCAAAATCCTGTTGAACAATCTTTTTAAAAACTCCACTGCATCTCTCCTAAACATCTCCATGTTTCTACAGGTATGTGATCTGGTCCAACTGACTTTCCACTCTTCATCCTCTTAATCGCTGCTCACACTACAGTCTTCCTCCTTCAGTTTCCATCATCTTATTCTTCTTTCAGTCTTCACTCTCCTCCTCTTCTTCTTCACCTCCAAAATCATCCTACAGACCATCATCCGATGCTGTCTAGCTACACTGTCCCCTGCCAACACCTTACAGTCTCCAATCTCCTTCAGGTTGCATCTGCTACATAGAACATAGTCCACCTGTGTGCACCTTTCTCCACTCTTATACGTCACCCTGTGATCCTCCTTCTTCTTAAAATACGTGTTCATCACTGCCATTTCCATCCTTTTAGCAAAATCTACCACCATCTGCCCTTTCACATTCCTCTCCTTAAGGTCATACCTACCCATCACCTCCCCATCACCTCTGTTCCCTTCACCTACATGCCCATTAAAGTCTGCCCCAATCACCAATCGTTCTTTCCTACCTTCACTTTCTACCACTTCATCTAATTCATTCCAGAATCTTTCCTTCTCCTCCATCTCACAACCCACTTGTGGAGTATAAGCACTGATGACATTTATCATCAACCCTTCAACTTCCAGCTTCACATTCATCACTCTATCAGAAACTCTCTTCACCTCCACTACACTCATACTGTACTCTTCCTTCAGAATCACCCCATACACTATTTCTCTTTTCATCCACACCATGATAGAACAGTTTAAACACCTCTAATGTTCCTGCTCTTACTCCCTTTTCACTTGGTCTCCTGAACACACAACATATCTACCTTTCTCCTCTCCATCATATCAGCTACCTCTCTCCCTTTACCAGTCATAGTACCAACATTTAAAGTACCAACCCGAACCTCCACTCTCCTACACTTCTCCTTTAGCTACTGTCTCTGTAGACGTCTTCCTCCTCTCCTTCTCCTCCTTCGGCACTCATAAAACATTTTATTCAATTTTTATTTGAAAGATTGAGACAACCTACAAAAAAAAGGTTTATGAGTGTTTGAATATGAGACATGATTACAAAATGCACTGATGTTTGGAGTGAGTTTGGTTTTACTTTTCTCAAAAACTCTACAGTAAAATGACTTAATAATAATAGACATTGATACTGTAAATAAGAATTATTTAAAAGAATCTGCAAAACTACAAAAGAAACTGTTTTATGAGTGTTTGAATATGAGACATGATACAGATGCACTGATGTTTATGTTGTACACTCAAAAAAATTAAATGTGGCTGCTGTTGGCCCAAAGAATATAACTATGTTTAAATTAAATAATGTACTGAAGTTTGTGTATTAAAATTAACAGAGTCGTGTTGACAAAATTAAAAAATAGTAAGATTTCAGTTTAACACAACTAATTTAAGTAAAACGAATGAAATAGAGTTGTGTTGCTTCTGCAGTACCGCGCTTTGGTCAACAGATGGAGTACGCAAACTTTGAATCTGCTTTAATCTGCGCATGTGCGGATATTACTCCACCTGTTGACCAAAGCGCGGTACTGCAGAAGCAACACATTGATTCCCATTTAATGGGAATCAATTTAAACAAAGTTCACGGTGCAAAAAGAGAAAACAAGCGAAGATTTTTACTTGTGGACACACAGCAAGGTGAGATTTTACTTTTTTATCTATATATATATTGAGGATGTCATTAGGTTAGGTTGGTTAATCGTGAATAATCTCATGTTTTGTATGATATTTTCACGATGTTATCGGGTTATGTGTGGGTTTTACATTCATGTTAGTTATGTTCTTGTTTTTCGATTTAATTTAATTTATATTTGTTGAAATGTGATTATTTGATTTTATTATTTGATTCTTATTATTAGGGTAATATTAATCTTTGCCATGCTGTTTGTCTTTGTCTGGCAGGAGGACGGCAGTGATCGGATATTAGTAGGCCATTCCTAGAGGTAATATTTCTAATATATATATATATATATATATATATATATATATATATATATATATATATATATATAAATGTCAATGTTAATATTTGGTACAGTTCCTTTGTTTGCAATTACAGAGGTCAAACGTTTCCTGTAGTTTTTCACCAGGTTTGCACACACTGCAGGAGGGATTTTGGCCCACTCCTCCGCACAGATCTTCTCTAGATCAGTCAGGTTTCTGGCCTGTTGCTGAGAAACAGGGAGTTTGAGCTCCCTCCAAAGATTCTCTATTGGGTTTAGGTCTGGAGACTGGCTAGGCCATGCCAGAACCTTGATATGCTTCTTACAGAGCCACTCCTTGGTTATCCTGGCTGTGTGCTTTGGGTCATTGTCATGTTGGAAGACCCAGCCTCGACCCATCTTCAATGCTCTAACTGAGGGAAGGAGGTTGTTCCCCAAAATCTCGCAATACATGGCCCCGGTCATCCTCTCCTTAATACAGTGCAGTCGCCCTGTCCCATGGGCAGAAAAACACCCCCAAAGCATGATGCTACCACCCCCATGCTTCACAGTAGGGATGGTGTTCTTGGGATGGTACTCATCATTCTTCTTCCTCCAAACACGTTTAGTGGAATTATGACCCAAAAGTTCTATTTTGGTCTCATCTGACCACATGACTTTCTCCCATGACTCCTCTGGATCATCCAAATGGTCATTGGCAAACTTAAGACGTGCCTGGACATGTGCTGGTTTAAGCAGGGGAACCTTCCGTGTTATGCATGATTTCAAACCATGACGTCTTAGTGTATTACCAACAGTAACCTTGGAAACGGTGGTCCCAGCTCTTTTCAGGTCATTGACCAGCTCCTCCCGTGTAGTTCTGGGCTGATTTCTCACCTTCCTTTAGGATCATTGAGACCCCACGAGGTGAGATCTTGCATGGAGCCCCAGTCTGAGGGAGATTGACAGTCATGTTTAGCTTCTTCCATTTTCTAATGATTGCTCCAACAGTGGACCTTTTTTCACCTAGCTGCTTGGCAATTTCCCAGTAGCCCTTTCCAGCCTTGTGGAGGTGTACAATTTTGTCTCCAGTGTCTTTGGACAGCTCTTTGGTCTTGGCCATGTTAGTAGTTGGATTCTTACTGATTGTATGGGGTGGACAAGTGTCTTTATGCAGCTAACGACCTCGAACAGGTGCATCTAATTTAGGATAATAAATGTAGTGGAGGTGGACATTTTAAAGGCAGACTAACAGGTCTTTGAGGGTCAGAATTCTAGCTGATAGACAGATGTTCATAAACTTATTTGCAGCTGTATCGTACAAATAAATAGTTTAAAAATCATATATTGTGATATCTGGATTTCTTTTTTTTTAATTATATCTCTCACAGTGGACGTGCACCTACGATGACAATTTCAGACCCCTCCATGATTTCTAAGTGGGAGAACTTGCAAAATAGCAGGGTGTTCAAATACTTATTTTCCTCACTGTAAGTTCTCTAGACCCCAAAATATGTCCTTATACCTCCGGCTTCCAAATCAGACGCATTCATTCATCTTAGTCAATATTTGCTCACACACTACACTTATCTCTTTTTATGATCAGTTTAAGAGTCATATATCATTAATTTATCTTTTAGTAATTAAATGAAAATATTAAACCATTATATCTTAATTATTATAATTATAATAATAATTACTATTATATGTTCTCTCTCTCTATATATTGGTCGTAGTCCTCCAGATATCACTTGATGCCTCTGATGAACTTAAAGGGGCTATAGTTTCCCCTTCAAACAGTGAAAATCTGTTTGATTGATATTGTCAGGGGGACCGAGCAAGCACTAGTGCTGTCTCTCGACTGGATGGTTGATTTGACAGTTGTTGCATTTATATTCCAAGTACCTTCTCAGAGCCCCGTTGAGCAAATGAAGCATGGCAGATTTCAAACAGTCGAAAAAGGCGATCAACGTCAACCATGCTTTGAGCAGTGCGTCAGGTCGAATCTTGCACAATCGGTATAATCGTTTTGCTGATCAAATCAAATCAAATCGACCTTTTCGCTTAGCGAACAGTTTTTCGACCGAAATTTGCGCCCGCTGAACGACCAAAAGCCCGCTCATCGACCTTTTTTTTTTACCCCGACCCAAGTGGAGCGAGGAAAAGGATCTTCCCAGTATCGCCTCAGCCTTCGTGAAAGAGCATCTATCGTAAAATATACTTCGGTTTGTGAACAATAAAGTTTTATTTAGCGGTCGTGCGTGTATATTGTATATTGCGTATACATTCGCTCTTTGACCTTTTCGCATTTCGACCGGTTTTAAGGAACGGATTAAGGTCGATAAGCGGGGTACCACTGTACTAACATCAATTAGACAATAGAAAAGTCTAAAGAACACAAGAAGGAGATCTATCTTTGCTTCATCCTATACAGCAAAGCCTTCGTCTGCGTGGATCACCAGAAACTTTGGACTACCTTGAAGGATATGAGTGTGCCAATCCATCTGATCAGACTCATTAGGAACCTTTACTTCGAACAAGAAGCAACAGTCCACACGGAACACGCCCTGGTTTAAAGTGGAGCGGGGCGTCAGACAAGGCTGCATCCTGTCCCCATTTCTCTTCCACTTCAAAGGCTGGACTTGCAGAAAAAAGAAGGAATCACAATTGCTAAACGAATCATCAACAATCTCAGATGCGCAGGTGATGCAACGTTGATAACAACAAGCGCAGATGGAAGGACTTATTACGGAGCCTGGGAACATGGGACTGCATTTTTATCAGCGACAACGGCAGTGGGTAGAAACTGAATATTTTTATTGATTAAAACATCAACTCCTCTTAATTTAGAATGAAACTTAGAATGAAAGACATGCCGTATCCATAGGAGCCTGCAGCCTGTAATAATCTTTACATTTGTGATGAATCTCTTGCAAAAACAATAAAGTTTACGGTTTAGTCGTTTTAAATGGCTAAAAATGTTACCACGTTTAGACGGGCTACTCATGCCACATGTATTCCAGCTAATCGAAATGAATCAGTGTGCCTACACCAGGAGCACGGGAATTCAACTTAATAGAACACATTTAAGTATTAATGAATTCAAGAGCAAATTAAATTCATTTTATTTCTATCTGTTTATATAAAGTGTTTGTGTATTTTTTATTAAACTATATCTATATATATATATATATATATATATATATATATATATATATATATATATATATAAGATCCGCATATTTGCTGAGGATGAAGACACCAGGAAGGAGGAAAAGAGGAAGACCAAGGAGGAGGTTTATGGATGTGGTGAGGGAAGATGTGCAGGTAGTTGGTTTGAAAGAGACAGATGTGGAGGATGGGGGGCAGGGGGAGGGGGTATGGCGACGGATGAGCCTCTGTGGCGCCCCCTTATGGGAGCAGCCGAAAAAAGATACATACATACAAACGTGCATCTCAATAAGTTATAATGTGGAAAAGTTCCTTTATTTTAGTAATTCAACTTAAATTGTGAAACTCGTGTATTAAATAAATTCAGTGCACACAGACTGAAGTAGTTTAAGTGATCATGGACAATTCTGAAGTACAACATGGCTGAAATACTCAGCTCAGGTCAGGTTTCAGCTCTGCCTTTTTTTGCCTCTTTTTTTCCAATTCCACTTTTCTGTTCAGTTGGAAGTTTCCTTCTTTGGGGTTCTTAGCCTTGTCTGATAGCTCTTTTAAGTAAATTTCTCTCCAGATGTCTTGAGCAACAAGCACAAGGTACATTTTTATTTTATTCTACAACCTCCATTTTCTTTTTGTCGTCTGCTTTTATTTATTTGTTAAATTTTTGTATGTCCCTTTTTTTTGGCCATTGCAAAACTCCCTTTGTCCAGTCAACCATTTTTTTAAATGTTTTTTTATTATTTCAATCTCAATGTCTCTGTGTTGCATCATTATGATGGGGTGAAACTGCTTTTTTCCTGAATTATGATGTAAGCTTGTTTTACTCTGCTCGAGTTTCTTCAGTGTCCTGGGTTTCTATTTTTAATACCACATCAGTTGGACATTTATCTGTTGTACTATTGAACATGTTCCCCCTTCCAACGAGTTTAGTTTGTCAATGCACCATTCCAGGTTCAATTGTCACAATTGCTGTTAATCCTGAGCAATAATTATATCAACAATCTTAAACATAGCTTCTTTTTTTATTCAACCAAACTAGAATTTTATAATAAAATCAAACTGTGGCTTATACCAAAATTTAACATTTAAAATTTATTTGACAGTTCTTGCATTTATCTTCCAAGTACCTTCTCAGAGCCCCATTAAGCAAATCACTTTGAGACGACTCGTTCTTTTGAATCACATTAAAGAATCGTTCATAAATGACTCATCACTAGCTAGCTCCACTGTGTGTGATGGGAAGCACCGTAAAGAGTGGTGAAAATCCCCCATCACTGACACACAACTACCTGCCATTAAGCTTTACCACAGGAGATATCTACGTGTAGATATCTACACAGTGTAGATATCTACACAGAGAACACACCATCAGGGACTCCTCACATCCCAGCCACAAACTTTTCAACCTCCTTCCATCCAGAATGAGATACAGAAACATACACAGCAGGTCCAGAGCCAGTGGGGGGGTTTTGTTTCTCCATCAGCTTTAATACTGTTGTACATACAATGTTCATATTCCATTTTGTACATTTATATACAGTACAGACCAAAAGTTTGGACACACCTTCTCATTCAAAGAGTTTTCTTTATTTTCATGACTATGAAAAGTGTAGAGTCACACTGAAGGCATCAAAACTATGAATTAACACGTGGAATTATATACATAACAAAAAAGTGTGAAACAACTGAAAATATGTCATATTGTAGGTTCTTCAAGGTAGCCACCTTTTGCTTTGATTACTGCTTTGCACACTCTTGGCATTCTCTTGATGAGCTTCAAGAGGTAGTCACCTGAAATGGTTTTCACTTCACAGGTGTGCCCTGTCAGGTTTAATAAGTGTGATTTCTTGCCTTATAAATGGGGTTGGGACCATCAGTTGTGTTGTGCAGAAGTCAGGTGGATACACAGCTGATAGTCCTACTGAATAGACTGTTAGAATTTGTATTATGGCAAGAAAAAAGCAGCTAAGTACAGAAAAACGAGTGACCATCATTACTTTAAGAAATGAAGGTCAGTCAGTCCGAAAAATTGGGAAAACTTTGAAAGTGTCCCCAAGTGCAGTCACAAAAACCATCAAGCGCTACAAAGAAACTGGCTCACATGCGGACCGCCCCAGGAAAGGAAGACCAAGAGTCACCTCTGCTGCGGAGGATAAGTTCATCTGAGTCACCAGCCTCAGAAATCACAGGTTAACAGCAGCTCAGATTAGAGACCAGGTCAATGGCACACAGAGTTCTAGCAGCAGACACATCTCTACAACAACTGTTAAGAGGAGACTGTGTGAATCAGGCCTTCATATTAGAATATCTGCTAGGAAACCACTGCTAAAGAAAGGCAACAAGCAGAAGAGACTTGTTTGGGCTAAAGAACACAAGGAATGGACATTAGACCAGTGGAAATCTGTGCTTTGGTCTGATGAGTCCAAATTTGAGATCTTTGGTTCCAACCACCATGTCTTTGTGCGACGCAGAAAAGGTGAACGGATGGACTCTACATGCCTGGTTCCCACCGTGAAGCATGGTTCCCACCGTGAAGCACAGTGACACTGTTGGGGATTTACGGGCTATTTCACCAAGAAGGAGAGTGATGGGGTGCTGCGCCAGATGACCTGGCCTCCACAGTCACCGGACCTGAACCCAATTGAGATGGTTTGGGGTGAGCTGGACCGCAGAGTGAAGGCAAAAGGGCCAACATGTGCTAAGCATCTCTGGGAACTCCTTCAAGACTGTTGGAAGACTATTTCAGGTGACTACCTCTTGAAGCTCATCAAGAGAATGCCAATAGTGTGCAAAGCAGTAATCAAAGCAAAAGGTGGCTACTTTGAAGAACCTAGAATATGACATATTTTCAGTTGTTTCACACTTTTTTGTTATGTATATAATTCCACATGTGTTAATTCATAGTTTTGATGCCTTCAGTGTGAATCTACAATTTTCATAGTCATGAAAATAAAGAAAACTCTTTGAATGAGAAGGTGTGTCCAAACTTTTGGTCTGTACTGTATATCCCACATTCTCTATATATATTTAGTTGTTTAACAATACACAAAATTCACATTTCAGTATATACGGTTAGGAGGAAGAAATGCAGCTGGACTTCTAATCATCGAGACAGTTTAGTGCTCATCTAAAAATAACTCGACATAACTATAACAAAATTCATTTCCTTTAAGAGCAAATACAATTATAATTATAATTAAAATCTAAAACCTTAACCTTAAACCTTAAGCATAAGATAACTTTCTTTCGGCTTCTCTCATTAGGGGTCACCACAGCGGATCATCCGTATTTGTGATCCGCATGTTTGATTTGGCACGTTTTTACGCTGGATGCCCTTCCTAATACACCTTTCCCAATTTATCCGGGCTTGGGACCGGCACGAAGTGTGTCTTGTGCAACCCTAATAGCTGGGTTTGGCTCCCTGACCGGGAATCAACCAGGGCTCCTCCTTAAACATGGCCCCCTTCTTCATCAGGTGTTCAACAAACTCCTTGAGGGCCCCGTGTCCTGCTGCTCTCTGGCACTGGTATTTAGCTGCATTGAGAACCACAATGGGGACGTCGAAAGGCACTGCGCTGAGACCGGCCAGGTTCAGGCAGTCCACATCTGGCACATCATTACCTGCAGAGAGGGAACAGCTATGAAACAGCTAGATTTCTGGATAGATCATCTTTGTTTTATGATTATTTGCTTCAGTACAACCACTTAGAGATTTACAGTAAGAGAAGTATAGAGAAGGTCAGAAGGAGCTGCATTGTGTGTTTGTGAATTTAGAGAAAGCGTACAACAGGGTGGAGAGACCCCCTAAAACCTACACCACAAGACATGCTTTTCAATTTCGAATTGCCCAGAGGTTCTGCACGCTCACCCATAAAGGCCACGTTCTTCCACTTGAGCCTCTTCTCTTTCAGCAGTCTCTCCAGTTCCACTTGTTTATCTTCTTTCAGATGCTTCACTTTACAACCTGTTTTCTCATACAGCTTCTCTGCAAACGCGTCTGAAACCGGATCATCACTAGATAAGATAAGGATCACCTGTGGAAAAGATTTAGAAGAACTTCAGACACGAACATGTCAGATTTAAATAGAAGAAGCAGGCTTTAATATCCACCTGGTCCAAGTTTTTAATAATGTTCTTTATGTCCTAACTTTTTACACAGCAGGTCACTGGATCTTAATTACAGTAGGATTTAAGAAAAAGTGCTTACATTTCTTTTCATTACTCATTTAACAAAAATAAATGCACACTTTTTTAGCATGGTTCCTCCATAGTTTCTCTATAGTTCCTCCACCAAAAGCTCATGTAATAAACCTTATCTGAGCTGATATTAACGAAGCGGCTCAATACAGAAAGACTCGTCCAAATACTTCCATCCAAAACTCCTCTGAACTTCAGCATAATTGAGAGAATTCCTTGTGCTTTTGTGGGTCTTTTCTGTTCAGATTGGGATTTGAAGTGATTATTTTCATACATCATGTTTTGCTCAATAGTGCATGGAGTTTTACTGCTATCTGGTGATACGCTGTACAGCATTAATACTAATTTACTGTTTGAGTTTGGAAATTGATCAACTTATTAATAAAAACGCTTTAAATGTGATCATATTGATATTTGGTTTGTGTAATTAGAATGTACAGGAGACACTATAAAGAATGATAAAAGCAGGATAAATGAAGACGCATGAATCTACTGTACGTTTCATTTACTGCTTAAAAAAAAAAAAAACAGCAGTCCAACCTTAAAGAAATGAAGAATGTTTGTTTTGGTGTGGTTTCTGAGCGAAAACAATGATCTCAGGTCAGTTTAAAAAGCAGCTTTAACTGACCTCTATCTTCTTGTTCTTCAGCATGTTGATGGCGGTCAGGTCTATGGTGTTAAAAGAAAACATCTCCTCTCCTGTTGAAGACAGATAGACCTGTCCATCAGTCAGGCAGCCCGATACGTTACACAGGAGCATGCGCAACTTCCCCAGATTATCTTTACCAAAGTAACCGAACCTGCATAAACAACAAAACACAAACATACACACATGCACACACACACACACATGCACACAGGATGTTGATTTTCAAGGTGTTTCAAGAGAAACCGGTACAGAACTCATTTACCTGAGAACCCTCTGTTCTGCTACTGGCCAGTCGATGTCCACATCGATATCAACACTGTTCTCTGGGAGCATCTCAAAGTAGGTAACCTTCCCTCCCTATATAATGTACCAAAGGGGAAGAATTGTTATAGAACACAACGTGTGGTCTGATTTCATAAAACTGAACAAATGTGAAGATCCTGATAGATTATAGACAGTGTATAAAGTCACACACTCTCATCTGTATCAGTGGACATTGATAATAGACAAAAAGCTTCTGATGGGCATGAGGCTGATAACCTCACATGATCACTCAACACCAGCTCCATCACCATCACCAAGAGCCCAGCAGCATCTCTACTTCCTGAGAAGGCTGAGAAAGTACTAAACTGTACAACCTGAACTCAACACACACTAATTACTTATCTCAATCCATTCCACCACCATTTATTTATTATTTATAATTAACCATGTTACACTGTTTACATGCTGTTTTTCTGCACATCTGGACTGCTGCTGTTTCTACACTGCATTGTGTTTGTTTACATAAACTCATTGTTCATAGTCTTTTATAGTTCTCTTTACACAGTACTGTATAATCAGAGTATACAGCAGGTTTAGTGCTCGGCACGCTCGTGTTGTGTGTTTTTTACACTGTCTTGTCTTGTCTGCACTTTATGTAGCTTTACGTTGTGTTGTAGCTGTGAGTTGTTTATTGTAGCACCAGGGTTCAGGAGGAACGTTGTCTCGTTTTTACTGTGTACCACTGTGTATAGTAGAAAAAATAATTAAAGCCTCTTGACTTGACTTGACAAGGATCTGATGTGCAAGTGGTTCATTTTTTTTCTTTAATTGTTTTTGGGTGTGTGACGCTTGTGAAACTTTTTTCTTGTTTACTTTTCAGACAGTAAAATGGTCAAAGGACAGAGTCCAGAGTTAAATAAAGAATAATAAAGATTTATAACATAATGGCTTGTGTTGTTGTACGACATGTTTTTATTCGTCTTGTGCACTGTAATTAACTGGTTGTTTCTCTATTATTTCTATTTCTCTTCTTTAATTCATCATTTCTGAACCGCAGGTTACAGAGGAATAATGAACAAATAAAAAACTGTCTTTTCCTGTTTCCTATTTCTCACTTAAATGCCTAAAATCACAACCCAATAGTGCAGCATTTATAGCCGTGACCCACCTGCAGCAGTCCTTTATTTATAAGATCTTTTGTGGCGAAGTAAAAGGATCCATTTTCACAGAGTTCTCCGTCCCAGTCCTGACGACGAGGTCTGCATGAAGGATTCAGGTTCAGAGGTTCAGTGGCTTCTTGTGGAAAGAAGAAACACAGAGGTGATTACAAATGAATGAACGGGGACAGTGAACAGATTGTGTGTGAATTGTCCTCGTCCTGCTTTAATTGATTTGTAATCACCTATGAATCTTTATCAGAATAATTACGGACGAACCTTCTTCTTTTGTCTCCTTCCAGCGGAAGTGATATCGGCGGACCACGGAGAAGACCGAATCGTAGCCATGCTTGGTCATCATCTCCACAGCCTCTATCAGGTGGTCCGGGTGAAGGCACGGTGACGTGGCCTGGATGTTACAGATGATATCCACTTCTGCAGATCACCACACACACACACGTTAAACACACACGTTAAACACACACGTTCTCATGATTTTGAGGCGTAGCCGTAGGGATTAGTGATCATTCAGCTATTAGTGTGATCAGACAATGAGACTGGACTTTGGTACAGAAGAGCACAGGAGAGGAGTGTGATGTGATGATCTTGCCTGGGTTCATTCTGGAAAACTCCTGTAGTGTCTCCAGTGATGTTGAGGTGTCTTTGGAGACTTCTGGACTCCGTCTGTGTACCTGAGCCCCCCAGTTTTTTGCCACTCGCTCAATTTCGTCATGGTCTGTGGACACCCAGATACTGTGGAAATGGAGGACAAACAGAATTCCAGGACTGAACATACAAGACAGCGAGAAAAGACAACAAGACACACAGATTCTACAGGACAGAGTGAAGGTACCTGTGGAAAACCTGGGAGTCCCGAGCAGCTCGTAAGACCCAGGCGATGAGAGGAACTCCAGCCAGGAGCTTGATGTTCTTCAGAGGGATTCCTTTACTGCCTCCGCGAGCCAAAATCACTGCAGCGATGTGTTTCTCACCACCATCATAATCAAAACCATGATCGAATATCCGCACGCGCTTGTTCGAGCGATTATTGCACTCCTCTGCATCTCCAGCACGCTTTGACAAGGAGGCCATTTCCCCGTTATTTCCTTGTACGCGCAGTGTAGATTCAGCCAATTTTCAGAGTTTTTCGACTTTCCAAAAAAAAACCTAAAATAAAATATGAAGTGGTTACCAGGTGGTTGTGCTTCTGTTGGGCTCAGCAGCAGCTCTTCCGAGCGTTTGGATGGGGAAATGGCGAACTTCGGTCAAGCCATCCCCAGTTTAAAAATACACAGTCAAACTAGCCGCATGTTTCTCTGTGTTGCACATCTAATCGTACACTTACGGTGGTGAGAGTGGTCAACAAAGATAAAGATATAGTAAAGACAATTTAGAAAGGCGTTCCCGTTTAATAAAAAAACAATAAAAAGACATTAAAAAAATTATGTATTGCTATGTTTAATCAAAACACAAATAATACAATTTCATGTTTGTGGTGTTTGTCGTGCTAGTCATTCATATATTATATATATATATTTTGTTAGGAAGTTTTCCTATCTAGCTCGAAGGACCAAATGTTATTAAGTTTTCCTATCTAGCTCGAAGGACCATATAAGGATTCTCACTATCTGGTATGCGTTGATCAGGGGATTGTACTCACCTCAGCGTGTCAGTAAAAACATGATACAGGATTCAGAACACTCTACTTTACTAGGTATAGAATTGATTGTATATGAGGTGATTCTTGCTGTCTTCTGCTAGCTGCTGTTCGGTGGGTTGCGTGATGCAGAATGCAACCGGTCATTGACGACTGCTGCTCGGTGTTCCGGCCTTTTATACTCTTGGTGGAGAATGGTGCACTGTGATGTCACAAGTAGCTTGTCATAGCTTGGTAAACTGTATGTCTGCCTCTAGTGGTGAAGCGTGGAAATACAACTGAATAGGAATCCTTTCTTACATATATATCACACGCACACATCATTTTTGGCCTTGTAGGTGAACATCGGCATTTTGAATCTGACATGTGCAGCTACTGGAAGCCAGTGTAGGAGCAGCAGTGGGGTGGTGTGGGAGAACTTGGGCAGATTGAACACTAGTCGTGCAGCTGCGTTTTAGATCATTTGCAGTGGATGAATAGTGTTCAGAGGAAGACCTGCCAGCAGAGAGCTGCAGTAGTCCAGTCTCGAAATCACAAGAGGCTGAACAAGCACCTGGGCAGCCTGTGCGGACAGAAATGATCAGATGTTGTAGAGAAGAAATCGACACGAACGAGCCACATTAGCAACATGTGAGGAGAAGGACAGTAGATTGTCCATAGTTACTCCAAGGTTATGAGCAGTGGCTGTAGGGGAGAGCAGAGAGTCATGAAGAGCTATTCTAAAATTTTTACCTGGAGTCACCTAGGATGACCAGCAGTTCTGCTTTACTGGGGTTGAGTTTTAAGGAGGGGACCAAGTACCAAGCCTTGTGGGTCACCAGTGGTGATTCTGCATGGGACAGTGTATCCCCTCCATGTTACCTGGTATGAGCAACCTTCCACGTAGGAAGAAAACCATTCCCATGCTGTTCCGCAGATACCGAGGCTCCTGAGGGTAGACAAGAGAGATCAGAGACAAGTAGATCAGCTTGGCTAATCGAGCAGCATGCAGTTTCTCAAACAGCCAAAAGGGACATCTCTGTGAAATGTGCTGCTTTGAAGCCAGACTGGTTTGGATCATGGAGATTGTTCTGTGAGAGATAGACGAACAGTTAATTAAAAACACTGTGTTCCAGAAATTTAGAAAGAAAGGCAAGAAGTGATACCGGTCTGTAGTTGTGTAATAGATGTCTGATCCAGAGCAGGTTTCTTCAAGATGGGAACACTCATAATACATTTTCTTTTGTAGGTTTGCTCAAGCTTTTAAATAATAATTAAAGAAAATGTTTGACTGTTTGAATATGTAACATGACTGAAAATACACTGATGTTTGGAGTGAGTACGAGTTTACTTTTCTCAAAAACTGTACAGTAAAATGACTTGAAATTGAATAGACCTAATAATTATAATAGACACAGACTTGTTTTTGTGAGAGTATAGGACGAACACACACACGAGAGCTGAGAGTCCCAAAAAAAAATAAAAAATAAATAAATTCACAGGATGTCTTTATTTGTTGTTTACAGGAGTGCTGAAGAAAAGAAGTGAAATTTTTGTATAGAACTGCGAATTAGTCCTTAACGCCGCGCCCGCTGGAGCTTCCGATGTAGCGCCGCCCCAAATGGGTGTTGTTCGCGGCCACGGCCCGTCCAAAGTGGGTGCTCGGTGCCCTCGGCACGTAGAGGTCTTTATACAGTCGTCGGAAGAGACTCGGCGTATTCGCGGCGGTAGCTCGCGCTGCTCTCCCCACTGTCGCTGCTTCCTGTCAAGAAACCGGGCACCAACCACCCCCGTGTGCTCCTTAGTGGATCCTTCTATATCCCTCCTTCTCCTTGATGAGCATGGGGAGGTAGCGTTCTCGTCATGAGCTTCCAGCCGTGCCTTGTTATGCCACTCCGCCCCGCTGCCATGTGCTCTGCAGCTTTCCACAACACGGGTGCTGATATGGCGCTGTCCATCCAGCACCCCCCTGGTTGTCGTGTTCGGAGCGCTTGCCTGGGACGTGATGCCGTATATATGGTGTGTATATATATATTTACATCACAAACATGAAATTGTATCATTTGTGTTTTGATAAAAAAATAGCAATACATACATTTTTTTAATGTCTTTTTATTTTATTTTTATAAGGGAAACGCCATTCTGAAGCGTCTTTATATTTTGACCACGCCCCCCACCCATACTGTATGTGCACGATTAGACATGCACCACACAGAAAAGTGCTGCTGGCTTGACCGTGGATTTTCAAGCTGCAGTTGGCTTGACAGCAGTAATGGTGACAACGTGGAAAGGAGGCGAAGGTGTGGCGATTCTGGAAGCGATCCGGAAATAGAAGAAGAAACAGTGAGAATTGAAGACGGAGGAAGCAGAGTAAATGAATTTTATTCCATTTTATTGTAATTTAATTTGATTCAATTTACTTCAATTCTTTACTTTTAGTTGCAGCTTTTTCTTTATCTTTGACTCTCGTTTCTTTTTCAACTTTCTTCAGGTCCTCGGCGTATGATATTCCTTTTTCTATTCTTACACTTTGTACTTTCATCATTTTCTGTCTCACCTGGCATTCTCCGTAATCTGCAACTCCTTGTTCGCATTTGCCAATTTCATGCTCCCCTCCACATCTCGCACAAATCTTTGCTTTCCTCCACAAACTGCCGCCACATGAACATATCTTTGACATTTATAACATCTTAACAGTGGTACAAATTGACAGACCGCAGAACTCTCATAGCCCAAGAAAATCCTTATAGGCAGCAACTGTGCACCTACATCATCTGGAGCAGTTCAGAATCAATACGTGTCTAATAACATGGCAAAAACATAAAAAATGTCAATAAAATACAATCTACTCACCAGAGATGCATACCCATAATGTGCACCGCTCCTCAGAGTTACCGCTCGTATTTACTGGTCTGGAAGTGGAGAACAAACCCTTTCCCGGGCTGAGACACGCTAGCTAGCTTCGGGGTTGGCCGACCTCCTCACGATGTCTAGGAACAAATATTAGAATTTAGGTTGTGAATGTAAGTCAGTGCTTCTAATAACGTTTAGGACAGCAGAGAAGACTTTGCTAGCCCTGACAGCCCTCCACTGCTTTTTTTGCTTTTTGAGTTTGTATCACTCAATTCTGAAATAGTGAGATTTATAAAGATAAAAAGTCACAGTAAACATTTTTTTTCTTATTTGGCGGAAACGGGCTTCCATACCAAACCTTCCCAGAATTATGCCAAAGCATCGGTGAGGACATTGGAATTAACAAGTTATGGGAGATGGTTTGAAGGATGAGTGGCAAAATACCAGCTCTAATTGATAAAGACAAATTAACAATTACAGATGTAGAAAAAGCAGAAGTATTAGCAGAAACATTAGTGTCAATAATATTTCTTAAGTAATGAGAAGATACAGGACACAATGTATTAGAGAAAATCCAATAATCTTAAAGAAAATGGGACATGGTGGTGAGGAAACAGAAACAGAGTTAACACTGTATAAACTAAAGAGAGTGTTATCAAGGTTAAGAAAAACTGTAATAAATTATGGGAAACAGGAAAACTGCCAAAAGAATGGAAACACAGAATAATAGTATCAATTGCTAAACCAGAAAAAGACCAATAAGCAATTATAGGCCTATAGCACTAACTTGTGTAAACTTATGTAGAGAATGGTAATGTCTATATTAATGTAACAAATTGAGAAAAAGTCCCAGTCCCAAAGTGGTGTCAGGAAAGACAGGAATACCATAGACTCTGCAATTAGTTTGGAAGCAGCGATAAGAAAAGCCCAAATTAATATAGAGGTATTTTATGGTGAGGGTGAGACCTGAGATGTTGTATGATTTCTACGTCACCTCGCTCATGACCTCGCTTCCGGTGACGTAGCTTCCTGTGTTTGACTGGTTTGCCGCGAGTTCCGTGTTTGTATTTGTTTGTGTTTTTCTTTTTTAATAATGCTAAATTGTTTTTTGTCTTCCTGACTTGTGCCTGTAGTCAGTTAACTCGACTACCACTAGCGCTTACTATATTCATTGCCTCTCACTTCATCATATCTGTGTATCTTAAACCTGTTCGTGATTATAAGCACTATGCCGGCCGGAGCTCCTTTAAGAAGGTTGCGCGTCTAACTGTGCACTTACGGTATATAAATAGACGTAAAGACGCTTCAGAACGGCGTTTCCGTTATAAAAAAAACCCTACAAAATACGACATAAATAGATATAAATTTTTATAATTGTATTATTTATATAATAATTATTTACATTGTCTCTGTCTATTACAGTCTTGAATTTCAAGTCATTTTACTGTGGAGTTTTTGAGAAAGTAAAGGGAAAATCACTCTAAACCTCAGTGCATTTTATATTATGTTCCACATTCACTCTAAAGACAGAGACACTCTAAATAATAATTATTTGAAAGAATAACCAAACCTATAAAGGAAAATGTTTTATAAGTGTTTGAAAATGAAACATGATTGAAAAAGCACTGAGATCTTTTTTGGGTTTTTTTTTATAACGGAAACGCCGGTCGGAAGCGTTTTTACATCTATTTTGACCACGCCCACCACCCATACCGCGAGTGCACGATTAGACCCGCAACACAAAGAAAAGTGCGGCTCTTTAACCGCAGTTATCCATTTGGAGTTGCTCTGACCCACGTTTATATGTAACCCGGAAGTGCTACAGTACTTCCTGTAATGTGTAAACACACATCAGCATTTTAAAAGTTTTCGCGTATTTCTCATTAATCCGTTTGTACTACTAATTAAATTGAATTATCATTATAAACTAAAGTAGGCCAAATTTACACTATCATTCACTAACAAAAGTTAAAATCAAACTTAATTTACCGCCATTACTGAATTATTTAGCTTCGGGTGTAGTTACATGTGATTGGTTGCTGACACGTTTGTCAATGCTGATTGGCTGCCATCAATGACAGGTCCCGCCTACCAAATAGCAGGTACTTCCTTTTTTTCTTCAGAGCCCACACTGAACATTTTAATTATAGAATAAAATTAATAAAAATTATAGTTAACCGGATTCACTGCATTTTCTTTAAAGGGTCTCCCCACGTGCTATACACCGAAATAACTGTGTGGGTGGGGGTGTGTGGGTGTGGGTGTGTATATGAGGAAGAGAGAGCGGAAATGGCCTTCTCGAAGAAGTGTGCAGATGGAGCTGGAGAAAAGTACAACAATCTCCCGAAGAAGCGTGCAGATAGAGCTGCAAAACAGAACAGCAATCTTTCGAAGAAGCGCATGCGTTTAGATAATGATGTTGATAATAGTGATGGTTGTGATGATGGTGGAGAAGATGGTGGTGGTGAGAAACACATCGCTGCAGTGATTTTGGCTCGCGGAGGCAGTAAAGGAATCCCTCTGAAGAACATCAAGCTCCTGGCTGGAGTTCCTCTCATCGCCTGGGTCTTACGAACTGCTCGGGACTCCCAGGTTTTCCACAGGTACCTTCACTCTGTCCTGTAGAATCTGTGTGTCTCGTTGTCTTTTCTCGCTGTCTTGTATGTTCAGTCCTGGAATTCTGTTTGTCCTCCATTTCCACAGTATCTGGGTGTCCACAGACCATGACGAAATTGAGCGAGTGGCAAAAAACTGGGGGGCTCAGGTACACAGACGGAGTCCAGAAGTCTCCAAAGACACCTCAACATCACTGGAGACACTACAGGAGTTTTCCAGAATGAACCCAGGCAAGATCATCACATCACACTCCTCTCCTGTGCTCTTCTGTACCAAATTCCACAGTCTCAGTGTCTGATCACACTAATAGCTGAATGATAACTAATCCCTACGGCTACTCCTCAAAATCATGGGAACTCTTCTGGGAAGAGTGGTCAGGTGTCCACATACATTTAGTGTCCTTTCTTAATAAAATGCATCCCCTGCATAAGTGTAATTCAGTGCTTAGCTCCAGGCTGGAGGACAGACTCTAAAGGGGGTGACTACTTATGCAGTTGTATTTCATTCTTTGTTTGTTAATTATTTAAAAGATCCATCTACACGTCATTCATGAGAAAACAGTGATGTGTTTGTGTTTAACGTGTGTGTGTGGTGGTGATCTGCAGAAGTGGATATTATCTGTAACATCCAGGCCACGTCACCGTGCCTTCACCCGCACCACCTGATAGAGGCTGTGGAGATGATGACCAAGCAAGGCTACAATTCGGTCTTCTCCGTGGTCCGACGACATCACTTCCGCTGGAAGGAGACAAAAAAAGGAGGTTCGTCCGTAATTATTCTGATAAAGATTCATAGGTGATTACAAATCAATTAAAGCAGGACGAGGACAATTCACACACAATCTGTTCACTGTCCTCGTTCATTTATTTGTAATCACCTCTGTTTTTCTTCTTTCCACAAGAAGCCACTGAACCTCTGAACCTGAATCCTTCATGCAGACCTCGTCGTCAGGACTGGGACGGAGAACTCTGTGAAAATGGATCCTTTTACTTCGCCACAAAAGATCTTATAAATAAAGGACTGCTGCAGGTGGTTCACGGCTATAAATGCTGCACTATTGGGTTGTGATTTTAGGCATTTAAGTGAGAAATAGGAAACAGGAAAGACAGTTTTTTATTTGTTTATTATTCATCTGTAACCTGCAGTTTAGAAATGATGAATTAAAGAAGAGAAATAGAAATAATAGAGAAACAACCATTTAATTACAGTGCACAAGACGAATAATAACATGTCGTACAACAACACAAGCCGTTATGTTATAACTTTCTTTCGGCTTCTCCCGTTAGGGGTCGCCACAGCGGATCATCCACATGTTTGATTTGGCACATGTTTTTATGCTGGATGCCCTTCCTAACACAAACCTCCTCATTTATCCGGGCTTGGGAACGGCACTAAGAGTGGCTGGGGTTGGTTCCCTGACCGGGGATCGAACCCGGGCCGCAGCGGTGAGAGCGCCGCATCCTAACCACTAGACCACCAGGGAACCCGAGCCGTTATGTTATAAATCTTTATTATTCTTTATTTAACTCTGAACTCTGCCCTTTGGCCATTTTACTGTCTTAAAAGTAAAAAAAAGATGAAGAACCACTCGCACATCAGAGCCTCATGCCCATCAGAAGCTTGTTGTCTATTATTAATGTCCACTGATACAGATGAGAGTGTGTGACTTTATACACTGTCTATAATCTATCAGGATCTTCACATTTGTTCAGTTTTATGAAATCAGACCACACGTGTTCTATAACAATTCTTCCCCTTTGGTACATTATATAGGGAGGGAAGGTCGCCTACTTTGAGATGCCCCCAGAGAACAGTGTTGATATTGATGTGGACATCGACTGGCCTGTAGCAGAACAGAGGGTTCTCAGGTAAATGAGTTCTGTACCGGTTTCTCTTGGAACACCTTGAAAATCAACATCCTGTGTGCATGTGTGTATGTTTGTGTTTTGTTGTTTATGCAGTTTCGGTTACTTTGGTAAAGATAATCTGGGGAAGTTGCGCCTGCTCCTGTGTAATGTATCGGGCTGCCTGACTGATGGACAGGTCTATCTGTCTTCAACGGGAGAGGAGATGTTTTCTTTCAACACCAAAGACCTGGCCGCCATCCGCATGCTGAAGAATGAGAAGATACAGGTCAGTTCAAGCTGAGATTATTGTGTTCACTCAGAAACCACACCAAACCAAACATTCTTCATTTCTTTAAGGTTGGACTGCTGTCTTTTTTTTTAAGCAGTAAATGAAACGTACAGTAGATTCATGCGTCTTCATTTATCCTGCTTTCATCAAGTTTAATAGTGTCTCCTGTACATTCTAATTACACAAACCAAATATCAATATGATCACATTTAAACCTCTTTTATTAATAATTTAATCAATTTCCAAACTGAAACAGTAAATTAGTATTAATGCTGTACAGCAGATAGCAGTAAAACTCCATGCACTATTGAGCAAAACATGATGATGTATGAAAATGATCACTTCAAATCCCAATCTGAACAGAAAAGACCCACAAAAGCACAAGGAATTCTCTTAATTATGCTGAAGTTCAGAGGAGTTTTGGATGGAAGTATTTGAATGAGTCTCTATGAGGAACCATAGAGGAACCATGGAGAAACCATGCTAAAAAAAGTGTGCTTTTATTTGTGTTTAATAAATAATGAAAAGAAATGTAAGCACTTCTTCTTAAATCCAACTGTAATTAAGATCCAGTGACCTGCTGTGTAAAAAGTTAGGACATAAAGAACATTATTAAAAACTTGGACCAGGTGGATATTAAAGCCTGCTTCTTCTATTCAAATCTGACATGTTCGTGTCTGAAGTTCTTCTAAATCTTTTCCACAGGTGATCCTTATCTCATCCAGTGATGATCCGATCTCAGACGCGTTTGCAGAGAAGCTGTATGAGAAAACAGGTTGTAAAGTGACGCATCTGAAAGAAGATAAACAAGTGGAACTGGAGAGACTGCTGAAAGAGAAGAGGCTCAAGTGGAAGAACGTGGCCTTTATGGGTGAGCGTGCAGAACCTCTGGGCAATTCGAAAGTGAAAAGCATGTCTTGTGGTGTAGGTTTTAGGGGGTCTCTCCACCCTGTCGTACGCTTTCTCTAAATTCACAAACACACAATGCAGCTCGTTCTGACCTTCTCTATACTTCTCTTACTGTAAATCTCTAAGTGGTTATACTGAAGCAAATAATCATAAAACAAATATGATCCATCCAGAAATCCAGCTGTTTCATAGCTGTTCCCTCTCTGCAGGTAATGATTTGCCAGATGTGGACTGCCTGAACCTGGCCGGTCTCAGCGCAGTGCCTTTCGACGTCCCCATTGTGGTTCTCAATGCAGCTAAATACCAGTGCCAGAGTGCAGCAGGACACGGGGCCCTCAAGGAGTTTGTTGAACACCTTCTCCTGATGAATAAGGGGGCCATGTTTCAGGAGGAGAAGAAGAGAAATTAATTATTGTATTGTTTTATTTTGATTTGATTCTGTATTTTATTTTGTCATAAGGTCATCTATTTGTCTGATTAAGTACATGGCAATAACATAAGGATAATGAATATACAGTGGTAAAGATGTTATCAATGTTTAATCCTCTTATGCTTTGCATGGAGAGCAGGAAAAAAAAAAAAAACAGAAAAGATTTCATGAGCAGGTCAACGAGTTCGGATACGGTCAAATGGCTAGTGATCATCTCGGCATGCTTTGTGATTGGTTCATTCTTGATCACACACGATAGAGCGTGATTTCGCAGAGGAGAACGTTCTGGAAGCACGACTTCGGTGGGATGACGGACAAGTTTCGGATGCACTTCGTTGTCGCGAGGGACATGGTTGGACCATATGTCTTCTCACTTTTTGGATCCCTTTCTTTGCACAGATCTCGTGGACTTTCTCGGGAGTGGATACCATACTTTGTTGGATGTTTTCCAGGATTTTCGTGCCGTCACCATTTTGAAACAGTGACAGAGACACTACGTGCATGCATGTGCGGTAGGATAGTCGAGATGGCCATGCCTAAAGGACAGTGAGATGTATCAGCAGGCTACTGGTAATGTTAAAATGTTTTGGGGGTGATTTGAATGTGAACCTTTTTGTTTAAGAGATAAAAGAAAAAAAAACGACTGTGATATAGTGAGCTGTAAATTTATTTCAAATGGGTTTCAGATAAATGATTTAAACGGATTCATGACTCCATGCCTGTATTTGCTGCTATCCTAGTACGTAACACTGTTAAAGTTGATCTAGCCAAGCGATCTATTGATGTTGTCACATTGATGTTGCCACTGTACTTACTTTTATAAAGCAATCACTGCCACATCAGTATCAGGGCTCTTGATGACTATAGTTTGATGTTCCTTGGCAGCATATTGTGCATATAGACAGATGTACTATAATTTAATGCCATGCCAGCTACTGAGGCTATCTTCATGGCAAGAACAGTTTATAAGAACAAAAATACCATAAAATCAAACAAATAAATATAGCAGAAGACAATTTAAATGAAATTGTTTACATTAATATATGACAGAAATTCTAAAACTTTATCTGATGAGACTTTGCAAAACAACCTTCTGGGGGGTGGTCACGTGACCCTGATCAAGACGGCAGCTTAAGAGTTTTGCTCCGCTTTAGAACTTTAGAACATAATTTGTGCTATTTCGATAGCGTGGAAGGAAATGGAAGGTGGTGAGGATAAGGATTTTCCTATTTTTTATCTACAAGGTCACAAAAAAGTAAGGAGAAAAAGAAAAACACCGCCGCACATGATGGAGAAGGGGAAGAGGCTAGTGCTGGCCTACAATCGGACACTTTACAGATTTTGAGAGAAATTAGGGCTATGGGCACGCGGCTAGACGGTATTGAGGGACAGTTAGGAAAAATTGCTTCCTCTGTTGCAGTCCTCGAGAATGCATTCGCTGCTCTCACTGTACGAGTCACTGACACCGAGACCCGTGTAACTGCAGCCGGGCAGCAGATCTCTGTAGTGGAAGACACGGGGAGTGCACATAGCAACCAGATGGGTAATTTGCGTGCTACCGTGGAGCAACTGCAGGCTAAAGTGGATGATCTGGAAAACCGGGGTCGCCGTAAATACGTGAGGATTGTTGGGCTTTCTGAGAAAGAGGAAGGCAGTGAATCTTTGAATACTTTTTTTTACAGTCTATGTTTCCGGTTTGGCTTCAGCTTCCCACCGGTTTCCCTGCTATCGAGACCGAGAAAGCGCACAGAGCCCCCCTTCCGTCTCAATTAACACCGAACGCGCCGCCGAGGAGTGTTATTGTGCGGTTCCTCCGCTTCCCAGTAAGAGAGGAGGTTTTGAGAGCTGCCAGGAAAACACCGGTAAACCATAGTGGTGCTACGTTACGCTTTTTCCCAGATTTATCGGCAGAGATTGTGTGGAAACGGCGAGCGTTTGGAGGCGTGTGTAAAAGAATGGTGGATCGAGGGTTAGACCATGGCTTTGCTTATCCAGCTAGACTCTGCTGTTTACACAATGGAAAGATCATTCTATTTGACACTGTGGAGGCAGCTACTAACTTTCTGGACGCAGCCAAGTGATCTTTTGCTTTTCTGTAGATAATAGGATTATTCCCGTTTTTTCCCATTCCTTCAATCACTTCGAGGGCGTTTCATGTTTCTCCTTACTGAACTTGAACACAATTATATGGCTTTTTCAGTTTCTTGCAGGACCATTCGGTGGAATTTTGTTTGTTTGGACGAACTTCGGTTCTATATTTAGGACTGTTATGCCGGTCTGCACTAAAGTTATTTATTTATTTAATTATTATTTTTCCTTTTTAGTTTTTAAGGGGTTCTTTCTGTCTGTCGTGTTTCTGGGTGGTCAATGGAGGTGTTGGTGGATGGTGTGTGTGACGAGTTGTTATGTGAGTCCTATCGTTATCTTAATCTTACTTCTGTCGGTCCACAGCATTTAAATACTTTAAACAGCACTGATGTATGTCTAATCTGACTAGGGTGGTCACGTGGAACGTGAAGGGCATGGGTAACGTAGTCAAAAGAAAGAAAGTTCTGACATTCTTGAAGAAGGAAAGGGTAACTATCGCACTCCTACAGGAGAAGCATTTGTCAGACGCCGAACATTTAAAGCTTAAAAGGGACTGGGTTGGAGAAGTATATTTTAGTTCTTTCTCGTTGAATAAACAGGGCGTGGCCATTTTGATACATAAAAATTTTCCTTTCATTTTAGAACAGGTTGAAAAAGATCCTGAAGGCAGATTTGTTCTGATTACTGGTCGCATCTTAGGAAAACCTTGTACTGTTTTAAATGTGTATGCCCCAAATGAGGACAGCCCTGACTTTATATCAAAGATGGTCCTATTGTTTAATCACAAGTGTAATGGCCTGGGGATTATGGCTGGGGACTTTAACTGTGTCATGTATGGTAGGTGTCTAACCTACCATCCATCCTCTTTCACGAGATCATCTGCCCGTTCTTTAAGAACTCTGCAAAATATGTGTTACGCTTCAGGCTTAGTGGACGTATGGAGGGAGCTGCACCCAGGGGTCAAGGATTTTACATTTTATTCCTCTCCCCATAATTCTTATTCCAGATTAGACTATTTATTCTTGCCTTCCAGATTTGTTAATTGTGTGAGATCCTGTGAAATCGGTCCAGTGGTTCTTTCGGACCATAGCCCATTGTATTTAGATTTAACAGGATTATTAACCCCAAAATCATCCTACTGGAAATTCAATAGTTCTCTCCTTAATGACAACGCGTTCTGCCAGTTTCTTGAAGAAAAAATATTCCAGTACTAGCAGGATAACGAATTGGACAGCACCACTAAATGGGATGCGGCTAAGGCCACCTTAAGGGGCCACATTATCTATTTTACCACGTGGCGTAAAAAACAGAAGGCAGAGAACAGGAAAACATTAGAGGAGGAGGTTAAAAGATTGGAATTGATTCATAAACTTTCACCCACGCAAAACAACTGGAATCTTCTAATTAGTGCCAGGTCTAAACTAAACTTAAACTATTTGGAACATGTAAAAAAGTTAGTGATGTTCAGCAGGCAAAGGTTTTATCAGTTTGGGAATAAACCCAGTCATCTCTTGGTATATCAACTTAAATGTGAACAGGCTGAAAGGTCCATTAGGGCCATTGAAATCGCTGAGGGAGTAGTTTCACATGACCCTGCTGTAATAAACTCCAGTTTTAAAGATTTCTGTGAGAATCTGTACATCTCCTCTTGGGCACCCCAAGACCCTTCCACGTTTTTGGATAGGATACCCCTACCCTCAATCTCAGACGAGAACCAGGCTTTTCTCAATACCCCTTTGACTCAAAACTTTTGGTCTGTACTGTATATCGAGCCTTTGGCGGAAAGTATTCGCATGCAGATGATGTTCTTCTTTACTTATAACAGCGACAGTTATTCCCAGTCTGTTGGAGACAATTAGTTGTTTTGGTCAGTTTACTGGATATAAACTAAATTTTGGAAAATCCCATGCCATATTTTTAAATACCCCACAACCGGTTAAGTTACATTGTCCCTTTCACATCACTGACTCTGGGTTTCTTTATTTGGGCATACACATAACCTCTGATTTAAAGGATTTATTCTCTAAGAACTACTCTCCCTTAATAGCGAAACTTAAGCATAATATGAATAGATGGGCCCCTTTACCAATTTCTTTCTTTGGAAGAATTAATACAATCAAAATGAATGTGCTCCCTCGTTTACTCTATTTATTTCAATGTTTACCCTGTTACTTGGACCAGAACTTTTTTAAAGATCTGAATGCAGCTATTGGTAGGTTTGTATGGGACAATAAAAACCTAGGATTAAACGTGCTTCTCTTTTGAAGCCGAGGGAGTGTGGGGGTGGCTCTTTGCCCAATATGCAGCTATTCTATTGGGCTGCTCAGATTAAACAAATGCTTAGGTGGTTTTTAAATGATACAGACTCCTTGTGGGTCATTATGGAATCTTTTGCATGTGTGCTAAGACTGCTAACATCCCTTCCATTTATCCATAACTTTAGAGAGGTCTGCCCAGTAGCTGGGAATTTTTTGCTTTTGAACACTCTTTTGGCTTGGGATGATGTCAGGAGATATCTCAGTGTCCCCAAGAATTTGTCCATGCAATCCCCGATTGCTTTGAACCTTGACTTCCCTGACTCATTGGCCGGTATTGGCCTTCTGGCCTGGGCAGAAAGGGGTATATCTAAATTGGCTGATTTATTTACAGGAGGGGTCTTTAAATCTTTTGAGACACTTAGGATAGATTACCAAATCCCCAAAACAGATTATTTTCAAATTTCTCCAATTACATCATTTTATTCAGTCTGAAGAGAGAGGGGTAAATTCACTGGGAACTTTCTGATGTTGAAGATGATAATCTTCTTCCGAATGGCTCTCCATACGAGAGGAGGTTTTTTTATAAATCAATCTCAAGCTCTGTGCATGAACAAAACTTCAAATTTATATACAGGACATATCTTACCCCAGTACACCTCCACAAAATGTACCCAAATGTATCTCGGATGTGTTTTAAATGCAAATCTGAAATAGGAACTTTGATGCATTTGTTTTGGGACTGTAAGAACATCAAACCTTTTTGGCAGGAGGTACATGATATGGTTCAGAAGATGTTGGATAGACAATTTACTTTGTCTCCAACTATTTATTTACTAAACTGCAAAACATCATTGGATTTCTCTACTGACTCACAGTCTTTGTTAAATATAATTACTTATCTGGCGAAGAAATGCATACTTATTCTCTGGTCATCTCCAAAGGTACCAACTTTAAAGATGTGTTTAGCACAAATGGCTAATCTTCTCCCTTTGGAAAAACTTACGTACGACTTACAGAATAAATCCGATGTATTTTGGCGGATATGGGCCCCTTTGTGGTGTAAGGTGGGGAACCACCCACTGGTCCAACGGCGGTTTCCAGAGGCGTGGCGAAGGATTCTTGCGCGTTCTAGTCTTTCCTTTCACATTAGATAATAAGATTTGGATTAATGCATTTCTTCAATTTGGTTATTAACCTCTTATCTGACTCCAATTAGATAAAACAATTAATATTTTCATAGGTTGTTACTTTACTAATAGTATAATTTGGATGGATGTTTGTTTAGTTATTCTGATAAAGCTCTGGCATTACACTCGTTCATTCGGTTCTCATAGTCGCACATGATCCTAGTATGGGCCCTATAATTAATATACTGGTCAACGGTCATAAGCGAATCGGTATTGGTCGCTGCCAGAGGTTGGACTATACGCTTAAGCGGCCGCTCTCTGCGTGCTCAACTTTAAACATACTTTATTTAGTCCCCTTAGAGGTGACACTTAATTATAACAATAATTATTTCTAACCAAAGTTAATGAATAGAATAATATTGAAATAATCAGAGGATGAGGCTGACCCTATTTAGAGTGATCAGAACTGTTACTCTAAACAGAAATACATATTGTTAGCCTCCACGCTTCTAAGTACACTTAAACTAACGCCAAGTGCTAGTCGTATCTCTCAAATCATCAGCTGATGTATTATTCACTATCTAACTGGGATTTAGGCCGAACCTTGCCCGATTTCAGTCCTTATGGTAACTACGGATGTAACGTTATTACTTGCAGTGTCAACATTTACCGAGCAACACAGAATAAAATCAAACATAATTTATTAACCAGGTAAAAAAATTAAAATTCAAAGCCAATTCATAATACAATTAAAAAATAACACAAATACAAACCAATAGTATTCACGTTTAAACAGGAAATATAAAACCTTTCATACCTGATAAAACACGACACACAGTAATTGTGCGGGAGATCTGTTTACAGATTCCCTGAATTGTTGGTCAGTTCTCCTTAAATACCCAGATAGAGTAAGCATTATGTAAACATTATTTAGCAATGGAAGTTTGCATTGATTGGTTCTTACAGACCTGTGGGAGGCACCTCACCTGTATCCATTTGTAGTGGGGCACACGCCCCTTGCATAGAGTTATGTTTTCTTAACTCTATTAAACCTTTTTTATTATTTGTTTTATTGCTGTGGGAATGGGACCTGTGTACCAGTCGCGATAAACCTTTGTAAAGAAATGAAACATGAACATTTTCCGTCGTTATTTACATGTGATATGACCTTTCTTACACATAATCATCTGGTGTGCTATAGAATGTCCTGTGTTTGAGAATGTAACAAGAAAAGGAGGGGTAGAGGGGTCAGACATTTGTCTGCAGATTTGTCTGCTACCATTTGTATGGAGATGTGGTGTTTGAAGACCAAGGGCAGCTCTCCGGGGAGCCTACTGTATTCCAGATAAAGTTCTGGTTCTCGAGAGGGGTGTTGTGGGGTCTTGGTCCCCTGCCGTGAGTCCTGGAGGAAACTTGTGTCGTAAAGAGTTCTTTTGATGTTCTTGTTGCCTCGGGCACCTACAGGGCACACCCTGCACTCTCGGGCATCCATGCTGTGTTCTCGGGGAGGGCCGACCTTTTGGTCAGGATCAAGCAAGTGGGATTTACTTACTCTGCAGGCAAGACCTTAGCCCTGATTTATGTTCTTTTTTTGTGTTTTGTTTTGTTTACCCATTTGTAGTTGTTTCCATCCTGTTTTGATTTGCCCTTTGTCTTTCCATGGTCACTTTCCCATATTAGCATTATATTGTTGTTATTAATATGCTTGAGTGTATGCTGTGTGTGTTGACTGATCGGCTATGTTGTTATTTTGTTTTACTGAAAAATAAATAAAAATATAAAAAAAAAAAAAAAAAAACTTCTGTGGTCATTATAAGCAGGACAGTCCAACAAAATATGTTTGACAGTAAGAGGAATACTGCAGTACAAGCACCAAATGGGGTCTACACCTATCAGCAAGTATTCATGTGCCAGTCTTGTATGCCCGATTCTACAGTTAAGATCACTTAATCAAATCTTGATTTCGAAAGGCTTTAGAGACCTGTTAGCAATTTCAGGGTGTATTTTATTCGACCATGTATTTCATTCTTCTTGCCAATTATTTACTACACAGCCATTGATAACAGGTCTATATTCCGAGGGAGGAATTTGACATCCGGTCACAGTCTGCTTTAAAGCTTTCTTAGCAGCTGCATCAGCTCACTCATTTCCTGAAAGTCCAACATGTCCTGGAATCCAACAGAAAATTGTTTTATAGAGATGCTTCTGCAGATCAACTTTGGACCTAAACATTTAAGAAAGGTATTTTTGCATTAAACACTCAAGTGTGAATGTTGACCATAAAATATGGCAAATTTGTCAGAAATATGCTTTAAATTCATGGATTGGCACCAAGCAAAATTAAACATACAAATTGTAATTTTAGCAAAACTGTGATGTATTATACATCAAAATTTTCAGTAGACACTGTGTAATCACAGAAACATAAACAAGCAGCACACTTTGTCCCAAGTTTTCTGAAATCACTCAAAATGCGACCCCCCCCACCCATAATTATGAATAATGCCAAAAATGAATAATTCCACAACAGATTCATTACAACTAAAAATAAGCTTAAGATAATGCACAGCACATCTTTACTCATAAGTATCATCATCAGAGCCATCATCCCGTTTAGCCCTTTCCTCCGTTTCCTTTGAAACATTGGCACAATTTTGGCACCGACAAAAATCAGTACATACAGGAACATCTTCCAGTCTTACTCTTAAAGAAAAATGAATGGAATAATCTTTAATGCTGTTTTGATGAACCCTTGTGAAAATGTTACACATTTACACCACGTCTTTATAGGTTGTATTTAATTGATATTTTTTCTTGTTAAGGTAATTTAGGGTGGACTTTGTTTATCTCTAGGAGTTTTTAAGGGGTTCTTGCTCCGCTTTAGAACTTTAGAACATAATTTGTGCTATTTCGATAGCGTGGAAGGAAATGGAAGGTGGTGAGGATAAGGATTTTCCTATTTTTTATCTACAAGGTCACAGAAAAGTAAGGAGAAAAAGAAAAACATCGGCGCACGTGATGGAGAAAGGGAAGAGGCTAGTGCTGGCCTACAATCGGACACCACTTATTTTGAGTGAAATAAGGGCTGTGGGCACGCGGCTAGACAGTTAGGAAAAATTGCTTCCTCTGTTGCAGTCCTCGAGAATGCATTCGCTGCTCTCACTGTACGAGTCACTGACACCGAGACCCGTGTAACTGCAGCCGGGCAGCAGATCTCTGTAGTGGAAGACACGGGGAGTGCACATAGCAAACAGATGGCTAATTTGCGTGCTACCGTGGAGCAACTGCAGGCTAAAGTGGATGATCTGGAAAACCGGGGTCGCCGTAAAAACGTGAGGATTGTTGGGCTTCCTGAGAAAGCGGAAGGCAGTGAATCTTTGAATACTTTTTTTACAGTCTATGTTTCCGGTTTGGCTTCAGCTTCCCACCGGTTTCCCTGCTATCGAGACCGAGAAAGCGCACAGAGCCCCCCTTCCGTCTCAATTAACACCGAACGCGCCGCTGAGGAGTGTTATTGTGCGGTTCCTCCGCTTCCCAGTAAGAGAGGAGGTTTTGAGAGCTGCCAGGAAAACACCGGTAAACCATAGTGGTGCCACGTTACGCTTTTTCCCAGATTTATCGGCAGAGATTGTGTGGAAACGGCGAGCGTTTGGAGGCGTGTGTAAAGAATGGTGGATCGAGGTTAGACCATGGCTTTGCTTATCCAGCTAGACTCGCTGTTTACACAATGGAAAGATCATTCTATTTGACACTGTGGAGGCAGCTACTAACTTTCTGGACACAGCCAAGTGATCTTTTGCTTTTCTGTAGATAATAGGATTATTCCCGTTTTTTCCCATTCCTTCAATCACTTCGAGGGCGTTTCATGTTTCTCCTTACTGAACTTGAACACAATTATATGGCTTTTTCAGTTTCTTGCAGGACCATTCGGTGGAATTTTGTATGTTTGGACGAACTTTGGTTCTGTATTTAGGACTGTTATGCCGGTCTGCACTAAAGTTTTTATTTATTTATTTTATTATTATTTTTCTTTTTAGTTGAAAAAGTCATTTAATTACATGTCCACAACTTTTTCTTCTCTTTCTTTATAGGTTGTATTTAATTGATATTTTTTCTTGTTAAGGTAATTTAGGGTGGACTTTGTTTGTTTATCTCTAGGAGTTTTAAGGGTTCTTTCTGTCTGTCGTGTTTCTGGGTGGTCAATGGAGGTGTTGGTGGGTGGTGTGTGTGACGAGTTGATATGTGAATCCTATCGTTTGGGGATAGGCCAGATGGGAGAGGGTTGGTGGGGGTTTTTGTTTGTGTTTAGGAGTTATGTTGTCTTAATCTTACTTCTGTCGGTCCACAGCATTTAAATACTTTAAACAGCACTGATGTATGTCTGATCTGACTAGGGTGGTCACGTGGAACGTGAAGGGCATGGGTAACGTAGTCAAAAGAAAAAAAAGTTCTGACATTCTTGAAGAAGGAAAGGGTAACTATCGCACTCTTACAGGAGACGCATTTGTCAGACGCCGAACATTTAAAGCTTAAAAGGGACTGGGTTGGAGAAGTATATTTTAGTTCTTTCTTGTCGAATAAACAGGGCGTGGCCATTTTGATACGTAAAAATTTTCCTTTCATCTTAGAACAGGTTGAAAAAGATCCTGAAGGCAGATCTGCTCTGATTACTGGTCGCTTCTTAGAAAAACCTCTTACTGTTTTAAATGTGTATGCCCCAAATGAGGACAGCCCTGACTTTATATCAAAGATGGTCCTATTGTTTAATCACAAGTGTAATGGCCTGGGGATTATGGCTGGGGACTTTAACTGTGTCATGGATGGTAGGTTAGACAGATCATCTTTCACGAGATCATCTGCCCGTTCATCAAGAACTCTGCAAAATATGTGTCACGCTTCAGGCTTAGTGGACGTTTTGGAGGGAGCTGCACCCAGGGGTCAAGGATTTTACATTTTATTCCTCTCCCCATAATTCTTATTCCAGATTAGACTATTTATTCTTGCCTTCCAGATTTGTTAATTGTGTGAGATCCTGTGAAATCGGTCCAGTGGTTCTTTCGGACCATAGCCCATTGTATTTAGATTTAACAGGATTTTCAACCCCAAAATCATCCTACTAGAAATTTAATAGTTCTCTCCTTAATGACAACGCGTTCTGCCAGTTTCTTGAAGAAAAAATATCCCAGTACTGGCAGGATAACGAATTCTGTCCAGTGGACAGCACCACTAAATGGGATGCGGCTAAGGCCACCTTAAGGGGCCACATTATTTTTTTTTTTACCACGTGGCGTAAAAAACAGAAGGCAGAAAACAGGAAAACATTTTGGATAGGATACCCCTACTCTTAATCTCAGACGAGGAGCAGGCTTTTCTCAATACCCCTTTGACAAAAGGTAAAATCTTTGCCGCTATTCAGTCTATGCCTAGGGTGAGGGCACCAGGGTTGGATGGCTTTCCTCCGGAATTTTACAAAAAATTTTGGCATGTGTTGTCCTCTATTTTCATGCCAGTAGTTGATAACCTTTTGGAAGACAGTCTTACTCCAGATTCCTGGAGGACTGCTTCTATTAGCTTGATCCTCAAAAAAGGGAAGAACCCGTTAGACTATGCCTTGTATCGCCCAATTAGTTTACTTAATGTAGACTTCAAGATTGTGGCTAAAGCTTTATCTCGTCGCCTGGAGAAGAATCTACCTAAAGTTATTAAACCAGACCAGACTGGTTTCATTAAATCCCGTTATGGTTCAGACAATGTTCGTCGTCTGTTGAACATAATACAACATCTGTCTGTAGATGGTGACCCGGCTGCTATAATATCTCTGGATGCAGAGAAAGCTTTCGACAGGGTTGAGTGGAGGTTTTTATTTCAAGTGTTGGACAAGTTCAATTTGGGTTCTAACTATCAAATTAGTGAAGCTCCTTTACTCTAGCCCGTCAGCTGTGGTTAATACTAACAGTTTACTATAAGGTAGACTTTCGATCCAAAGAGGTTGCCGTCAGGGCTGTCCCCTGTCGCCACTCTTGTTTGCCTTATATATCGAGCCTTTGGCGGAAAGTATTCGCATGCATAGGGGCATCCGGGGGGTGATGGCCCATATCCACCAAAATACATCGGATTTATTCTGTAAGTCGTACGTAAGTTTTTCCATAGGGAGAAGATTAGCCATTTGTGCTAAACACATCTTTAAAGTTGGTACCTTTGGAGATGACCAGAGAATAAGTATGCATTTCTTCACCAGATAAGTAATTATATTTAACAAAGACTGTGAGTCAGTAGAGAAATCCAATGTTTTGCAGTTTAGTAAATAAATAGTTGGAGGCAAAGTAAATTGTCTATCCAGCATCTTCTGAACCATATCATGTACCTCCTGCCAAAAAGGGTTGATGTTCTTGCAGTCCCAAAACAAATGCATCAAAGTTCCTATGTCACGTCATGTGAAGGCACCCAAAGTGCATGCCAAGTGCTTAAATACGCCTGAAAATGAAAGTAAAATTTGACGCGTTGCCATGTGAACAGCGTTCGAGATATCGAAAATCCCTTCGCAATTTATTATCTACAATGTCTTGGCATCATGTTGTTTTGGTGTCAATCGCATGAATATACTAGGAGGAGTATTTAAAAGTTCACCACATGCAACTGTCAAAAAAATCCACCTTTTGTGACTGACACACTTCCTGGCACCTGTTGGTGGCACTATGTCCGAGATTCACAATGGGCACATCGATGCGATCGGAATTCTTGGCCGAACATACACACCGCGTGTCATCCCAATAAGACATTTTTTGCTTTAGATATTAAACACTTCCTGTTCTCTGAATTCGCCATAAATTTGTCGCCTCGCCATGGCAGCACCATTCGAGATATCAAAAATCCCTTCGCAATTTAGCAAGTCCAATGTCTCGGCATCATGTTCACCAGGTTTGGAATTCGCATAAATTCCCTAGGAGGAGTATTTAAAAGTTCACCGCATGCACTTATAAAACAAACCAACATGGCCGACTTCCTGTTGGGCGGAGCTCATATTTTTGAGGGCGAAAGTTGTTCGGGTCGATGAGATCTATATGCGTACCAACTCTCGTGCATGTGCGTAGATAATTGCCCGATCTGCGCACCGATGTTTGTTTTTGCATTACAAGGGGCGCTACAGAGCCCCCCTGCCACGCCCGTATTCCAGCCTTTGCCCGGGCCTAGTGACAAACGACTCTGACCTGTCTGCCAAATTTCAAGAGTTTTCAAGCATGTTAAGGGACCCCAATTGGCCAATGTGTGTAAAAAATAAATAAATAAATAAAATAATAAATTCTAACAAAAACAATAGGGCTTCGCACCTTTCGGTTCAGGCCATTCTGGCCTGCTCCTCGGTGCTCAGGCCCTAATAAAAAAATAAAAAAATAAAAAAATAAATAAAAAAACCTTCTGTGGTCATTATAAGCAGGACAGTCCAACAAAATATGTTTGACAGTAAGAGGAATGCTGCAGTTCAAGCACCGAATGGGGTCTTCACCGATCAGCAAGTATTCATGTGTTAGTCTTGTATGACCGATTCTACATCCAGTTAAGATCGCTTGATCAAATCTTGATTTCAAAAGGCTTTAGAGACCTGTTAGCAATTTCAGGGTGTATTTCAAACAGTTTGTTATTCGACCATGTATTCCATTCTTCTTGCCAATTATTTACTACACAGCCATTGATAACAGGTCTATATTCCGAGGGAGGAATTTGACATCCAGTCACAGTCTGCTTTAAAGCTTTCTTAGCAGCTGCATCAGCTCACTCATTTCCTGAAAGTCCAACATGTCCTGGAATCCAACAGAAAATTGTTTTATAGAGATGCTTCTGCAGATCAACTTTGGTTAAAATAGTATCAATCAAAGGATGGTTATGCTCCAAAGATTCCATTGCTTGAAGGCACGATTTAGAATCCGTAAAAATTATAGTGTTCTTCTGTTGGAAATTTGTTGTGCATGTAAAAACATCCTGGTGTCACATTCCTCATGATCACGTCAGATCTTCAACAGCACTGAGAGTTTGTATACGGTGCATTACAGTCACACAGTGACACAGGTCTCCATGTGCCATGTACAAGCTTAAGTTCTTGCCCACAGTGGTAAGATCAGCATCTCGCCACGCAAGTTAGAGGAATTCTGTCAGTGCCTCTTTGTTTGTTCCATCTGATAGAAACATTTTCCATTGTGTTGGTGTCTTCTGATCACATCCATAAATTTTCACCAGTTGTGTACCACCAGCAGCTCTACATGAAACATTGTAGATTAATACTTATTTCCGGATACTCAAACAAAGTCTACCCGTGTACAGTTCTTCAAAGCAAGCTTGACTATCTACTGCAGTATGGTGTCGACGAGCTCTCCAAAGGTACTTGGTATGGACCGAAGGGCTTGAATGACCGCCATACCATCAAAGAGAATAGCGCCATCTGAGGTCACTGTTCTTCTGAGGTCCCAGTAACTGTTGCAGTAGACTTCGTTAAGAACCTGGTGTACTGTCTGTAACAGAACTTGTGGTATCGCACCTCCAGAGAGACGTGACTTTGTCTTGAATATGCACAAGAATGCTAGTGTCTTCCTTTAGCTCAGCAGCTTTCAGCAACTGGCCTGTAAATAAATATTATATATTATACATTACAAAACGAGATTGTAAATAAAAACCATTATATAAAAACAGTTAACTGTTAAAAAATAGAGTATTTTGGTTGTAGCTGTATGCAAAACAATAAGTAATTTATAAACATTACATAAATTATGTAATTGTAATTTAAATTTAGCCATGGTATCCAGCATAAAACTTTAAAGTTTAAATTTGTGTGTGTGTACCCACCTGCACACAACGTTTCTGCCTGTAAAAGGTGGTCCTTCTGTCGTTTGCCTGCCACAGTAATGTACTTGTCCGTTTTCTTATAAATGATGCACAAGGCAGGAAGCACAGGACCTGCACAAGCTACTGGCAGCCCGTCATTGACCTAAGTTTCTTTTTAGGACATTCAGTTGTTGAGGTACTACTACTCGATGACACAGACTGGTCTTTGTGAGCATCTTGAATTTCAGGATGCTGTATGACACGTTTCTCTGCCGCATCCAGGCACTTTTTGTCAATGAAACACCTGTAGCAAGTGGAATGAAACCAAGCGTCTTCGGGAACATTTTCAAATTCAATTTCTAGACAATGTTTGTATGTTTCTGCTATTCTCTGATTCTCACCATGCAAACAAAGCCACCGTTTGACGCTATTTCTGTATACATCCCATCGTGTTTGTAAAATTCTTCTATTCTTCTTTCTTAATGGACGCGAGATGCATATAGCATTGTTTATAATCCTTTTTACGGAGTTTAGAATGCGGTCTGACCGTAATTTACTCTTCTTCGCTACTTGATATTGACAACAAGGGCGCAGACATCTTGGATTCATCGTTCCAAAAGCGGCCACCTTATTGGTTGTGCTTCCTACACGTGACGCGAAGCCGAATCACTCATGTCAAAATATGATTACGCGATGAAGGAACTATTGTCAACTTTAAACACTAATAAAAAATAAACTGTAGGATTATACATGGAGAATTTTTAGTTTCTCGCTCAAAACCAATAGCTCTTTTTATTAGAATGAAAAGAATTTAGGGAACGGGATGAAACGAAAACCGGCTTCACCTTACAGACGGAGAACTCTGTGAAAATGGATCCTTTTACTTCGCCACAAAAGATCTTATAAATAAAGGACTGCTGCAGGTGGGTCACAGCTATAAATGCTGCACTATTGGGTTGTGATTTTAGGCATTTAAGTGAGAAATAGGAAACAGGAAAAGACAGTTTTTTATTTGTTCATTATTCCTCTGTAACCTGCAGTTTAGAAATGATGAATTAAAGAAGAGAAATAGAAATAATAGAGAAACAACCATTTAATTACAGTGCACAAGACGAATAATAACATGTCGTACAACAACACAAGCCATTATGTTATAAATCTTTATTATTCTTTATTTAACTCTGAACTCTGCCCTTTGACCATTTTACTGTCTGAAAAGTAAACAAAAGATGAAGAACCACTTGCACATCAGAGCCTCATGTCCATCAGAAGCTTATTGTCTATTATTAATGTCCACTGATACAGATGAGAGTGTGTGACTTTATACACTGTCTATAATCTATCAGGATCTTTACATTTGTTCAGTTCTATGAAATCAGACCACACGTTGTGTTCTATAACAATTCTTCCCTTTGGTACATTATATAGGGAGGGAAGGTCGCCTACTTTGAGATGCTCCCAGAGAACAGTGTTGATATCTATGAGGACAGCGACTGGCCTGTAGAAGAACAGAGGGTTCTCAGGTAAATGAGTTCTGTACCGGTTTCTCTTGGAACACCTTGAAAATCAACATCCTGGCAAATATATATGCATTTGTGTGTGCGTGTGCGTGTGTGTGTGTGTGTGTGTGTGTGCATGTGTGTATGTTTGTGTTTTGTTGTTAATGCAGGTTCGGTTACTTTGGTAAAGATAATCTGGGGAAGTTGCGCATGCTCCTGTGTAACGTATCGGGCTGCCTGACTGATGGACAGGTCTCTCTGTCTTCAACGGGAGAGAAGATGTTTTCTTTTAACACCAGAGACCTGACCGCCATCAACATGCTGAAGAATGAGAAGATAGAGATCAGTTAAAGCTGAGATCATTGTGTTCACTCAGAAACCACACCAAACCAAACATTCTTCATTTCTTTAAGGTTGGACTGCTGCCTTTTTTTCATTAAGCTTTATAGGGTCTCCTGTACATTCTAATTACACACACCGAATATCAATATAATCACATTTATACCTTTATCAATAAGTTGATCAATTTCCAAACTGAAACAGTAAATTAGTATTAATGCTGTACAGCAGATAGCAGTAAAACATGCACTATTGAGCAAAACATGATGATGTATGAAAATAATCACTTCAAATCCCAATCTGAACAGAAAAGACCCACAAAAGCACAAGGAATTCTCTCAATTATGCTGAAGTTCAGAGGAGTTTTGGATGGAAGTATTTGGACGAGTCTCTCTGTATTGAGCCGCTTCGTTACTATCAGCTCAGATAAGGTTTACTACATGAGCTTTTGGTGGAGGAACCATAGAGGAACCATGGAGGAACCATGCTAAAAAAAAGTTAATTTTTGTTAAATGAGTAATGAAAAGAAATGTAAGCACTTTTTCTTAAATCCTACTGTAATTAAGATCCAGTGACCTGCTGTGTAAAAAGTTAGGACATAAAGAACATTATTAAAAACTTGGACCAGGTGGATATAGAAGCCTGCTTCTTCTATTCAAATCTGACATGTTTGTGTCTAAAGTTGTTCTAAATCTTTTCCACAGGTGATCCTTATCTCATCCAGTGATGATCCGGTTTCAGACGCGTTTGCAGAGAAGCTGTATGAGAAAACAGGTTGTAAAGTGACGCATCTGAAAGAAGATAAACAAGTGGAACTGGAGAGACTGCTGAAAGAGAAGAGGCTCAAGTGGAAGAACGTGGCCTTTATGGGTGAGCGTGCAGAACCTCTGGGCAAGTCGAAAGTGAAAAGCATGTCTTGTGGTGTAGGTTTTAGGGGGTCTCTCCATCCTGTTGTACGCTTTCTCTAAATTCACAAACACACAATGCAGCTCGTTCTGACCTTCTCTATACTTCTCTTACTGTAAATCTCTAAGTGTTTATACTGAAGCCAAAAATCATAAAACAAATATGATCTATTCAGAAATCCAGCTGTTTCATAGCTGTTCCCTCTCTGCAGGTAATGATGTGCCAGATGTGGACTGCCTGAACCTGGCCGGTCTCAGCGCAGTGCCCTCTGACGTCCCCACTGTGGTTCTTAATGCAGCTAAATACCAGTGCCAGAGTGCAGCAGGACACGGGGCCCTCAAGGAGTTTGTTGAACACCTTCTCCTGATGAAGAAGGGGGCCATGTTTCAGGAGGAGAAGAAGAGAAATTAATTAAACTAAATGTGGGGTTCAAAGCACAGATCTTTTGTTCGAGGTTTAAGGTTAAGGTTTTAGATTTTAATTATAATTGTATTTGCTCTTAAAGAAAAATAAATGGAATAATCTTTAATGCTGTTTTGATGAACCCTTGTGAAAATGTTACACATTTACACCACATTGTCACTGAGGGTGTACTTACTTTTGTTGGCTGCTATTTTAAATGATTTCAAGTTGTTATGTTGAGTTATTTTCAGATGAACACTGAACTGTCTCGATGATTAGAAGTCCAGCTGTTACACTTTATTCCACTTTATTCGCATTAGACATATAGTTTAGACTTAAACTCATTCTCCATGTTTTTGTGTTTGTATTTTCATTAGATTTGAATGTCATTGCTGTTAAAGTTGATTAAGCCAAGCGATCTACTCAGGCATTTTATAAAATAAAACATTTTAACTGTTCAAATGTTGGTCACAAATGTTCAAACAGAGTTGATAATAAAAAAATTTAAAAAAGCAATTTTATGTTTTGCATTTCTTCCCCCTAACCGTACGTACCGAAATGTACATTTTGTGTACCGTTACACAACTAAATATATATAGAGAATGTGGGATATTTATACATTTACAATATGGATTATGAACATTGTATGTACAACAGTATTGAAGGTGATGGATAAACAAAAAAAAAAACCACTGGCTCTGGACCTGCTGTGTATGTTTCTGTATCTCATTCTGGATGGAAGGAGGTTGAAGAGTTTGTGACTGGGACAGGTAGTTGTGTGTCAGTGATGGGGGATTTACTGTGCTTCCTATCACACACAGTGGAGCTAGCTAGTGATGAGTCGTTTATAAACGATTCTTTAATGTGACTCAAAAGAACGAGTCGTCTCAAAGTGATTCGTTAATTTTCTACTGGTCGCGTGAGCAAAGCGTCACAAAATAGGTTATGTACAGAAAACGGAATCGAGTCATTTATCTCATGGATCCTCTGGTCCGAGTCGTTCTTTTATCACGTGACTCCCATAGACGCTACTCAATGCAATCTGAATCTAGACATTGCAATAATTATGAGTAACGTGACAAAAGAACGACACGAAGACATGAGAGGTGAAGCTCTTCTCTGCGATGTCTGCTCCTTTAGCTGCGATGTCATATTTCCATTATTGGAGCTGTAGTTAAGGTTTGTGTATGTAGACCTTTTGGAAATATGTTTATTGTATATGCAATCTTTTATTTCTGGTTAAAGGGACGAAACAAACTAAATGGGCAAAATAAAGATTGGTTAATTTTGCTGTAGAATATTTAAATAACTTTCAATCAAATATAGAATTAAACGTGCATTCGGAGATTAACGTTTCTGCAGACGACTTTTAAATAAATTCTTTTATTTCACCAGTATATCAGTCTCCGTAGAGACCGTCAAAAATTGCCATAGCCGACTATATTGCAAGTCGTCCAGGCGGGGTATTGGGTAAAGTTTTCAACTAGCAATAATCGCGCCTCGGATAAACCTCATAGGCTACGATACTGCCACTGCGCAAAGCTGAAGATCAGGAGTGCGGAGCAGCGAGGACACCGTACTGCATACTGATCACACACACGGTGAGTCTCATCAACCTGACAACACACACTCCATACACACACACACACACACACACACACAGATTCATCATCCGCTCTTAATACAACACACACTACTCTTAACTTTTATTTTATTAACCTGAATAACCAACACGCGTTTAAAAATGTGTACACGAATCATGCCGCAAAGCACGATGGGATTACCTACGTCATCAACGTCTTACCGTATAGTGTTTTTTTTCACTTCAAAATGTTGAATAAGTAGGAAAATTGTGCGGAAAACCATCCACTGAGCCCGTTTTGTTACTGTTTAAGATCGTTTTATTATTTTTGTTCCATTGTTTTGGAATTTTGTTATATAAAACATTTTTTAATTTTGTAGTTACACCATATGACCACCTGATGGCAGTATACAATAGGCTCTGTTATTAGACTGTGGTTACATGGTGTACGATTAATAAAATAAAATAATAATAATAATAAAATAATAAATCGATATAAAATGGAAACTGTAAAACGATATCTTATACATTATTGACCCTTTTTCCGTTTTATGTCGTTTTATTATTTTTGTTCTATTGTTTTGTAATTTGTTATATAAAACATTGTTAAACTTTGTAATTACACCATATGACCACCTGATGGCAGTATACAATAGGCTCCGTTATTACAGACTGTGGTTACATTGTGTACCTGGTAATTATATCCTATGGCCACAAGATGGCAGTGCTAAGTTTATTTAAACCCAATTATTACACTATTTTGCCACAAGATGGCAGTACTTATTTAGTTTCAATCTACAGAAAACAAATATATACATGATATTTTTAAAAAATTGGATACATTTTTACATTGATTTATGTAATAATAAATTAATAAAACGATATAAAACGGAAACTGTATAACCATACCTTATACTTCACTGAGCCTTTTTTGTTTCCGTTTTATATCGTTTTATTATTTTTGTTCCTTTGTTTTGTAATTTGTTATATAAAACATTGTTAAACTTTGTAATTACACCATATGACCACCTGATGGCAGTATACAATAGGCTCTGTTATTACAGACTGTGGTTACATGGTGTACCTGGTAATTATATCCTATGGCCAGAAGATGGCAGTGTTAAGTTTATGTAAACCTGATTATTACACTATTTTGCCACAAGATGGCAGTAATCATTCAGTTTCAATTTACTGAAAACAAATATATACATGATATCTTTTAAAAACTGGATACATTTCTACATTGGTTTATGTATCTGTTTGATTGTTGAATAATCTATCTGTTTATTTATACATATTTGTCATTCAAACGCTATAAATAATGTAAAGGAAATAAAGAGTGCTAGTAATTTCCTCTTCAAATTCCACATTCGGTCTTTGGGGAAATGGGAAGGTAAAAGAGGAATTTGGAAAAAGATGATTGTAAGGAATATGAAGGTGTCTGATGTCCACCTGACATCAGACATCTTTCTGTTCTTCTCCTGCTATATATAAAAGATTTTGATCGTGTTTTTCATTTTTTTTACAATATTAATATTTAAAAATGTTTAACAGAGTATTTATAATAAATAAAACAATCCTTTAATTATTTCATATAAAATTTGTGAATCTTTTTGTTGTTCTTGTGCATTCACATGGTGCCGGGGTCACTGTAAGAATCCTGTGCTGTTCACTGGGTTTCCTTTATTTAAACTATTTCAGACGAATTAAATCTATCGAGTGATTTTAAATGCTAAAGAAGTTAATTTTGACTCAGTGCTGCTGTTGATTGATTGCTTGTTTGCTTCTTTCCCTTTTTTGCTCCAGGGCTTCCTATAATGACCCAGTGTGCACTCTGAACCTTCACAACAAAGAATCACGTGAAGAAAAAGAAGCTTCTCTGAGTGGGAGGTGAAAATTTCAGGATGGAATAATAATAATAATAATAATAATAATAATAATAATAATAATAATTATTATTATTATAATAATAATAATAATTATTATTATTATTATTATTATTATTATTATTATTATTATTATTATTATTATAATGTCACATTTGCTGGTGGTCCAAAAAGACAGTGGGTTACTGATCAGAAGGTCATGGGTTCAAACCCCAGCAGCAACAAGCTGTCACTACAGAGCAACTACAGGGACGAGCTTTCAGATTAGAGACGGCCTGCATTTGAAAAATAGTTTTATATATATATATATATAGCAATTATGCAATTATTTTTTATAAATCATTTGTGTAACACTGAGCAAATTCATCACTACCACTGAATTTTAACACAAACAACAATACTGAATTTTTATTATTTATAAAGATAATAAACTGAATAAGCTGAATAATATTAATAATAATAATAATAATAATAATAATAATAATAATAATAATAATAATAATAAACACTGCCTGGTCAAAAATGTATCATAAGAGACCACAAGTTCTGCAGTTTTATGGTGAAAATATATCTTACCCCCATTACAGTGTATATAGTGTGTGTGTGTGTAGTATGAGTGTGTGTGTGTGTGTGCGTGTGTGTGTGTGTGTGTGTATAGTATGAGTGTGTGTGTGTGTGTGTGTGTGTATAGTATGAGTGTGTGTGTGTGTGTGTGTGTGTGTGTGTGGTATGAGTGTGTGTGTGTGTGTGTGTGTGTAGTATGAGTGTGTGTGTGTGTGTGTGTGTGTGTGTGTGTAGTATGAGTGTGTGTGTGTGTGTGTGTGTGTGTGTGTGTGTGTGTGTGTGTGTGTGTGTTCTCTAAGACTGCTCCATCTAGCGACCACATAAAATATGTCAAGCTATTATTGTTTAAAGTTTTAAATCTTTTTGAGATTGGGAAGAAAAAAAAAACTTATATGATATAAAACATTACAAAAATAAATTTTAAAGTGTTTAAAAGTGTTAAATGATATCGACATGCTCTTTTATAAATATAACACTGACATCAAGTTAAATCAGAAGCAGTGAAAACAGCAAACAGAACAAAACACTTATTTATTACTGTGCATTAAAAAAATTCTTGTTTATTCACAAAACATGAATAAAATTTCTCAGTGTGTACAGAGTCAGTGACAATATTACAACAGTATAATACAGAGCTGTGAAATATTGCTGTAATGGAAAGAAATAGTGATGAACAGTGAGAGAGGAGAAACTCCTCTTCCTCGCTCTCAGACATGTTTTTATATAAAACATATTTACTACATTGATTTGTATAAAACAGAAAAGGAAGAAAGCAGACACACAGTTGCTGCTCCTTTAGAAGATCAGTGGAAAAGTTAGACAGATCAGCATGAAGAGGTTTGTTGGACCATGACAGGAACGGGGAGCCGTGGAACCTCGTGTAATCCAGAGGTTGGTCTGGTGCATGTCATGTGACGGCGACGTTCTGCCCCCCTTCAGGTGTAAAGAACTGCACCTTGGGCACAGCTAGTGACAGGTTGTTGCGCTGCATGGAGTTGTTCTTGCGAATGGAGTTGTTTCGGCGCATGGAGTTCCTCTTACGCAGAGAGTTCTGATGCGAGAGCTCGCTCTTCTGCATGGTCTGGATGAGGATGGACGGCTTCTCGTCAAGCTCACGGGCGCTGCAGCCCGGCGTCCCGACCTTCACCGTGTTCCCAAACTTAGAGTAGTCCACTGAGTAAACCCCCTCCTCTTCAGTGACGATAGGCACGAAGCGGTGACCCCACTGGATCTCCTCACTCACATAAGAAGTGCGAGCCTGCGTGGTGATCCCCGTGGTCTCCACAACACCCTCGAGGATCACAATGATCTCCAGGTCACTGCACTGCAGCTCCATGGCTGACAGGTCGTAGAGTGGACTGTCTTTATCGATGACGTGGCAGATGATCAGTGGTGCCAGGAGGAAAATACTGTTGCTGGCCACGGCACTCTCACTCTGGATGTCGATCTGGTGGATAGGGATGACCTCTCCTTCAGGCGTGGTGGTCTTGCGCACCACCTGGAGGCGCACAGCTGCGTTGATGATCATGCTCTTGCGCAAGTCGCCTACTCGGATCATGAAGCACAGACGGCTGTTGCGCACGGCGATGCAGGCCTGGCGGCTGAAGATAAGCGTCTCGGCACGTCTGTGCGACTGCGCCGTCTTCATGAAGATGCAGCCCAGCATGACGGCATTGATGATGAGCCCGGCGATGTTCTGCAAGATCAGAACCGTGATGGCGATCGGACATTGCTCTGTAATCATGCGGCCACCAAAACCTATTGTGACCTGCACCTCAATGGAGAACAGGAAGGCAGAGGTGAAGGACCTGGGAGGAGAAAGATGATCATATTTTAGACAAGAGATTCAAAACACATCCGAGATTTCACTTAACCTTACATTACTACTGTTCTCATTTTTTATTAAAGAGTTGACCGAGAGCTGATGGTTGGTAATTTTGTAAAAAGTTTCCTCCCCAGACCTGAAGAACTCTATGAGTATATTTATGATCTAGATGTTTCCTTGAGCAACCAGCATGAGCTCTGATCATACTTATGCAGTGAAATTTTTGAGGAACCTTTATGTCACTGTATGAACTTCTGGGCAAAATATAAACATGTAAATGTTCTTAACATGGATAGAAATCAAGCAGGAATGAGATCTAAAGCACTCCTGAGCTTCTCCTGCATCTCATTTACGAGCTTCATTGTGCTGCAGTGAGATGTGTGTGTGAGGGAAGACCAGGAAATTCACTTATATTCATCCTGTACACAAAAAAAAACATGATTCACGTAATATTCAAGACACAAAACTACCATGTCAGTGTGTACAAAACCTTCCAGAAAATCCCATGAAGCTCATGAAGGACCTGATAGATGTGTCTTATAGACTCATAACTGATGTGAAGGATTAATTTCTTGCTGATTTTCTGACAATTACAAGCTTCACGTTTTTGCCATTTTGGACTTGGAGCAAGTTTTTTTTTTAGCTCAGGACTGATGTGTAGGCTATGAAGTGCATCCTGATGTCTACAGGACAGATCAGAAGGTCGCATCTCCATGCACTTGGACTTACTTGACGTTGGTGACGCACTGCTCGACGCCGGACTGACGGGCGAGATCCAGGTCTCCATGCGCGAACGCGACGAGCCACCAGGCCATGGCGAAGAGCAACCAGCTGCACAGGAACGTCATGGTGAAGATGACGAGGGTGAAGCGCCACTTGAGGTCGACTAGCGTGGTGAAGACGTCCTGCAGGAAGCGGCCCTGCTCGCGGATGTTCTTGTGCGCGAGGTTGCACGCGCCGCTTTTGGCAATGAAGCGAGCCTTGTTCACGCGGTCCCTGAACACCGGCTTCCGTGGCGCGCGCGACGCCAGCGCGGGCAGCGCGAACTCCTCCGGGATGATGCTTTTCCTCGCCAGCATGTCTGTTCAGCACGTTACCGCCCGCGGACAGGCGATAACCGTGCATTCAATTCAGGAGAAATGTTAAAAATAAAACAGAACAGAAGCGCAAACACACAGACGGCGCACAGCTCCATTCAACACTCAGACGCAGTCTCACATCCCAGCTGTTTAACCCGACAGATGTGCTGCAGTGGTTTACATCTGACCGAAAGTTACGCACAGAAACTTATCCTTTCTTTCTCTATTGTTTCTTTTTTTTGGGAGACGCTGAAAGGGATGCGTGCAACAAAAAAAAGGTTCTGCTGCTTACCACACACTCCAGAGAGGCTGCTCCAAGTTCATCTCCAGCTGACGTACATGTCAGGGGCGGTCACTGCCTCGTGCACAATCTTCTACATCAACACAACTACAGACTGGAACCCTGTTTATGTCCTGCAAAATACTCCAGCCTTTCTCCAAACCTTCTCCAAACCTGCGTCTTTTACTTATTAATTCATGTCTCATGTAACTGCACAGAACGAAATACTATTAAACAAGTCATGGCTTCAGATCTTCAACACTTAAAACTCTTTACAACAAAAGTGAAATAAAATAAATAGTGAATAAATTCTACATGTGACCTGCAGGGGGCGACACAAGGCCCGCTTAACTTTCCCAGACTTGTCCATGTTTCCTAATTGTGTTCCTGGAGATCACCAGTAACTGCTTTTTCATGGATCCAGGCTGTGAGGGAACCCCAGACCATCTCAGAGCACCACACACACTTTACATGCAATTTAGCAAAACCAGCCTCATAACATCACCCGTCCTACTGGTATGAACTGGAAGAACACGAGAGATCCAGAGAGAAAGAATGCAGTAACTTCAGGTTCAAATTCAGAAAGATCTTGATTCTGTGAGGTAGCAACACTATCTGCTGCACTCACATCTGAGAATGCTGTTGTTGTTATCATTTTGCTTCTCCCATTAGGGGTCTCCTCAGCAGGCCGTCTTGATGCAACCTTGATATTTAATTCAGGTCCAGGACCGGCACTGAGAGTGAACAGGCTTGTGTAACCCCCCCAGGTGTCTGGATCAGTTCCCTGCCCAGTGAGAGTGCAGGATCCTTATCTGCTTTAACACCAGGGAACCTCTACCCAGCATCTGAGAATGTTGCCAGCAAATGAAGTTCATTGACATCTCTGTAAGTTCAGTACAATAACAAGTGCGTTAGTGGGAACCTTTCAGCACCGATGGACACGGCTGCATGAGTCCTGATAAAATAGGATGTTCAGACCCGAATTTATAATTAACAGAACTGATAAAACTTTGACCATTTTTGTAAGGAACTGATGTGCATTCTCCTAGCAGATGAATTAAAAGATCACACTATATCCTAAAATGAAAAGAGCTTTTTAATATGCATGATGTATAAATCAGTTGATCTCTAGTCACAGTGAGGGTAAAATGGTCACCAAGAGTAAAGAAATTTACATTTGCAGCATTTGGCAGATGCCCTTATCCAGAGCGACTTACTTTAGGGCTTTTGCTCAAGGGCCCAGCAGTGGCAGCTTGGTGGTGGTGGGATTTGAACCTGTGATCTTCTGATCCAAAGCCCACTGAGCTACCACCTCCCTGAACATTGAAATAAATGCCAGCTCCTTGAAAATCAACAAAAAATAACAAACCAACATCCCGCAAAACCCACCAGTGTATTACCAACATTCCCACTAAGCCTTATTTCTCATGTAAAGCTTTTAATGGTCCAGCTCTGTCATATCATGTAGCATTAACATTATACAGATTTACTGCTAATCCCTCTAATCACTTAGCAGGAGATCTTTCTAGACAGATGTGGGATAAGTAAAAAATAAAAACCCAGATTATATAAGCCTTATAGATCCTGCCTGAATTTACTTTCTCACGTTTTCTGCATTAAAATAAATGCATTTTATACTAAATTCATTTTCCTCTAAAATGATCTAGACTATTCTATAAAGCACACATTCAGCAGGAAGTCTAAAATAACTACATCTAAATAAACCACGAGAAAAAGAGCAGTAAGTGAATATAATCCTGTTACCCAAATTCTACATGTGAATGTAAATCTTTAAAATATCTTGTCATTTTAAAAAAAATCTTTTCCTGTGCACAGCTGACAATCCTGACTTTTTCTCATCTATTTTTTCCCCCAAATATATTTATTTATGCAAACTTGGATTAATTTAATATTAATAAAAAAAGGTATTTTTCTGTTGAGGGCAGTTAAAATATTTATTTCAGTGACGACAGTCTTGAAGGAGAAAGACGTACAGAAAGGTTTTTTGTTTAAACGAGAAAATACCATGTGCTGTTATGAAAAAGATTTAATGCAGTGGTGTAATTATGGGGAATAAACATGGAACATTATCAGAACGTACTCTGGGTCAACTAAAAGGTTTTCGTTTTGAATATATCAAAACAGTAAATAAAACAGAGCAAAATCAATCTGGTTTCATTTGAATGTCTTTTAAAATATATTCGGCACTGAATCACACCACTTCCACAATGTGGAAGAAATACATGACATGACTGTGATTAGCATAAAGTTTTGGAACAATGTGTAATTCTGTAATGTTTATAGGATAAAAGTATGATTCTGAAAACTGGTCACTGGAGGTTCATTTTTGAATCCGTTCATTTGCACTGATTTCTTTTAAAAAATGACACAAATTCACAATGTTTATCACTTTAGCTTTTATTCAATTGTAAAAAAAAAAAAAAAAAAAAAGTAGGCACAGTTTAATGTTAAATGTTTATGCTGTGAACAGTAGTTACAATATGTACATTTAAGACGAGTCAGCTTAAAATGCTTGTAAGAAATATTGCATATAACGCTGCGGGTTTCTGCACGGCACGCTGCGTCATCCAAAAATAGATATAAATACACATGGGTAAGGCAGTCGTCCTCGGAGAACGCAGTATTCATCGCATGAAGTGATTTGGGATCCAGGTCTCGTCAGATTTGATCATGGAGTACCACTGTATCGTAAATACTGAAATGCTGAAGGAGGGGCTGTGATTTGCTTTATAAAAAATGAACTCTGTCTGGCTGTAAAAGGATCCAGAGAAGAGCCATAAATGTTCCATCACTGCAAAAAAAGTATAGCGTGGTCCTCAACAGAATTCAGTGAAAACAGTGGTGGGCAAATGGATCATGGTATGTAGAGTAGATCGCTTGGCTAAGATCAACTTTAACAGCAATGATATTCAAATCTAATGAATAGACAAACACAAAAACATGGAGAAAGAGTCAAAAATGTTGTCTAATGGGAATCAAGTGGAACAGCTGGACTTCTTGTAATCATGGAGAAAGTTCAGTGCTCATCAGGTTTAACAAATGGTGGGAAAAACCTCTGACATTCCCACACATTGTCACATCACACTGTCAATGGGTTCAGACAAAAACTCCACACTGTAGTAATACTCACAGTAGCTCAGGAACACTGTGGTGTAGGGGAAATAATAATAATCCTGATGATGGGCTTAAGGTGGCAGGACCGATCGTGGAGTGTCGAGGTGTGAATTGGTGTGACGCAACTGGGCTAAAGATGTTAGGATGGCATTGTGAGTAGGTGTTAAGTGAAGTCCTGTTCAGAGAGAACAGTCTCAGGAGACTGTGTTTTATCAGCGATTCATAATCAGGAGACAAACAGCAGAAACATCCCGTCCCGACCCGTCTCAGTGGGGGCGCATTAATCAAGCATTTATGAGCTTGTGTATATAAAAGAGGACAATGAGCATCTTCTCAGAGCCAGCACTGTATTTGTTAAGTACAAGTCAGAGATGAGCATTTACACTCCCCATCCAACAGGAAGAAAATACAAAGCTGGAGAGTTTGTATGGAAAAAAAATGAACAGAAATACAAATCTACAATTAGGGTTGGAATTTGGTTTCAGCAATCAGGCAAAAAAAAAGAAGAAGCTCACTAACATACTGCAAATAAAATCTTATCACAACTTGTATAATGTTCAGATACAAAAAATATATTTTGCATAGTAATTAGTGCCTCTGTTGTGTTACAAGTCATCTTTCATCAAACTCAGCAATGCACATTAGACAGACAGGTTGTGTCGGCTCTCAGGAGTGCCGACGACTGTGTACAGTGTTAGTACCAGTTCATACATTATACACTATATATATATATATATATATATATATATATATATATATATATATATATATATATATATATATATATATATATATATAGCTGCTGTTACTTTTATTAACACACATACATCATTAACTTAATGTAAAACGGAAGAAAAATGAACCAAAAAGAATCAAATACTGCAGTTATATAAGAAATCAATCTGCCTGTTTATAAAATAAGAAAAAACTCGTTCCTTCTTGGTACGTCAGCAGTGGGTGTGTGAGTGTGTGTAAGTGTGTGTGGAGGTGCGTTTTGACGGATAGTGCATCTACATGTCTGCTTTGACGAAGGAGGCAAACATGCCGTCCTCCTGCTCCATCAGCGTCTCTGGTTTCCCGTACTCAAGTATGTTCCCTCTCTTCATCACGATCACGAGATCAGCCGTCAGGATAGTGTGAACCCGGTGCTGCGAGGGAACACACGGACACACACACACACACACACACACACACACACACACACACACACACACATACAGATGCAAACATGAGCAAATAAACACATTTAGATATTAGCATATTGTTATTAAAACATTAATGCCTATAGGAGAGAACAGTTTAATATCTCATTAAAAAGTGAAGCTGGACATCACATGATGATGCTACACTAATCACTCCACATCATTTTTGACTCCTGGACCACATGAGTGAATAACACTGACCCACAGGGGCTTGGAGATACTCAGAGCTTTCAAAAGGCACACAGAAGAGTCGTATGATTACCAACCAGGGTGCGGGTGCAGGGCTGTGGGCATTGCCGGTGGTGGGGTTACTTGTGTGTGCGCACTAGCCTTCTGAACAGGCTTTCCTCCTGCGCTAACAGGTTCGCAGCGCTGTCACACTCCACCAGAATCCCAGAGGAAAAGACCAGCACCTGCTCCGCCTCCACAATGGAGGAGACCAGATGCTTCGCCACAGAAAAGATGGAGAGAAGGAAGAGAAAGAAACAGGAAGGAACAGGGGAATAAAGCAAGGTGAAATAGAAACAGATAAACAGACAACCGGAGAAAAAGAATAAGAAAGTGGATGAGGAGAGGAAAATAGCAGCAGGGAAGGTAATGGAGATATCAGGAAAGTTCTTCTTTTCAACTCGTTTTTACGAATACACTGTTTCCAGAATCTTTTACATCTTACAGATTTTATTGCACTTGAATTGATCTCCGCTCTCGATACTGGATTGTCCAAAATAACACCTATAATCAAGGCATTAGGATTTAACATCATCACCAAGCTCTTCTGCACACTCAGGCTCTAGCTTAGGATTGTCCTCCTATGTATCTCTGGACATCAGCGACTTACATTGATCTATTTATATCCTGAGCAGTTGAGGGTCAAGGGCCTTGCTTAGGGGCCCAGCAGAAGCAGCTTGGAGGTGGTCGGGATTTGAACTTATGACCTTCTGATCAGAAGTCCATCATCTTAACCACTGAGCTACCACCTCCCACTATTATTATGAAGTGCAGTCAAATACCTTTAAGTCATTCTAAATTCAGCACTAAAACAGATTATGGTGGAAAAGGCAGAATGGAAAATGTGAGCACTGAACATCTCGCTCTGTTGTTTTCTGACTCCCGCTCCGCTCCTGCAGTGCAGCTATAGGAGTGTTTCCTATGAAGGGAACTTACTGCTACGGTGACGACGGTGCGGTCGGCAAACGCTGTCATCACAACCTTCTGTAAAATGTTCTCCTGTGAAAGGAAGCACACGCAGAGTGTCTGTGACTGCCAGCTGAAAGTGCGATGACTCTAAGTAAACTACTTGATGAAGAACACTCAGTGGGAAATGTCTGATAAATGCTGCACTCCAAAGCTCTAGAATAAATATTCAATCCTTTTAATTGGATCTATAAAACTATTATAAGCAAAACAGACTTTGTTGTATGTCCAGATTTGCATATTTGGAGAAATGGATTAAAAGAAACAGAGCAGGGAGGGGGTTTTTTTTACCGTTGCCATGTCGATGGACGCAGTTGCCTCGTCCATGATAAGGATGCTGCTCTTACGAACAAAAGCTCGGGCGAGGCAGAAGAGCTGCCGCTGACCCACGCTGAAGTTCTCTCCTCCTTCTGTTACTATCGCATCTGTAGACAGTTCAAGGTTCCACTGTTGCATGACAATTTATTTTCCTAAGCAGAGTACACAATGTGACCAAAACTACCTGGACACCCGACTTCTCCGCCCATACGCGGCGCTCCATAAGAATACAGGGAGTGCAGAATTATTAGGCAAGTTGTATTTTTGAGGATTAATTTTATTTGAGGATTTAATTTGAACAACAACCATGTTCTCAATGAACACAAAAAACTCATTAATATCAAAGCTGAATATTTTTGGAAGTAGTTTTTAGTTTTAGCTATTTTAGGGGGATATCTGTGTGTGCAGGTGACTATTACTGTGCATAATTATTAGGCAACTTAACAAAAAACAAATTCATACCCATTTCAATTATTTATTTTTACCAGTGAAACCAATATAACATCTCAACATTCACAAATATACATTTCTGACATTCAAAAACCAAACAAAAACAAATCAGTGACCAATATAGCCACCTTTCTTTGCAAGGACACTCAAAAGCCTGCCATCCATGGATTCTGTCAGTGTTTTGATCTGTTCACCATCAACATTGCGTGCAGCAGCAACCACAGCCTCCCAGACACTGTTCAGAGAGGTGTACTGTTTTCCTCCTTGTAAATCGCACATTTGATGATGGACCACAGGTTCTCAATGGGGTTCAGATCAGGTGAACAAGGAGGCCATATCATTAGATTTTCTTCTTTTATACCCTTTCTTGCCAGTCACGCTGTGGAGTACTTGGACGGTGTGATGGAGCATTGTCCTGCATGAAAATCATGTTTTTCTTGAAGGATGCAGACTTCTTCCTGTACCACTGCTTGAAGAAGGTGTCTTCCAGAAACTGGCAGTAGGACTGGGAGTTCAGCTTGACTCCATCCTCAACCCGAAAAGGCCCCACAAGCTCATCTTTGATGATACCAGCCCAAACCAGTACTCCACCTCCACCTTGCTGGCGTCTGAGTCGGACTGGAGCTCTCTGCCCTTTACCAATCCAGCCACGGGCCCATCCATCTGGCCCATCAAGACTCACTCTCATTTCATCAGTCCATAAAACCTTAGAAAAATCAGTCTTGAGATATTTCTTGGCCCAGTCTTGACGTTTCAGCTTGTGTGTCTTGTTCAGTGGTGGTCGACTTTCTGCCTTTCTTACCTTGGCCATGTCTCTGAGTATTGCACACCTTGTGCTTTTGGGCACTCAGTGATGTTGCAGCTCTGAAATATGGCCAAACTGGTGGCAAGTGGCATCTTGGCAGCTGCACGCTTGACTTTTCTCAGTTCACGGGCAGTTATTTTGCGCCTTGGTTTTCCACACGCTTCTTGCGACCCTGTCGACTATTTTGAATGAAACGCTTGATTGTTCGATGATCACGCTTCAGAAGCTTGGCTATTTTAAGACTGCTGCATCCCTCTGCAATATATCTCACTATTTTTGACTTTTCTGAGCCTGTCAAGTCCTTCTTTTGACCCATTTTGCCAAAGGAAAGGAAGTTGCCTAATAATTATGCACACCTGATATAGGGTGTTGATGTCATTAGACCACACCCCTTCTCATTACAGAGATGCACATCACCTAATATGCTTAATTGGTAGTAGGCTTTCCAGCCTATACAGCTTGGAGTAAGACAACATGCATAACGAGGATGATGTGGTCAAAATACTCATTTGCCTAATAATTCTGCACTCCCTGTATGGTTATAAATGTGGAATGTTCAAAAATCACATACCAATCTCATATTCAGGTGAACTTTTGCCAATATCATTTATCTATCACTATAAGAGCTGCTGATATGTGTGTGGAATAAAACCGAGTACAGGCTAATCGTAAGCATTATTACAAGTCATGCATAACATTCCATTCTAAACCTTCAAACATAATCAGAAGGATCAGTTCAACTCAAGTGCAGTTTTAGACTTTTTTTTTAAGCCTCCTCGAACCCCTCCATACCCAGTCCTCCTGGGAGTGCTTTGACCATGTTCTTCAGCTGTGCGATTTCTAGAGCCTCCCAAAGCCTGTCATCGGTGCAAGTGCATTCTGGGTCCAGGTTAAAACTGAGGACACACACACACACACACACACACAAAACAAAATGATCAAACAAACACACTATACACCCATACTGGGGAAAGAATGACCAATTGCATGTACAGTGCTGTAAAGAAGCACACTGCATGACCATAAGAGGCAATGGCAATGAGCCTGGCTTCACTCCACTGACCTCATGTTCCTCAAGAGCACTAGGGAAAAGTCTTTCTACCATGCATTACTCTTACTTCATCACTGAACCGCATTTCCCACTGAACACTTTGTGAAAGGCCTTGGCGTGGCATTCTGGGCTCATCGCCGCAGTCCAAACCGGGCCTATGCTATATTAACACAGAACCTCCTGGGATTAACAAGCTATCAGTGCTATTAGCTCTGCTTCATGTAAACCATCAGCAGCACTTTTCAGATGAACCGATGATGGAAAGCAGTGATAGTGAAACAGTTTGGGTTTCTCTACACAACATCAAAGGAACACAGTGCTTGCTTAGATGAAGATAAGAATGATTAAGTGCTGGGTAAATATGTGTGTGTGTGTGTGTGTGTGTGTGTGTGTGTGTGTGTGTGTGTGTGTGTGTGTGTGTGTGTGTGTGTTCACACCGGATGGAGCCACTGAACAGCACTGGATCCTGAAGAATGATGGACAACCGGGATCTCAGAGTCTGCAGAGGCAGCTTGCAGATATCAATGCCATCAATAATGATCTTTCCTGATAAACAACAACAACAACAACATTATAATTAAAGAACACTTAAATACAGTGTGTAGATAGTCATAGTGTAAATAGTCAGTCAGTGTACAGTTTGAAAATGAAATAAAAAGACAACCAGGATCCATTTATTATTCATATTAAACTGAACTGAATGTGGAGAGAGATAATACTGCATTATTCTGCTTCCAACTTTTTTAGTGGAAAGTTTGAAAGATGTGATGTGAAATCAGTCGCACGTCTCATTTTAGCTTTATATGGATACGCTGTGAGTGTGTGCTTATTCAATCTGAAGTTTAAGACATTTTATTAAGCACTGGTCATGCTCAAAAACTGATTGTGTGTATTTTTGGATTTGGCCGCAAGTTCACAAAAATGTCAACTCACTGACCTGAAAAGAATCGACAAACGTAAAGAACAAAAGATAACGTACCGTGAGGCTACGGAATGAAGGTATGAACTAACTCGATTACTGAATAAAGCATTCCCATTATTTCTGAATGTTTTATATCATGTCTTATGTTTGCAGGTGCTCTGTTCTTTTCTGTTAGGCTGGACTAATCTCAATGAGTCTTAAGTGCAGCTGCTTCACAGACATACATAAATCAAAGAGGTGATGTCCAAAATGTCTAGAAATATCAACAAGGCTCAATGTGAAGTGTCCGAGTTCTCTAAAAGCTAATGCCTCGACGTGGCATCATTGTCGCTTGTCAACGTGACAGAAACCGTAAGTGGTGCTGCATAAACAAAGGAAGCAAAAGACTAGCTGAAATATTTCTGGAGCTGGGTAAGCAATCAGTGTGAAGAAGTCTGAAGTTTAAATGAATGCTTTAGTCTTTTGGAGCTCTTTCCTTAAAGCAAGAGATGAAGAGACATTTATCAAAAAAAATCCTCCTTAAATCTTATCCACTTCTACACAGAATGGCAGCGCACTTTAGTTCCCTTTGAGAGAAGAAATACGAGGAGGCTTCACCTTCAAAAACATCCACCATATTGAAAAAGGCCAGAGACAGTGAAGACTTTCCACTGCCTGTTCTCCCACAAATGCCCACCTGAGAGAAAGAGAGAGTGATACAGAGAGAGAGAGAGAGAGAGAGAGAGAGAGAGAGAGAGAGAGAGAGAGAGAGAGAGAATCATTTTCCCATGTGCCACCTTTATACAGTCACAATCCTTCATGTACCAGACTGCAGTTATAAACCAGACAAGCCTTTGTGTAAATAATATGCCTGTTCATCAAAACATCAGAACAGAGGACGAGTTTTATGCACTTTTCAAAGATACACAGTAAAACTGAGGCATGGAACTGATTAAAGTGATGAGACACACAAAAAAGTGAACCTGTGCATGGCAGATACGTGAGGAAATAAACACTGTTGTGACAAAACCGCCAGCTGGGTGATGAAGTGGAGACGATTTCATTAACATCACATGGCTCTTTCTCCTTTTCTACACTAACACAATATTTGGGTTTTTGTATTTTCATTAAAAACATTTTTTTTTGTAAAATCAACAAATATGTTAAATGGGCATGATAATAAAAAAAGTGCTTTTTGAACATCACATTCCAAACTAAGTGCTCATTTGCTGTTATAATACCCTCCATTCTTCTGGGAAGATGGACTAGATTTGTGGAGATCGTCGTTCAGCTGTAAGAGTGTTTGTATAGTGATGTAGATAAGGTGAGGAGGCCTGCAGGGTTGCAGTCACATTCTAATAGGGTTTATAGCTTTATAGCAGGATATCTTCCACTCCAACCCATGGAAAGCATATCTTCATGAAGCTGGCTTTGTGCACAGGGGCATTGTCACGGATTGAGTCTCCTAGTTCAAAGATGTGCGATACAACTGTGTGTCGTGGGAAGTTTATGGGAACAGTTTAGAGAAGGACGACATATAGCCGAAAAAGTCATGTGTCCCAATACTTTTGCTATGTTGTGTATTTGTAGATGGAATTACATACAGTTATATTTTGGTGTAAAACTATTTTGGTATAAATTCGGAACTATCATTATCATAAATCCAAACAAACGTACCTTCTGCCCAGGGTTGATGAAAGCATTAACATGTTTAAGAACAGGTTTCAGCATGAGGTCGTATCTCACACACAAATCCTGGATCTTAATTTCTCCATGCTGAGGCCAGTCTTCTGCCACCTGGGAGACATCTATGGGTGAAAAAGGGACAGTCGTATGAGGCTTCACCTGTCTCATTTTTCTTTTAAATCCTGAACTAAAATGTTTCATGTCAATGTTTAACATATTTCTCTGATATCACAGCTCTTCGTTTGAACAGTCTGGTGGAACACGAAAAGATTCATATGCGGTGCGTTTACCGAAACAGGGTCAAAAGAATTCTAAGTACACTTTCTAAACACAGATAAAAGCCGTAAGAACTGTTTAGCTGGTGTATGTGAGCTCTCAGGAAGGTTTGCTATGTTTTCTGGAATAACACAGACTCAGACACAGCTGTTCTCCTGAGGCAGTGACTTTTGAAGCAGATCCATTAAACCCCACAGTGGACTTACAGCAGAGAGATACACTAGATGAGAAGAAAGCACTTGAAGAAGCTGAAATCATCACTAGTTTTTATCACTGGGACAAATTCCTGCGTTTCGTCTCATTCGCTGATATAGAGCTCCTTTTTCCATTGCGTCACGGAGAAGGAGGAGGACGTGGATAGACATGGACTTTCTCTGGCAGTCTGATGGGCTAATCAGTAAAGATCCAGACATGCTCCTGCTGTATTGTCCCTCCTCGTCCTCCCGACTCAATCCTCCGTCACTCTCTAGAGTCAACATGTTTACATTTGCACAAAAGGCAGAATAAACTGCATATGTCAGCTTGGAAATTGGGCCTCATTGGGGAATCTTTCATACATTCCCACATGCTGATAATACAACAGGAAACAGGAAATCTGGGGTTTTTTGAGGTTGGGATCGGGATGGCTCATTTAAAATCCAGAATTAGGCAACATTCCTCATACAGTATGATGTCTCAGTATTTGTCTATCTGATGTGCGTGAAGTAACCTTTTATAATGAATTATTACTAGTCCCCTTATGAACATGTGCTACCTGAGTCTGATCACACTATTCATAAAAGATGGATTTACCTATGGAGCCCTCGTAGTTCTCCGATTCTATGCTCAGGAAGCTATTAACCTTCTTCACTGCTGCCATCTGAACCTCCAGATCAGCCAGGTTCCTCACGACCCAGTTCAAATAATTAGTCACCTGTTGACAACACAGAAATAAAAAACTAATTAAGCATTGCTATATAAATTGATCTAAACAGCACTGATATAATAACAGCAGCAATAAAACAGCAGCAAGGAAACATGAGATTATTTTATATTACATTTCATGGAAATATTTGGTTTCAATATCATGCATATCACTTTTATGCGTAGCTTAATGTTTAATTCCAAACTCCTCTCACTCATTTTGTTCTCCACAAGTATTGAATTGTTGTATATTTAATTCCGTTGATCAGTGTTGTGTGTGTGAAGGAATGTATTTGGGTTGCTAATCACTATCCTATCCATTCATCTAGTTTAGAGTCAGATTAACAGTGTGCTAGCTGACAAAGGCCATTCCGAGATTGTTTTTAGATGCTACTGTGGTCAGAGTTGAACATGGTGGAAAAAACGTTCCAGATGCTCATGTTGATACAGCATACTTCTGTGCTATGAGCTTCCATGCTGTGCAGTCTCAATTACAGATGCAATGATTTTGGAAACTTTGGAGAACTTATATAGTATTATTGTTGCAGTTGTTATATAGTAAACTGATTTCATGTTTCTTGCACTGATTTATTCATTAATTAACAGAAAAACAATGTAACTTATGGCCTGTATGTGGCTGTTAACTGACGTGCGGTTTGATGTGTACTGTATATTAGTGATGTTCATGACTAGTTAAAGCTGGTGTATGTAGACGTGTTGTGGATCTGCTATTAGAAATTTGACCTTTTATTTTGTTTCTTATCAAAGGACTCATTTTCATGAACGAGATTCAAAAAGCCAAGTCAGTAAAATGAGGCGATCTTCCGATCACCAGTGTTTCAGACGCAGCTGTAATAATCGACAGTTTTTCAACAGTTAAATAATCAATAAAATTCTAAACGCTGATGTTTTAATTAAAATTTGTTCTCACTGTGAGAGCATATGTGAGACCAAGTCCAACCAGACCAGCCTGAGTTCCAGAAGAAGACATATAGATGGAAGCTACTGCAGCAGTTAGGACTATAACTGCACCCAAATAATCCTGAGAAGAAAAAAAACAGAGTGTATTATGTCACAGGGCTCTGATCAAATTCTCACAACACAATAAAGACCTGCTTCTGTTTTTCATAAAGTCTTTTTACTTACTGTTCTGACTTCCAGCCACCGGTTGGCAGCAGAGAGGAAGAGGTAAGCTATGTTGTTGGTGTCAGTCAGCTCTAGCATTCTCTGCCTGAAGCGTGCTTCATGTCTGATGAAATACATGAAACACTGAAAATTTTTTTCCATACATTTCCCGTCAAACATTTAACTTGCCAGAATTTCCCCACATTTTCTTCCCAGATATCAGATAGGGAGGTTTAGGGAGGACAGAGAAAACATTACAGCATCCTCCACAAAGTTCTCACAGTTATCTCCCAATCAGAAGTTAGGACTCTTGGAGCTGGAGATCTTTTAGCACCCAGAGCACTGACCTGAATGCTCGTATGGTGGTGAGACCTTCTGCAGTCTCAGAGAAATGGCAGAGTAAAGGAAGCTGAGTGGAGTCATCCAGGTCCTGCAGATCTCTGGGTTTTAGAGAGTAAGAGAGTAAAACAACGGTGCAAAATCTCAACACTGACTTCTGACTTTTCAGATCAGAACTCACTTGGATGCGACACGGAAGTACTTCTGGATAAAGTAGAAGGCCACTGCGAGGGGCACCAGGGCTAAAAGGAAACCCGGTGTCACGGAAGCAATGATGCCAATAGCAGAAAGACAGAGAAGAGTGGATCGAGTGAGAGACTCCAGTGTAGGTGGAATGTGCTGCAGGGAGAAGTATAGAGAGAGAGAGAGAGAGAGAGAGAGAGAGAGAGAGAGAGAGAGCATTAGCGTTAGCATGTTACATTTCTACACGTTACAGCAGAATCACACAGGTACTCTCTCAGAGATAAAGCCTATAGTAGCATCTCCATGTGATAGTCCTTAAATCCCAGAGCATCAATGTGTTTAGAAGTTCACAGTAACTGATTAAAACAGTTGTGTTTCTCACCTGATCAATGATGTTGGTGTCGGCAGAGAAGCGGTTGAGAATTTGCCCGAGTGGAGTAACGTCAAAGAATCTGACACGAGCAGAAATAATAATAAGATAATAAAGGGTTGTAACTGCTTCAATGTAAATGTATTAGTGCCTGATTCTGTGTATGAATGTAAGTGTGTGTACCTTATAGGTGCATGGATGATCTTATTGAGTAGGTCATGGTGAAGATTACTGGCAGCAGCAAGACCCAGAAACTCAACAGTCAGAGAAGTGATGAGACAGAGAAGGATTCCTGCTCCGCAGAGTATAATAAAGACTGGCACGTAGGTTTGTGGCTGTGGGAGAAAAAAAACACAAAAATACAAAAAGGAAATTATTCACACAAGCATGCACACCTGGAGCTGCTCATATCTTCTCCTTACTGCAATCGATCACTTCATTCATGTTGTTCACCTCACCTCAGGACTTTGCATGCCGCTGTACCCTTGTGTGTAGTTGGTGGCGTTGCCATCCAGGTTGATGCTGAAGTCACTGATATTGTTTTGGCTTGAGGAGGTCCAAGCTGCCAGCCAGTAATCAATTGCCACCATGACGGAGTGCTTAGCCAGCTGGGAGGTGACCATCATAAACACCAAGAGAAAGCCACCAGAGGATAAATAACACCAGCAAACCCTCCATGGGATTTTTGACCGGCGGCTGGTGGTAGTGGACATGTTGTCATCCTCATCTTCCTCCTCTTGCTCTTCTGTAAAAGAAAATAAATCAGGAAATCGTGAATGACATGAAATAGCACCGTTTCCAGGCATAGGGTGCAACCAGCTGGGGGCGCCAGTGAAACCCTGCCCCCCCGCCCTCACCCTGGCTCATTTAAATGATTTGTGACACTAGGAATCTTGTCCAGGGTTCCAAAAAAGGCTAGAAACTGCTCTGGTCATGAAAGGGCTTTAAAAAAAATGTAGGGTGAATTACCTTCATCTTCATCATCCATTTGATTCTTGGCTTCTCTGGAATAGAAAGCTCTTCTCAGCGTTTTCCTCTCGAGAGTCGTCTGACTCTCAATATCAGTGTCCTGGAATATATCAAAAAAAACATCAAAATTGGCCTGAAAGCATTTTACCTGCAATTTCTGTCTACACTACTGCATAAGCAGCAAAATGAATACGCTTAATGTTAGATTTTAAACGGATTTTTGGGATATGAATGAAGCAGCCTGACCTTTTCCAGTTCCTGGTCCTGCCTGTTCATGAGGGTCTTCCAGTGCTCATAGAGCTCCACATCATGTGTCTGGATATCCTTCAGTGTACCTTCTCTCAACACAGAGCCATCCTTCATTGCTATGATCTGATCAGCAGAACGTCAGAACGTTAAACGTCACTCCTGCCTCAATAAATCATCATCTGGATAATAGTGTAGCTTCAAGTCAGTGAATTTAAAAATGCTCTTCCTCATGTTACTGACACTGACCCAGTCTGCATGGATGAGGTACTGCAGCTTGTGTGTGACCAGGACTGTAGTGCGCTTATCATCCTGCAAGAACTTCAGAATGCCCTCCTGCATGAGATGGTCACTTAGATGGATGTCCAGAGCAGAAAATGGGTCATCCTACAAAGGGGACAAGATGCACAGCTTCTCAGCGTGTATGACAGAAAACCAAGGCGAATGCACATTGGTAGATATATAACATAGATTCTATATATACTATGCTATATTTATGTATATAACCTAAAATATTAAAATTATTATTTAAATAGTTTATTAAAATATGTGCATAGAATACTTTTTCTGTTTTATCTGTTTATTAAATTCAGCTAATTTTTTTTTCCCAGACCAGCACACATATATGTGTAATACAGTCTTACTAAAACTCTAATTGTAAAATTAATGATCAATTGCTAATCAATAATTCTTACCAGAAAAACAATGTTGGTGTTTTGATACAAAGCTCTGGCCACACAGATCCGCTGTCTCTGACCTCCGCTGAGATTTATCCCCTGTGCAGTATCAAACACAAACCAAGAAATATTTATCTTAATGTTAAATATGCTCAGTTTTACACAAAGCACAAAGAAATATTAAGTGAAAATGAACTTGTCACTTTCAGATGCATCTCTTACCCTTTCTCCAATTTCAGTCTGGTCCCCGAACGGAAGGAGATCAATATCTGGCTGCAGCGAGCACGCGTCAATCACAGCCTTGTATCTGTACGATCAAAAATAATGCTAGTTCCACTAATCGCATGCACAGGATTCTTCAACAAGACAGTGAGAAGGTCATCAAAGTAAAATTCCATTTAAACGTGTCAGCAGCTACACATGATCGTTAAACAGGCATCTCTCACCTCTGCTTGTTGAAGGAACTACCAAACGTGATGTTCTCCTCGACGGTAGCATTCAGCAGCCAAGACTTCTGAGCTGCATATGCCACAGAGTACCTGTTCTTACTGCGAGGGGAAACGAAGATGAACGTGAACAATGACGCCGATATGAAGCGATCAGAAGCACAACACAACGAGGGTTAAAAAAAAAAGACAAAATACACAAGTTAATGAAGATTAAAAAAAAAAATGCAGGGAGTCATGTCACTGGTAATGAGTGAGGATTTAGACCATGGCTTGTTTGTTGCTTGTTTTACATGTTTTATTTCTTATTTTAGGTTTATTACGAACAGTCGAAAATGTTTTTGTCCCAGATGCTGTTTAATTAAAAGAGAAAAAAACATTCGCAAGACAATAAAATGAGTAAGAAAAATACTAAAAATTGTAAAACATTACACAAGGGAGGTTTTGTTTGGAACAATAAAGACACTTTAATATAAATGGATAGGAGTGGATTGAGCAAACTCTGAACATCAACAGAACTACCAGAGGAAGTGGCATCAGAGGCACGAATCAGGCCACTGAATGAGCAACAACTATGGCCATCTACACCTGGAGTTCCTTCTAGTTCTGGAATGGTTCTAAGTGACAGAGAAACCTATTTGTAATTTCTTATCCTAATTAACAACAAAATGTTTAAACACCTGAGAATCTTTACCAATATTTCCCTCCTGAGAATAAGTGATCCAGGTTATTATTTAGACTTCTCTGAAATATGGTGATCATTTTCTGGCGTTTACAAAAACTTTTCTGAAAAAAATTTCTGAAAGACTCCCGACATTTTACATACACCAACACACATCAGATATCGATGGACATTTTACACAGTACATCAAAGAATGAATGGTTAGATACATGGATGTATAGATGGATGGACCACTGCACTGCTGTTACACAACTTTCAAAATAAATACCTCCGTCCTGCGTGGGAAAAATCTGTCTCATACTCGCTGTAGACAGGGGTCAAAACATCGTTTTGTAAGTCATGGAAATTAGAAGAAATTCAAAGAGCACATTCACACATCCTCATGCTCTCTCATTGGGAAAAAAACCTCAGAAGCTTGATCTTGTTTTACTGATTATTCTTAGAGCAAGCATAAATTCTCATAAACACACACACACACACACACACACACGCACACACACACACTAAAGGATTCATTCTGTGTGGTGACAGTAATGACTGCGACCTTGGGAAGGAGCTCCAAGGTGTGTGTGTTTGTGCATGTGCTCACGTGTGCACAAACATCTTTATGGAATACCTTATGCAGCCATCATGGAGTATCTCACAATCAGGAAGACTGATTGAGCGTAGCATTGAAGGAGGACACAGAGAAAGACAGAACACACGTGGAAAGAGAGTTAGTCGCAGCCCATTGGGAAAATCTCTGCAAGGACAATAACAGTCTCTTCTTCATTTCTGACTACTGTGATATTTTTAGCTTTGTGTGAAGAGTGCTGTCAGTGTCTTCAGAGAAAGAAATATCGCATCATAAATTCTTCATAAGGAGAGCAGAGCATGAGATATTAAGCAAAGCCTGACTTCTCAGTTCTAACAAATGTTGAATTACTATATAAAAGATCATAACCTGACTATAGCAGGCGGTTAGGTGATGTCATGCAGCACAAAAAAAAAGCACATGGCAAACTTACAGACTTTGTGTCAGACTGTTGAAATGCTAATCAGAGACCATCTCCAGTATGGAAGTACTGAAAGATGGAGGCATGAGCGTTCTTACCAGTAACAGGAAACAAAAGAGAACACCAACACTGTTAGTGATCAGCACCAAATGAGACCGAACCATGACTTACAGCTGAGATGAATTGTTAAGGAAAAACTGCACAGGAATTACACAAAGGCACAGAAAACATTCACAAGAAAACCCCATTAACACAAAGGTGAAGATGGAGCACAAACACACACACACACACACACACACACACACACACACACACACCAAAAGTATGCACTCACTACACACACTGTGGTGCATACGGTGGATAAAAATAAGTGTGTGAAATGTTTTTATGAAACAACCTTTGATTAGCATCAGGTATTAGAACATTGGTGGAGATAACATTCACAGAACATAATTGGACTGGAAGATGCTCTTACTTGCTCCAGTAGACTTTCCCACTGAGAGTCTGCATCTCGCCTAGCATTGATAACAGCAGCGAGGATTTCCCACAACCCACCTGGCCAACAATCATGGTTAGCTGACCTGCAGAGGGCAAGCCAAGGTCACAGCAGGAGATGTAATTAACACATTTTTCCATTGTTACTGCAGATCACTTCGACCAGGGGCCAAAGGAACGACATTATACAAATATACATACACTGTATGTACAAAAGTTTGTAGACACCTGACTAGTTCCACAAGATTATGTGGATATTTGTCTTATTTACTGGTGTAGGTGAGAAGGTGAGGAGGTCTGGGGTGCAGTCAACGTTCACATTTATTTCAAAGGTGTTTAATAGTGTTTACAGCTCTATAGCAGGAGATCTTCCACTATAAACCATGATCTTCATGTACATGAGCACTGTCATGGTGGAACAGGTCTGAGACTCCTAGTTCGAGTAAAGGGACAATTTTATGCTACAGCATCCAAAGAGCTCAGACACAACTGTGTGACTCGAACTTTGCTCACAAATAAAACAGATGTCCCAATACTTTTGTCCATATTATGTATATACACATAAATACATAATAAACATATGTAATAAACATTCTTTTGTATAATATAATATAATAAAAAAATAGAGATTTTAAGCCGTAACTAATGAATCAAACTCTGAACCAGGCTTGTTTTATATCATCTCACCTGAAGGAATGCAGATGTTGATGTCTGACAGGGTTGACAGGTTGCTCCCCCATGTGAAGTATCCATTATTCACCTGAATAAAGCGAAACCACAACACGTGAACGGATCGTTTAAAAATAACCACACAGCAAAATTGACCCTTCTGTATCTCGCTTCAAACCACCTCCAATGCTTTTGGGAACAAAATGTTCATTTACTATGACAATATTGTTCCTATCCATCAAAAAAAAGAAAAGAAAAAGAATAAGAAAACATGCGTGGGTCAAATCCACAGCAGGCCTCAGAGTCAGTGGGAAAAGGGCAATACGGAGAATCGAAAGCAGCTGGGAGCGGCGCTAGAGATTGGGAGCGAGCGGATGTGACATGGGTCACAGAGTCAGGTCCAGTGCATTATTTGGATTTGTTGTTATTGAGTTCATTAGTTAGGAGGCTAGTTTGGCCCATAGGGAGGCTTCAAGGAAATGGGCCCTTCAGGGACCTTAAGCCAGAAGAACAACAAAATAAAACAAACTATAAAACAAATGACTATTAAATTCTTCTCACGAGAATTTTAGACATTTTTCTGGCTGCGGTTCTGAAGAGAAACCAAACCCAAACCAATCCATCTGAAGAGTAAGTTCAAGTCTGTCATAGAATTCTTTTTTTTTCGGTATGTAGCTTCTCTGTTTAAGTTGCATTGGTAATATTATGCAATGTCTGAATGTGAGAACATACGTCCCTATTCAACCCTGTACGTGTCAGACGTGACACATACATGGGACAGAGGTTAAAAGCAGCTGAGATGAGAACAAGCAGACCCTGTGGAGCGCTCTGGTAATTCAGTAGCAGGATGTGCTCTGTGAGTGTGTGAGAAGGGCCTGAGAATCTGAGCTGATGGAACCTCTGTGGAGGCTGGTGAACCCTGACCTTCACGGCGACGTCCTCGGTCTCGGTGGGGCGCAGCTGCCTGCGCACGGGCTGATCGTAGTTATCCATCTGATAACGTATCGGCTGCTTCCTATTTATCACCTTCGTCTGCAGAGACACACATTAACCAGGATTTTGAATTCAGGCATGGAACAAGAATTCACCAAACACCAAACATGCTTAATATGCTAATAAATATGAATATTAGAGAGCTGAAAATCATTTTCCTTTGATTTAAGCCACGACATTTTCTCTATAGGAGAGAGACTCCTCTTTATTGAAAGATCTTTCAGCATTTACATTCAGTTCCAGCATTTCTGTCATCCTAAAGACTGTAAAAATAGCAGCATGACTGAAAAAGCCCATATCCACTGCCAGGGTAAACATCTAAGAATGTAAATGTAGGATAAATATTCCCTAAGGGTCATGACTTCAGGGGAAAAAGGAACATTTTAAGGTCACAAAGTGGCCAAATGAACAATTACAGACTTGCTCTGTGCCAAACTATTTCAAAGGTGCTTGAGAAACCTCAAGCATGAACGTATGTGCCTGGAGGTTCTTGACACTAGGAACACAATGAGATACCAGGAGAATTCTGCACTCAGATAAGAGAGAAGACACAAACAGAGCTTTTTAGCAACAAACTCTCAAAAAACAGTTATACGTTGGTGATGGATCTTCTGGGAACCTTGAGCACATGGAATCAAGATGATTATCCAGACCTACTGTACAAAAGATCTATGTCTGTGATGTCCTCAATCAAAAACACATCCTCATTCTATTTCAGCACCAGCCTGAACACACTCATGGTCAGGGCGAGAACCAGGGACCCTGAGATTCATTCTTCTGCACTAATTCCGATCAGGTATTCAGAAATAAAACTCATGCTGTTATATTTCTGTTAATACTTAATTCAGGAAATCACAAGCTTCCTGATAGGTTGAATTTTTCATGTATTCCTATTCTTGTACCCACCCTCCCATACCTCTCCCTCTGCCCCACTTTCATACCCTGCATGGAGCACATGTCAGAACACCAGAATTCTTTAGCATGTTTATGGGTTTTCAATCTGCCCAAAACTCACACTCTGATGTTCTCCCCTTACAACTCCGTCCCCAGGAGACACTCAGCACTGACTCTCTCTGACAGATCCAGATCTTTCTGACTTCTGAGCAGCAGAGCAGATGATATACAGTGGGATTGAGATGCTTTTCTTCAGGTGTGAAGAGTGAGTCTAAGCGTTCTCCTCTGACTTCTCTTCAAAAAGGCATTTCACTGGATATTGTTTTTTTTTCCTTGGCTATTTCATGAAAATTCTCAGGACATCAGGAGTTTCACGTTTTTGTGAATTGCTCTGTTGCTTTGTTGATTGGCTGAATGAATAATTGTGAATAAATAAATGTGCAGCTTTAAAATAAAGTGGACATGTACAAGCTGCTGACCACTAATATCTCATTAATTCATTGTTGTTCCCATATTCCTGTTCCTGAAATTTCTCACACTCCATTAATCCATCCATCCATCCATATATGAATCTGTGACTGAGTTTGTGTGTGTACTTACACCCCCAGTGGATTTCTTGTTGGGCTCGTAAGCCATTGCGATGTCTCCATTTCTCCAGCTGTCATCCCCGATCTCTTCACTCTGCAGGAACTCGCCAAGCTTCTGAACACTTTAGGAAACAAGCCAAATGACCAGCCGTGAAGTCAAAGACCCAGCGGATTAAATGATGCCCTTGTGTGCGCCTTTTTCTGCCTCTTCTTTTGCTTTTCTAACCGATTACTGTTCTTTTATTTTTTGCTTGGAAACAGAATGTGCATGTGCCTATTCGGGACAGGTGCCACCCCTCGTTCTTTTCTTTAGCGTAGCCTAGCTTAGCTAGTTTTGTTCTGTTTGTTAATCAGGTTGGATATATAAATGATAGCAGCTTTATTATGTCCAATTCTTCAGCACTGTCCTCCAAATCTGTGTCTTCCCTGTCCTTATATCAGTCATTTTTTTGTATACTGAACATTGAAAAAGCAATTAAAAGACGAATAACCATACCTTTAAACTCCTGTCCTACTTATACACACCACATCTTCTGTCCAAACAACCCACAACACTAAACTGTTATTGTTCCTGCACTCCCCTCAGGCTCTTGCCTCCTGTCGGGACGTCACAGTAAGCATCTGGTGCTATAAACATTCACACAGCTCAGGTTTCTAAAGTGCTCTCGACCGATATTCCAGAGTTTAAAACCGATTTAAGGAATATATTGTTCTTCCAGATGAGCTGTGGTTCTCGGTGATTCTCCGGATTAGCAGCAGGCCTGAATCAGCTGAGGAACAGTTCAAATCAAGATTCAGCTGCTTTAAACACAGAGTGATATGGCGTAGAATGAGCTAAAATAGCTTAAGGGTTATATCAAGGTCCTTATCTTCAGCTATTGGTTTTACAGCCAGGTGTGGCGCTCTAGGATAAAATCAGACACTGTTTACAGAAAGAAAACATTCTCCATTTCAGAGAATCTGTCTCCAAATCTAAAATGTCTTTTCCAACAAAACAAAAGTTTCTAAAACGACTTTGCTGTGTGAAGGACCCAATACCTGATCAGGGCTTTCACTGCGAATCGCACCACGGTGGAGAGAAGGAAGAGCGGCGTGACCAGGATGTTGAAGAGAGCCAGAGAGGCGAAGGCCTTGGCTGGACTCAGCTTGTTCTCAGGATCACTGATGTATGCATGAGTAACAAAGGTCTGAAAGAAAATGTTGGAATGCCTCTTATGAAACTGAAATTATATACATATATAATAAGACTTTATGGATATCACATTAGTAGGGGGTCTTACCACTAACACAGCAGCAATGGGGATGGCTGCATTCATAAAGACTGAAAGGAAAAAATGATACATTTTTTTCTCCATTTTACAATCAAAATAAATTCGTTATGAAACAGTGCTTACTGGACATAGACGTGTAGAATGCAAACATCCTGAGGCTCATGAGTTCCTTGTTCCTGGTTTCTAGCACACTGTCGCAGAAAATGTTCTCCCAGGCATACAGTTTCAGAAGCTTAATGCCTTTCAGGATCTCTGTTGTTTTTTTCAGACGGTCGGTTGAGTAATCCTAACAGAGAACGAAATCAGATGTTTAAACGCTCAAATATGACAGGGTTTTATCAGCATGTACAAACAGGACCAGACCAATCAGGAGGAGTTACCAGCATGTTTTTCTGTGTGTCGGCCAGCTTAGTGGCAATGAGGTACTGAATGGGGGTCAGCAGCACGATGACCAGGGCACCAAGGAGCGCGCTGGACCCCAACAAGTAATATAGCAGGATCACGCCCATGATGATCTGAATAAGGAGGAGACCGTAAGTTATTAGCTTTGATACTCAGCTGGACAATGACTGCACAGCGATCAGACATTTCCACACTTTATGTTTAAAATCTGGTTGTGTCCTAATGGCAAAACATTCACACACCCAGATCTACTGAACACATCAACCCCTATGAGATATCTCCAATAATCCATGTGCAATGTTTAAGATTAAGCTGCATCGCCAATATTTCCTAATGATCACTGGAAGATGAACAATCTCGTTCTTTCATTTGAGGCATCAGACCAAAGAAAGACACATGGACAAACATATACACTGATAAATGGATGACCTGAAAGCTCACTAAGAAAGGAGTCATTTCTACAGTATTTCCAATCTTGGAATTATGCTGATAAATCTAATGAAAATGTGGTACAGTGTCTGGAAAGCCCAGCATTATGCTAAAACAATCCAGGCCATGTAAGAGCTAAATGTGATTTATTTCCAGCCCTGGAGAAAAGACATTTCACCTTTAACTGGTTTACATAAAGAAACCTCCTCATGGAAACAATGAATAATGCCCATAACAAAGTGTCTGAAGGTCTCTCTCACTCAAAGTGGACTCATTCCTGCTAAAACGGAATTTGAAGGCAATAGAAGGGTATAACAATGTGATGTACCAATTTAATACCGCACTGTGAGCTTGTGGTGGTTTAAAGGACTCTTCACTCTGGCTATAATGTTTAAAATAAAGACATTTAATCCTTTCCAGACACTTTCCAGACTCCAACACTTCATTTACCTGCACAGGCATTGCCCACAGGTTGGGACACAGAAACAGGAACCACATCAGCTGGTTGGTTTCTATGGCCACCAGGTTGTTGATCTGTCCCAGGGTCATCTCTCCCATAGACATGTTGGAGGTGGAGAGGCGCAAAATCTTGTTGTAGATCATCGCCTAGTAACAGAGCGTGTCAGTAGAGCAACGTGAAAGTGACAAAATCTATAAAGCTATTTTTTCATTGATCTATTAAATGTTCCTGAACCCCTGCATGACCTACCAGCAATGCTCCTCGTAGGTTGATGCCTGTTTCTATAGTGACGTAGTAGGAGGCTTGTAAAAAGGTACGCTGGAGTACCAGAGCCAGGAAGAGAAGAACTGCCAGGACATACGCCTTTTTGAACAGCTCCGTAGAGGACATGAAGTACACGCCAAACGGTAGATCCTCTGTCTTACAGGCACAAGACATACACAAGGTTAAAACATGAACAATACGCAAACACCGTGGAACTAACAGGAAATCTGTACTCCACAAAGACAGTCGTCTTCAAATATGGAAAGATATTCGTTTGAGCAGAGCCATAAAATACACGTCTTTGTAAACGTCTGTTTTGTCAGTGGCATCACAGGGAGAATCCAGAGTGTGTGCGAGCGGGTGGGACGCGAGTGTAGAATTGTCCAGGTCACACAGATATGCGCATCTGTTCTCACTCTACGCCTTCTACCTTTTAAATTGTCGCCCTATTCTTCACCTTTAATCTGCTCGAGACATGAAATGACTACGATATTCATTAGGTCTCTGTGTCATCGCTCATGTCATTCCACATGCCTCGCTCTCAGCCTTGTGTCTCTGATATCTAATAAACCTAATAAAGGCGTCGTCTGATATTATGCTGACTGGAGTGGTGAGGAAATGTCACAGTAGATGTTTCTACACTAAAAAAACACGTCTGGTATTCCGATCTTGGCGTGTGAATGTGACTTTGCTAAAAGCGAGGATGTGATGTCAGAAATAAATCACGGCAGATGACGCTGGCGAGTCTCTTGATGATATGATGAGATGATGAGGTCATCTGATATGTTAATTACTAAAAATGAGGGTGGAACTGACTGAGCGATAACAAACACCAAGTTACGTCCCATTATATATTCCATTAAGATCATATCTCACCTAACTGACAATAGGGACGAACTGGAATGCAAAGTGTCCCTGAGAACATTCGGGCTTTTCGTATTTTTATGGCCTTCCACAGACGCTGTGTACAAATCTTAAAAACATAATGATTTAATATCACTGTAAAAAACAGCTAGTGACCGAGGCAGGACCTGGAGTGTCCTGTCACAGAACCGTCCTGTTTTAGCCTGTTGATCTCCACCCCTGTGATCAATAATGTCCCCATTTACAGCTTGTACAACAATAAATTCATGCATTACCACATTACACATTACCAACGCAATCCTAAGCACCATTTCTACTCCTCTGATTCCTTTTTCCATCTGCTCTTCAGCTCAGCTCATGTTCTCGACCCCTGCATTATGGTTCTGTGTATATTCAATTCTCTCACGTTTAAACAGCTTGTTATTTTCTTCTCGCACATGTAGCATGTCTGTTATTCTGTACAGCGCTGTGCATCTTCTCACTGACATTCTCACGCACACCTACACAAAGCCATATTAATAGTCACAAGCTAAACTGGAATTGAGCACATCGTTATTTTTAAAGAATCTTCTGTTTTCATGTTCCATCATATAACATCATTACATATGTAGGTATATATTATATATTATATATAACTTACAGCTCAAAGATACCAAACCAGCCCACCTCGGTCATGTTGAAAACTTCGGTCTTGTTTTCCTGGTTCAAGTTCTCTACAATTCCAGAGATGCAGAGAGGTCCAGCAAAGCCCAGGAGATCCGCCATATAGCGAAAGCTGCTGCTGAGGAGGATGGGCCGACCAAATGCATGGTACATGGACCTCCAGATGGATGGTGTCTTTTCCATCTCCTCAGCATTCTCCTGTAGTCAAACACACACACACACACAACTGTAATGGAAACTATTGTAGATTATGAACATCTGGCTAGAAATTCATTTCTCATTTGAAGCAAAACTAAAAAAGCAAATATAATAAAACATGTCTAAGCCAGCTAAGCTCACTCTCTGTTCCTCATAAGCATCCCTCAGATGCAGGTAGTTGGTCAGAGCCCTCATGGCGATGGGCAGCTTGCCGATCTTCTTCAGCTCGATGGGCCTCTTGTGAGCACCCATTATCAGTGGGTTCATCCACCAGTATGTGGCCTTCGAGAGCAGGTTCACAAAAGGCTGGAGGAATCGTACACCCAGATCCTGCAGGTCCTCCGGTGGTTTAACTCGCTGAGGGTTGGTGAAGAACACATACTTCTGCAGGAAAAGAAGGCAAACATGAGCTGTAAATGTTTATGGAACCACTGAGTCTCAGTCCACATTCCAGTGGTGTCAAACTGTTCCTAGGTACTGGGCCACACTACACTTTATTTTCATTTAGTAGTCAAAAATATCCGACTTTACATAAATATTAACCTCTCAGTCTGTAGTATTCCAACTTGGACCTAAGATACCTTCTGATCAGTAACCCAGAGCTCTAACCACTGAACTAACCTTCTTATACGGCAATGTAAATGTCAAAATGTCCCAACAACTTTTGTCCATACAGTGTCCCAATATCTAATAATAAAGTTGGTAAAATATATATATATATATATATATATATATATATATATATATATATATATATATATATATATATACACATATATATGTATGTGTGTGTGTGTGTGTGTGGGTGTGTGTCAGGATACAGGAAGTACCTACCCTGACCCGTATCACGTTGATCTCCACAGCCATGAGCAGGCCGTACAGCACCACCAGCAGAGTTGTGATACAGAAGCGGAGATGCTGTATGCCCACTCCTTCCTCCGCAAACTTCCACAGCTTGATGATTTTGGTATTGAATGCCAGCACCCAGTAGATGAACAGTGCTGTGTAGTGATTTATAGAATAATAATAGAATTCTCAAACACAATAATGGTGTTTTGTTTCGATTCATGTGCAAATTTGATAGTTTTCCTTGTTTGTCATTTAAAACAGCTCTAATAATGACTTACCGAGGAGCAGTTTGGGGAAGTTGGCGGTTTCTATATTGTGGTAATAAACCACTGATGTAGTAGCTGCTATGAAGCCCATTAATGCAGGTAGAAAAAGGTGCAGGTGATTTGACTTCATTTCCCTGTCAGGAAAAACACAGGATAGTACAAATACAACCATTTCCATTAGTACGGGGGAAATCTGACTGCAAGTGTGTGTGTGTGTGTGTGTGTGTGTGTGTGTGTGTGTGTGTGAGTGTGTGTGTGAGAGTGTGTCTGTATGTATATGTATATGTATATGTATATGTATATGTATGTGTGAGTGTGTGAGGGGGTGAAAAGTACGTGTTGGACACGATTCCCTCGGCGATCTCGCACACGTGCACAAAAAGCAAGGTGAAGGTCAGAATCCATCGTAGATTGTGGCCAGGGAAGTGCAGCCAGGTGTTGTGGTGGATTTGTACCTTCGAACTCTGACTGCCCCAACCTGCACACACACACACACACACACACACACACACACACACACACACAAAGACACTCACTTACCCTCAGACACACATTACACGATCTCAATTACATTCCCAACACAAAGCCTCTCCTGTTTCTAATAACCGCTGCATCAGACACACACACAGCCGTGAGACAGTCGGTGTCCAGATGATAGACGTCGATCCAATAAAACAATTTATGAGAGTTGATTGAACGAGTTTACGTGAGGGGACAAAAAGAGCTTCTTTACATGTGTTATAAAAAAATAAACATATAAAAAAATGAAAGAATCGTTCGGTTTCACGTCACTTTGTTTTCCACTGGTAGTGAGAATGCAATCAGTACATCTGTCAATTAAAGACCTAATTTGATTGGCTGGATATCTACATTTTACCACAAATCTTCAGACGTGCCCTAATCTGATTTACGAGTACCTCATTTCCCTAACTGGATGAAGTCATTCATATTCGTTGCGCAGAGATTTGAAAGGACAAGCTCCGAGATCTCACATCATAAGATATAAAAAAAACGTTCAGGTCAAAAGGACAGTGACGAGGAAGACGTTTTCATTAGAACCTTAGTGAAATAGAGTCGGGCGTAAAAAACCCTGTAGGACTCTAGGACACTGCAGGAGCAGGAGCAGGAGCAGGAGCAGGTCCACCATTACAGGGTTAAGGAGGATATGAGAGGGTGTAATAATGATATTGTGCATTAGGGAACTGAAGTCCATGTGCAAGAGTTCTGCATAAATACTTGAGTAAACCAGACATTTTGTTGATGTTCAGGTTTTGTTGTGCCACTAATTATACATGTGAGAAGAGAGAAGGTTCCCAAACTTCATCAGTTTTTATCAGTGCTCAAAACACTTGTATGTATCCCATCACAGCAGTGGTGAATGAAGTAGATGTTTCTGGACGATTAACTAATTTTTCTGCTTCAATACTCCTTCAGTATCAGTGAACCTCCTCCTTTTACATTTCTACTAAAGTACAAAAAGTTCTCAGCTTCAGTATGGATGGTGGTGATCCATGAGAACTCTGTGTAAATAATGTATGTAGGTCAGAGTTCCATTCAGACCTTTATAAGGAGAGAGGATTCTATACACACACAGTGAGAGAACCCATGCTCCACACACACACACACACACACACACACACACACACACACACACACACCTTCTCGTTAAACCATGCTCTTTGTCTTTTCCCTTCAAATTCAAAGTAATGAAAATTGTTTTACTGGATGAATTTCAACGTTCCCTGGATATGAAACCACTCATAACGTACACATACATGAAGCTTCATGAAAAACTAGTAACCAGAAAGTAAATGAGTAGTTGGAGTTTTGGAGGTAAACCAGGATATACCCTATACATTATCTATACAATATACAATATAACACCCTATACAATATCTATACAATATACAATATAACACCCTATACAATATCTATACAATATAACACCCTATACAATATCTATACAATATACAATATAACACCCTATACAATATATATACAATATACAATATAACACCCTATACAATATCTATACAATATACAATATAACACCCTATACAATATCTATACAATATACAATATAACACCCTATACAATATATACAATATACAATATAACACCCTATACAATATCTATACAATATACAATATAACACCCTATACAATATCTATACAATATACAATATAACACCCTAAACAATATCTATACAATATAAAACCCTATACAATATCTATACAATATCTCCTTCATTGCACTTTATTTTGCTTCTATGATAATTGTACTGATTGTATATAATCCCCTTTTCTGTGGACTGTTTCCTTATATTCATAATTCATATATTATTCATTAATTTATCATTATTTATTTATATTTATCATATATTACAACCTGACCATCTACAGTTAGATGCTGGCTGTATTTCGTTGCCTTGTACCGTAACATGTGCAATGACAATAAAGATGAATCTAATCTAATCTAATCTAATCTACACTTTAGAGTTAATGAGAGTTTGAGCTGAAATGAATAATGTACTACATACAAAAATGTTTGCTCAAAAGTAACTCCAATGCATGAACTGCACCTGAGGAGGCAACTGTAGCTCCATCTGCAGGCTGCACACCTTCTAACTCATTCATGTACATTGTTGACAGAAGATTGCACCTCACACAACTTCAGTGTGTTGCTGAATCGATCTAAACACGCACACAGAAAATCCCACGCTGTCTTTGTTAGGGCACATTACCAGGAGTTTGCAATAGCCAAACCAATATGGAGGTGCCACAGCTTGCAGCTGTTGTTGTTGATGGCTGTGTGTGCTGACACAGACGAAAAGGAAAATATCGACACACATGATGGCGTTGGGATGTGTTCATTATGACCTGTTCAGACTGCTGGGGAAGTCAGATTCGGAGTATTCTAGGATAGTACTAATGTCTGATCAGCTTAATTCTCTATCTAACTTTAGTGTTAGTTTCTCTCACTTATAAGGGGGCCAAAAATTACAAATAATTTTTTAATAAAGAAAAAAATTATAATAAAAAACCATTTATTGTTTGAGTTCTACACTTTTATCTCTATGGGTAGCAGGGTGGAGGAAACCATGCTGTCTTTCACCACAAACAAGCTGCACGATCAAAAAATCTCACAGCCTTATTTCTGACACGATTCAATCAGCGAGACTGATTAATGTTCTCCTCCGAGTGTGTTCATCTGCCCTGCTACTTTCTCAGAGTGTTAACGCTAGTCTCGTGTCTGGATCTCAGAATGACAACACGGCCCAAAGTTATGTCCATTTGCTGTTATGTCTGTTATATGACCATGTTAGACGTCTCATTCCACATTGATTCACACTGTGTTTCCTGATGTAATGATCTCCACTCTTCTACAGCTCTCCACTAGAACCTGCGGTGTGGTGGTGGAGCTTAATGATCATTCTGCTACATTACTGAGATCAGACGCTGATTTCTGGCAAGAAGGTCTGGTGTGTCCACAAACATTTGCCATTAAGTGACACACACACACACACACACACACACACACGTCTGCTCTTACACAGGCATTTTTTCTATTTCTGTCTCTCATCCTGAATGTCGCTCACTGAACAGTTTCGAGTTTCACTAGAACATTTTGGGAATAAGAACCCTAAAGATATGGCTGCCTGAGATTCTGTCATGATGATAAAAAGAGGTTGCTCACTAATCTTCCTCAGCGTTTTTTTTCCTTATACAGGATCCTGCTAAATCCTGCTACATTTAGCATTCGCTCATGCTTTTTTTTTGGTCTTGTATTTTAGTAATTTGTAAACTCTGTATTATGCTAAGAAGCTCGATATAAACATATGTTGATACTGTCGATTTCAGGAAATGTATTGCAGGAGGTTCTTTTTGTGTTTTGAAACATTATTTATGTAACAATTGTTTATACAGTAGATCAGCATTGACATGCAGCTTTGTGGGATCTTCCAGAGAAACATATGGCAGCTGAACACTCTGTGGAACATTACTGCTGCCCGTCATTATGAAACTGAACAAACTAAGGTGCACTCTATACTGTACTGTACATCTGTAAGGGTCTGGGATATAGCAGTATCCTGATAGTACTTTATGTGTTCCTACTAAAATAAGTATAAATCCTCTCAATACAATGGCTTGGTGTTTTTATGCACAGTCGGTTAATAAATAATGTAAAATGCTTTCATACCAATGAAGAGGATGGGGAAGGTGATGAAGAGCAAGAAGACGTGGGGAACGAGGTTGAGCGCATCCACGAAGCAGCCGTTGTTCAGGACTCCCTTGGTGACGCTGTAGGAGTCATTGAGATCGTTACCACAGAATGACAAGGACATGCTGCCGGACTGGGGCAAAGATCCTAAAAGAGAAAACACACAACCGTCAGACATTAACTGTGTAACATGTCACTGAACTTCACAATGAACCAAAAAACAGATAAATTACTGTGATCAGAATAATCAGTAAGAGACATGTGGAGGTTGGTGTTTAGTAAAGTCAGGTACTGATGTATCCATAGTCGCAGAAACAGTGCTTTCATGGTATCGGAAATTATTCTCTTGAATCTACAGCTGTTACGTGTTTATTAATTTGTTTATTCTGTAGCATTTGTTTTTGCTTGATTTTGTTTTTATTTTTAACCACGATTCCAGAGCCAAGTTCACATCAGCAGGATATAAAGTCGGCAGGTTTTGTGTGAAAGCACCAGTTACATCGTAACCTAAAATTAGTCAATGGTGCCATTTAAGATATCCCACTGGGAAAAACTAAACTGAAAAACAGATTCCACAACATACACGGGAAAGTTTTATTAAGTCCTCTAACACACCAGCTGTGATCTTAGAAACAAATAATATTTGTTTTATATATATATATATATATATATATATATATATATATATATATATATATATATATATATATATATATATATGTAGCATATAATTTTAATTTAATTCACAATTCACACAGAGAAATGTCACACTATACAGGGTTTTTTCTTCTTCTGCTTCTTCTTATCATTATTATTATTATAACTAGTTTTATTTCAGCAGTAGAATATGCAATTATAGAAAAATGCTAAATAATATTAATTATAGTAGTAGTAATTGTGATAGTAGTAATATTAGAAACTAGTAACAGTAGCAGTAGAAGTAGTAAAATATCAGTAAAAATTGTAGTAGTAGTAATAACAGTACTATTAATAACAGTATAAGTAATAACAGTAGTAGTAATAACAGTAGTAGTAAACATAGTAGTAATAACAGTATAAGTAATGACAGTAGTAATAATAGCAGTAGTAAAAGTAGTATTAATAACAGTAGTAATAATAATAGTAGTAGAAAAAGTAGTAGTAACAACTGTAGTAGTAATAACAGTATTAATAACAATAGACGTAGTAACAGTTGTAATAACAGTAGCATTAAAAGTAACAGTAATAACAGTAGTAGTAATAGTAGTTTTGAAAGTAATAATAATAACAGTCGTGTTAACAGTCAAAGTAATAGTAACAGTAGTAGTAATAACAGTAGTAGTAATGACAGTAGTAGTAATGACAGTAGTATTAAAAGTAATAGTAATAACAGTAGTAGTAATAACAGTAGTAGTAATGACAGTAATAGTATTGACAGTAGTATAATATGTAGTAGTAGATAATTGTAGTAGTAGTTAACAGTAGTATTTGTAGTAGTATTAGCAGTGACAGTTGTATCAGACATAGTATAGTATAGTATAGTGTAGTGTAGTACAGTATAGTATAGTGTAGTATAGTGTAGTATAGAGTAGTATAGTATACTGTAAAATAGTGTAGTATAGTATAGTGAAGTATAGTGTAGTGTAGTATAGTATAGTAAATTTTAGTATAGTATAGTGTAGTATAGTATAGTATAGTGTAGTAGTATAGTATAGTGTAGTGTAGTATAGTATAGTGTAGTATAGTATAGTGTAGTATAGTATAGTATAGTAAATTTTAGTATAGTATAGTGTAATATAGTATAGTGTAGTATAGCATAGTGTAGTATGGTATAGTGTAGTATAGTATAGTGTAGTATAGTGTAGTATAGTAAAGTATAGTGTTGTATAGTATAGTATAGTGTGGTATGGTGTGGTATGGTGTGGTATAGTATAGTATAGTATAGTATAGTATGGTGTAGTATAGTGTTGTATAGTATAGTGTTGTATAGTATAGTATAGTACAGTGTAGTGTAGTATAGTGTAGTATAGTGTAGTATATTATAGTATAGTATAGTGTAGTATAGTATAGTATAGTAGTGTAGTATAGTGTAGTATATTATAGTATAGTATAGTATAGAGTATAGTATAGTATAGTATAGTATAGTGTAGTATAGTGTGGTATAGTATAGTATACTATAGTATAGTATAGTATAGAGTAGTATAGTATAGAGTAGTATAGTATAGTATAGTGTAGTGTAGTATAGTGTGGTATAGTATAGTATACTATAGTATAGTATAGAGTAGTATAGTATAGTATAGAGTAGTATAGTATAGTGTAGTATCTGTTTTGTATCCAGGGTACTGCAACATTATGGAAGTCTCAGAAGTCTGTAGTATAAATGCATGTGCTTTAATTCCTATATGTATTTACATTTATTCCTATTTGACTGTAAATGAAAACCATAACATTTCTTCAGACACAAAACCAAAGTGCTGAACACTGAACACCGCCTGGGTGTGTAATGGCCTGAAACCTGCTGAAGTACAGACACGTCTACTGAAACATCTCTCACATCAAACTGGAAAAGAAAATCAGTTTACTCCTGCTGGATGACAACACACACACACACACACACGCACACACACACACACACAGCAGCAGATGGACCAGAGCTCGAGAGAAGCTTCAGAAGAGCTAGACAGATAGACAGATAGATAGATAGACAGATAGATAGATAGATAGATAGATAGATAGATAGATAGATAGATAGATAGATAGATAGACAGACAGACAGACAGACAGACAGACAGACAGACAGATAGATAGATAGATGAGTACTTACAGAAAGATGGTGGTGATCAGGGTTTCATTCCCAGAGCTCAGGGTTTGGTGGAGGCAGAAGGGGAATGTCGCACACACCACAGTACACAGGGGTATTTTTAGCCGCTCGCAGTGCCTCCTATTGGGTTTCTGCACTGAGCCAAGTGGGGGCAAAGTAACTACAACCAAGTACCTTCACAAGCACCAACGACCCCTGCACACACACACACACATACATACACACACATATAGGCACACACACCTACACACACACACACACACACACACGTGCGAGCCGCCGTTTAAACAGGTATACGCGCACACACAGGTAAGAAGCATCACTACCAACACAATGACACCTGACTTCACTCTTTAGAATGGAGATTGTGTAGATGATGAGATATACACCTACACACGTACACACAGACACGTGCAAACGTACACATGCACACAATTACACATATACACAATCCCCACCTCCACTACACACACAGACAAAACGATCTAAACATTTCCATCTTTATCCAGCATCTCCGGTTCCTCCACCATCTCCGGTTCCTCCTGTATTTGCCCCTGAGCCACGGTGCTGCAGCTCATATGAAGCCTGAACGGATCCGTGTGTCGGAACGCATAAATTACACTGCATCTGTTCTGATCAGACACCTAGCCTTTCCATCTACAACACCTGGACACTCACCTCCACCAGGTCCCGGTGGTATTCCTCACTCTCAGCGCGCAGATGATGCGTCCTGTCCTCCACGGGTACACGCTGTGGAAGGCCCTTAGGGTCAAAACCGGTGCTGGTTGGCTGGTGAATTTTTTTTCTTTCGTCCCGCCTATTTTAAACACGTGACTGCTTTGGCGTGTGGATTTGGAGCATGTGGTCGGTGGGAGATGTTGAAAGTCTATTGGCTTGGTGTTGAGAGTGGGACTGATTCTGGACAGACATGTAGTTCAGTACAGATGTGGTTCAGAAGAGCAGTTCATAAAAAATATTACTGTCTTTTGTGCACAAAATAAACTACATGAATGAACAAAGATCTGATTTATTGATGCTGAATAAATTATATATATATATATATATATATATATATATATATATATATATATATATATATATATATATATATACACATGTTGCTCATTCCCAGAATATGTTTTATATTTTCAGTTGTCCAAAGTCGCTCCATTTATCTTTGATTCCAGTTGGACAAACTCGGAGCGTTCTCTCATCGGCTTCACGAGGTCGTAACCTGGAATGGTTTCAGATCACAGGTGTCTTAACAAAAGTTCATTTGTGACATTTCTTGCATCTTTCATGTATTTAAGAGCACCAGAGGAAAGTGTGAGCTATTAGTGCTATTGTTTTGTATTACTGTACAAGCCATATCCAAGAGCTTCTTCTGCTGCAGAGGAGAAGTTTATTAGAATTACCAGCCTCAAAAACCACCAATTTAAAAAGAATATTTCTCAGAGTTCCTGTGGCAGACATTCATTCCTCATCCTTTGTTCAGAGAAGACTGTATCAGATCTTCATAGTCAAATTGTGCAAAAAAAACTATTACTTGGGAAGAACTTTGGCAAAGAAACACAATAAATAGACATTAAATTAGTGGTAGATTTGGAGTCCTTTGACTTTGTTAGACAGACAGATGGTAATTGGATGGTTTCTGAATGTGTGGTTTCCACCGTGAAGCATAACCTGATGACCTGGTCTCTAGAAGCACCTGATCTAAATCCAGTGATGCAGAGATTTTTTTCTCTGCAGCCAACAAGCACTCAACACCTCTGGGATCTCCTCAAGCCCGTTGAAAAACCATTCCAGGTGACAACCTCATGATGCAGACTGAGAACATTCAAAGTGTGTGCAAAGCAGCCATCAAACCTAAAGGTGGTTAGTTGGAATAATTAAAAGTATAAAATATATTCCGTTTTTTTTTTTTGTTTCCACTTAATGCCATTTGTGTTCTTTCATAGTTTGGATTCTTCAATATTAATGTACAATGAAACTGAAACTGAAGGAGAAGGTGTGTCCAAATGTCTAACTGCTACTGTATATATAATTGCATGTATAAAGATTATTTCACATGGACAATAAAAATGCTTTGGCCCCCGAGGCTTTTCATACCAGACACCTCTTTCTCCTTCTCCTCCATCCCTCCTCCTTCTCCTCCACTCCTCCTCCTTCTCCTCCATCCCTCCTCCTTCTCCTCGTCCCTCCTCCTCTTTTCTCTGGTGCTCAGTCCGCGTGATTGCGACAGTTGGATGAAGGATGTGCTGTAGAAGAATGGAGCCAGTGGGTCACATTCAATGTTGGTCAGGTGAAGAACGGATTTGAGAACAGGAGCATTTTATTCCCTTTTACACTCTAGATTTCTAAAATGGCTGCATCTGGTTTTATTTGGATGAACTGCTGTAGCAGAATTGTGGTAATGTTTGAATGGTAACAGATCATACATTTATAGGGCTTATACATAAACAGAAAATATTAATAATAATAATAATAATAATAATAATAATAATAATAATAATAATAATAATAAAGCCTCTTCTATAAATACCTATACATTTTTTACACTGTTTTGTAGCATGTTAGTTTTTATTACATGCTGCCACTGGGAGAAATCCAGTGCTCCCATGCCCTCATCATGACCCCTGCCAAATAACCGAGACATGGGAATTATAGTTCCATTTTCACTTTACTCAAAAGTTTGCTCTATTTTTTCTGGTTTCACATCAGTGGCATTGTGTGTTATTTTTATATATTTGAAAAACTGCAAGAATGAGCTATTAATGTACCTACAGAATGTTCCTTTTAAATCCAGATTCTTTTATTTTCTTTAATCAAAACCATGAAGATTCTGAATCTCATCAAATGAGAACAGACACGAGTCAGCGATCCAGAACTCGCCACGATTGGTGAGATTTTTCGAATCAGAATTTCTGCTGTTCAGAAACAAAAAATGGATAGAAAATAAATGATCAGGTGTTTGATTTCTCTCGATGTACGCATCACGGTTCTTCTCTTCCTGACACCTTGATGCCCGGTCAGCTGAGTCACTAGTTGGCAATAAACAAGACTAAAGTCAATAGATCTCAACACTTCATTCGCACTTAATTTAAAAAGAATCCACATATTCCCTGATGATCATGATGATGTTCTTGACCTGAACAAGTTCTCAATGTAAAAGATGAATCATCTATAAGAAATGAGAACAGTAAAGTGATGAGGCTGGAATGTAAGTACAATCTGAAACTAAACCATTGTCTTCCTGTGGTAGTGTATAACTACTCAAACACAAAGTCTGAAAAAAGTCTAGTTTGGTGGAACTGATGGAAATGAAGTATGGAAGATACACAAAGAGAATTGGCCTCCAGGGACAGGGGTCAAAGGGGTCATCAATTGCCTGGGGACTTCTACTAAAGATGAAATCTTTCAGAGTTTTGTGTATTCACAAAGCTCTGTGTGTGTGTGTGTGTGTGTGTGTGTGTGTGTGATTAAAGGAAGCGAGGGTGCTTGTCGGAGGAGGGAAAAGGGTCAACAGGTCAGCTGGGATTCTGCGCATGTGTTTGTGTGTGTGCAGACATTCACATCCCCTCTTAAGTTCGAACTCCTCTTTCCAATGACACAGGAAGTGAAACAGGAAGCGAACCATGTGTGACCCATCAAAGGGGCTTGTGGTGATACCCATGCAGGCCCAAACTGGGCTGCAGGGTTCAGGGTTCAAACCCAGAAACTTTGAGAACTTTCCTGATTCTCATCAGATGACATGTCTAACATGCGTCATCATCGTCTTAGGAAAATGAAACACGTAAGCTGTTGAGGGGCTTATCTGAGAAAACAAACACATCTCCCTGGATAGATTGACTGTCTGTTCAGACACTTTTACTAGTTACATCTCAGAGCTTGTCGTTATTACTGGCATTGATTCTGACTGTTGTTTAATCTGGACTGAACTTTTCTGATCATGCAGTTGTTTGAATGCAGTTGTTTCCTAAACTGTAGCTGCAAAACATTTTGATGTACTAAATTGTATAACACGTTTAAATACACTTTGGCTTTACAATTCTGCACAGTGTGCCAGCATGATGATGCTCCTTTACACATGATTTGTCTGTGTGAAGGTTGGAGTGAAAGAAGAACCCCATCTGAACACCTTTATAATGAACTGGAACACTAACTGAACTCCATACTTCCTCAATTCCTCTTCAACATCAGTGTCTGACTTCACTAGTAGCTGAATAATCACTAATCCCCGCAGCCACGGCCCAAAAATCCAGTGGAAAGGCTTCACAGAAGAAGAGTGATGATTTCTGAATGAGGTTATCAGCAAATACATACATGTGTCATGGTCGAGTGTCCACATGCTTTTGTCTGGATAGTGTTGCTTTGTGCACTTATACTCAGAAACACTTTCTGAGGGATGAAACATAACAGAAATCCATTGTCCTTGTTTTACTGCTCCTGGATTACTCTGTAGATTATTTGTTCACAGGGCCAAGTATTTTTTTTTTTTGTGAGAAGAGATGACAGACAATGTTTGAGTTTCACCAGAGGCAACGGGAAATAACCTCCTGTTGATGACTTGGCTTTCTCCGAAATGCATTACAAATGATCTTCACTTAATGGTTTCTAGCAGGATTTATGACCCAGACATCAAAACACTCGAAACAACGAAGCCTGATGTGTCCCTGAGAAACTTTGTGATCCAGGTGAAGTGCCCACATATGTGAAAGTGCATCTGTGTCTTTGTGTAAACGAACACTGCTCCTACAATATGTCCCACATCCATCAGTGATTCTGTCTGGAACAGTCTGACCTCTCTAACGGCACTGAGGAGGATATATGAGCTTCAATCAATCGACAACGACACAAATATGCAAATATCCAGTATATATACAAGAGAATAATCTAATCTGAGATATTTCATTACATTATATCAGCTTACAATTCTTTTTTCACTGATAGAGCCTGTAAAACTCTCTCTCACACACACACACACACACACACCCCGCTTGTCTTTTCTAGCATGTTTTTTTTAGGTGGTAGGATTCAGAGAATGTGAAGAAAACTATGAAATGATGGAACCACGGCAACTTGGAAAAGGAGTAAAGTAAAAAAAAAAATGTTTGGATTTCCTGTCAAACAAGAAGGAATGAAAGTTCATTAAACAGCGAGGAATGCACTATCAGTACCATATGTGGCAACGTTCTGCATCACGGATCCAAACACAGACTGCACAGACTTCACCGTCATGAGACAGACAGTTTAATGAAATAGAATTATAGCAAGAAAGAAATGAGAAAAGTCAGGGTCAGATATCCAGATACACCAACAACTTTAAATCTCTGCACCACAGGTTTAGAAAGGAGCGAGTTCCCAGGCCCTTTTCTGGAAAATCCATGCACAAGTACTTCTTGTTTCATTAGCAAGTCCTTCATGAGTTTTATCAGGCGGTTTAGAGGGAAAAAAAAATAAAGGACTGTTCGAGAAAAACTATGATTTGTAAGGACCTGTGAGGAAACAAATTGCTCGCCTGTAGCGACATCTAGTGACCAGAAATGTGAAGTGAAAGGGGGACAAAGAGGATCAAAATGCTGTCTAGATGAATGATCTGTTCAAAATCATTAGGGTCATGCTGGATCCAGGGCTTATCCTGGGAAACAAGAAATACTCTTTGGATGAGACACAACCTACTATGGATTTGGGAGAGGGAGAGGGGAGAACATGCAAAGCTCGATGCAGAGATATGAAAAAGATTAATATTCACTATTAATGTCCAAATATCCTAAAATGCAATATTGACTATTTTGATTATCTAATAAAGAAGGGATTTAAGAGGGAAGTGGTAGCTTCACCTTATCCCTCACTTGCTCAGGTGAGATAATTGTTAGTCCCCTGGATAAAGCCATCTGCCAAATGCCATAAATGTAAGTGAAAATAAATCTATTTTGTGTTCACAGTGCACACTGTGTGGTTCATAGTTTTGTAATCCTAACGTTGGAAAGTGAAAGAGCAGAAATCCCTGGATTTTCAGAAAGCCACTGCTGATCCCTTGGGCATGAGTTCATAACCCTCATCTGCTTTGCTCCATGCCTGAATATGTGTAAACCTGTAGTTGGGCCTGATTTAGATAAAGGCATGTTACATCCAAAACAATTTGACTACTATTAGACTGTAATTTTAGTGAAGTATTTGAGTACATGTGTTTCAGTCAATTACAACTGCATCTGTTACCATTTTGTAAGTGAACACATTGAAGAAAAGTAAGAGGTCTATAATCCATACAGTATATTTATCGCTAAGTAGAGAACCTCAAAATGGCAACTCAAAAGTTTGTTTATAGATGTACTGTATTATTATGTTATTAAATAACGCTTGTAAATGTATTCATCTTCAGTAACTATTCCCATCAGTGTTATCATGAATCAGCAATATATTCTAGGAAAACACATTGGAGAGGATGCACATATTTATATCTAGAGTAGTAGAGGTAGCTTGGTGTGAGATGTTCACATCCCCACTAAGCTGCTCTTCAGGCCTGGGTAAAGGGTGTCTCCTAAATGCTGTAAACGTTTACCTATAAGCCTGTTTCAGGAAGATGAGAGGAAACCGAAAACCTTAGGAGAAACCTTATACAGACATGTGCAGAATTCCACATTGCTTGACGATTTTTAACCATACAGGAAATGGTTTTAGTTGAAAGGAGAGAATGTTTGTGCTTTAATCAATAAAACAACACTGATTCAGTATTTGTAGGTCTTGGGCAAAGATGATATTGATGTAAGACTCTCTCTTGATATACGTAGACTCAACCCTGTTCCCCTGTAGCAGTGCAATGCAATGCAAAAAAAAAGGATCATGCAGGGAAGTCAAGCGTTTCAGTAGTTTTTTTTTTACAAAAGTTTCCATTCTTGTGAGGCAGGACCAGGAATCTGAGGTGACATCAGGCACAGGTTCCCTGAAGATTGATTGGCAGCATCAGAAATCTCCAATCACTGCATGACTCCTGGTGCATACACATGCCTGGTGGGGGTTGTGTAATGGTGTGAGGAATGCTCTTTTTGGAATGCTTTGAACACCAAGCCCCTCTTCCATTAGGGGTCTCCACTGCATGTTTTCCATCACCACATCCATAAACCTTCTCCTTAGCATTCCTCTTTTCCGCCATCTTGGTGGCTCAATTCTCAGCATTCTCCCACCGAAATACCCACATGTCCAAACCATCTCAATCTCACCTCCCTCACCTTGTCTCTAAAACATCCTACATGTGCTGTCCCTCTAATAAACTTTGTTTCCTGTCCATCATCATCACTCCCAATGAACATCTCAGAATCTTCAGCTCTGCTACCTCCAGCTTCACCTCCTGTCTTTTAGTCAAAAGCCTTTTTAAACTGATTTCATCAATATTATTTGTGTATTTCCTGCCCTTCCCAATCACCAGATTTAAATCCAATTGCCATCTCCAGTGGGCGATTTGCAGTATGAATTTACAGCAGAAAAATCACCAATAATGTGATACAATCATATAAACATGAACCTGGTGTTTCAGAGGAACATTTCCAACATCTTGTGCAATTCATACAGTTAAGAAGTGAGGAGCAGTGAGAGCAGTGAGAGCAGTGAGGAGCAGTAAGGAGCAGTGAAAGCAGTGAGGAGCAGTGAGAGCAGTAAGGAGCAGAGGGCAGTGAGGCAGTGAGGAGCAGAGGCAGTGAGGAGCAGTGAGAGCAGTGGGAGCAGTGAGGAGCAGTAAGGAGCAGTGAAAGCAGTGAGGAGCAGTGAGAGCAGTAAGGAGCAGAGAGGGCAGTGAGGAGCAGTGAGAGCAGTGAGGAGCAGAGAGAGCAGTGAGGAGCAATGAGAGCAGTGGGAGCAGTGAGGAGCAGTAAGAGCAGTGAGGAGCAGTGAGAGCAGTGAGGAGCAGTGAGAGCAGTGAGGAGCAGAGAGCAGTGAGGAGCAGTGAGAGCAATGGGAGCAGTGAGGAGCAGAGAGGAGCAGAGAAAGCAGTGAGGAGCAGTGAGGCAGTGAGGAGCAGTGAGGAGCAATGAGAGAAGTGACGAGCAATGAGGAGCAGAGAGCAGTGAGGAGCAGTGGGAGCAGTGAGGAGCAGTGAGGAGCAGAGAGAGCAGTGAGGAGCAGAGAGAGCAGTGAGGAGCAGTGAGAGCAGTGGGAGCAATGAGGAGCAGTAAGAGCAGTGAGGAGCAGTGAGGAGCAGTGAGTGTATAATATACAGTATATAGAGTTTCATTCTTTATAATAAATATTCTATCATGTCTTAAAAGACATAAAAAAGTTTCAGTATGAATAAATGTATTAGTTTGGCGCTAAAGGTTAGCTAACAGACAATATTCACGCTGATGAAAGATTCATAACATTTTTATTGGATTTTTTTTTCCTGCACTGCAGAATCAATTATTTGATGTCAACCAGCTATAAAAACTCAGTCAGTCAGATGAATAACCGTAATATAAGTGAACTGATTTCATATATTAGAGAAGCTTATTTAAAAATCCTTTAACAGTGAACAGTGTGTGTGTGTGTGTGTGTGTGTGTGTGTGTGTGTGTGTGTGTGTGTGTGTGTGTGTGTGTGTGTGTGAGAAAGAGCTTGAGAGCTCAATGCTTTAATAAAATAATTCAGTAAAAGAGAACTGCTGCTATTCAGATCAGATGAACGCAGCATTAAAATTGAATAATTGCCTGCAGATTCTGCTAACAGGTTTTAAACAGGTCCTTCAACATCCTTTCTTTTTTTATTAGCATGTTAATCAGTCATCTCTCATGGTTTTAAAACGAGGACACCGATGAGGCACAGGTATGTGGAATGTGTGCAGTACAGCTGTTCGTATTCTTAAATATCTGATTAATGGATTTGTGTATGTGAAAATTCAGTTGCAAAAAATGTATAGAATTCGAAGTATATACTTGTAATTATTACATCATCTTCAGCTTTGTGTAGAGTTTACAAAAGAATATCAGCCTTGATTTTGTTGAGCCAGTACTTATGGACAGCAGGATTATATCAGACAAACATGCCTTTCACTACAGTCAGCAAATCCCCATATTTATAAAAAGACTCATGTGTTTCTAAACAGAAAAAAAACTCCAGAGCATTCACAATAAACCAGCAATTTTGTTGGCCCACTAACCAAAAACCCTTTTCAGACTGGATAAAGAAAGAAAAGTAATTGCTAGTTTTGTTTCCACATTAGAGTTTTCCATCGAAGCTTTGCTAGTTTGATGAAACATGGACTTCCAGACCAAAATAAATGCCACTGCACCTTAAACTTTGTGCCTCTATATGTTGGAACTCTATACACTTAGAAAACAGGACTAATGATTTTCTGTACAGGTAAAAGATATTCTTCAGTGTATCACATTGACAGCAATCCGTTTGCTCCCCAAAGGAAGAGGGGAAAGAAAAATCAGATCATTATGCATGCCTAAAAATAGCCCCTTTATTATCCACAACCTTCTCCTCCCTTTTTCCTTTCATCTCCTGCCTCACAACATTTAGAGTGTCTGTGCATCTGGTTCACGTCATGATGTCTGTTTGTGAACATTATGCACAAGCTCAGGATACAACATGCATAAGTAAAATAATGACCAAAACAGCTGTAAAATGTGGTCAGTAAACAAACATCTTTGTGATAATAGTCCTGGTTTACTGGAGGTGTTGTTCTGTTTTTCGACAGTAGAGGGCATCGCGATTACACCGTTTGTAAACCTTTCCTTCACCCAATAGCATATAGAGTATGTTTAATTTGAATAATACGAGGGGTTTTTTTTGTATATTGTTGATTAATCAATAACAACATTTGGAAAACTGGAAAACGGTGTTGATGCCACCTGCATATGGAGCAATCCAGAGCAGTTGGAGCTGTAATGAGACTGTGTTCTTTCCCCCAGTTATTTTTCAGGATTTGGTGAATAGGAGTGTGACAGCTCAATTGAGAGTGACAGAAGTGGCGGGTTTTTGCTGTTCCACTCTAACAAAGGGCTCCAATTATAGAATACTCAGCATGTAAAGTGTGCAGGCATGGACCTGTCTCACTTTTCATGACAGCCATCATTATTCTTCAGCCTCACCATGCCCCCCAGCGCCAACCCCCCACCGCCACCACAGACACATTCCCACCACCACCACCACCCCTGCCCATGTCTTTATAGAAAAATGAGAAGGTTCTCAGAAATAAAAAAAAGAGCATCTGTACACATACACACACACACACACACACACACACACACACACACACACACACACACACACACACACACACACCTGTTGCAGGTAATTAACCCTATGACCACATCTACACCCCAAGCGGAACTTCTGGTAACCTCAATTTTTTTATTATCCATTTGGGTACTAACTAAATGTCCTCACAAGGTCAAACTTGATCTCAAGATATAAAAGTCTGACCGAAGTGACACACATTCTTTCTCTTTCTCTTTCTCTTTCTCTCTCTCTCTCTCTTTCTTTTTCTCTCTCTCGAACACGCCATCCAGACTCAACCCTGCCAGGTATTAATATCTGATTGGGGACATTAAGTGCCTATCGCAAGATAATAAACCCTTGTCCGTCACGTGACCACACAGCCACACCCACCGTCCCCAGGAGCCCTTTGAGCTTCATCACCCCATCTTTAAGGAGCTCCTGTAACACTCTGATGTACAGTAAATTCTCTCAAACACATCATGTCCATTTGAAGAAGATTTGAGAAAAACCTCTTGAGAGGATAAATGTGGATTAAACCTTTGCAAAAACAGTCATCATGAGATTAGAACAGGAAGAGAAGAGACTGCTTTTGTTCCAGAAGGCGGTGAAAAGCTTCTCCTTCGTGAGAGAGAGAGGGGGAGAGGGGGAGAGAGGGAGAGAGAGAGAGAGAATGAATGTTGGGGAAAACTCGCAGGAATTCTAAAGAGTTCAACATTTATGTTTTATTATATACTAATGAAGTCCCCGTAGCCACGCCCACTCCCTCATTACTATTCACAACTTTTCACCCCACCCCGTCTTGCTCCCTAGTTTTACACCGTGTGTTTGAGTGTGAGTGTGTGTGAGTGTGTAGTCCAACGCGAGGGAACTCAGCCCTTTGCAGCCTATCAGAGAAGGGCTCGGGGGGGAGGCGAGTTCTGTTGTCCCGCTGTTCTCCTGCGGATCTCCAGGCAGAACCAGTCCAGGGAGAAGATCTGTGCGGTAGCGGTTAAAGCCTGATCCAGGTGCAGCGCGCACACACCCGAAAGGACCTGTAAATCAGGTCACGTGATTGTGGAGAAAACCCTTCTGTACGGAGAGAGAGACACGCTACGGATTTACGTATCCGTGTCCGGTTTCTCGCGTCTCCTCCCGTCTTTTTTCAGGGAGCAGGAAAATAACTGTTGGTGGGATTCAGGAGATGGTGTGAGAGGGTCCTGAGCGCGAGGATTTGCAGGAGCGCGTTTCTTCACACCGACCGCGAGTCGCGTGGACTTCAAAGGTGAGCGCGCGTAAGCGTTACTTTGTTTCCTTGTTTGTTTGTTTGTTGGTTGTTGCGTTACAAAGTACCAAAACGCTCTCGTTACGAAAGGAAACGCGCACGCGCTTTATTACGCACTCTTCCATCCTCTCGGCTGCTTCTTCACTCGAACAAATGTTTGTTTAGTTTCTTTGTGTTTTCCTAAACCTCCTTTTCCGTCCGGAGTGAATCAGGATTTTTGGACTTTCTGGACATCAGGTTCGGTGTGAACCTTCAAACAACACCAGTGGAGGAGGAGGTTTGTGCTGGTGGTTGTTTACAGTGTTGTGAAGTGAACTCCAGTCTCTGGTGGTAAAGTGCTGTAGCTCTTGGGCACACAGGTCAGAACCTCCACCTGGAGGAAACCTTTAGCGAATATAGTTTGTAGTTTCTCTCAATTTAAACGTCTTCAGAATTTGAGCTTTGAACGAGTTAAACATATTTGTGACATTTTCCACATGTGAACAGAGGAATTGTTCAGCCTGGGGAAGGTCCTGCTCTGTGCTGGTTTGAATTCCTGAAGGAAGGAGGTGCTGCAGAGCAGGTTCCTCAAACCTCCAGGTTCTTTCCACATTCCTGTTTATTAGAGTTTTCCATTCACAGTGACTTTACTTTCAGAACAATTGCAGACTGACACCCAAATGCCTCGATTTACATTCAATCTGCTGCAAGTGTGTAAAGTACTGAGTAAACACACACACACACACACACACACACACACTTCTGCAGGATTTCTCCCATAACCCACATTAGTGTTATTTTACAAGCCCTGTCTCGAGCATGTAAAGGTTTTATATGATCCGTGTTTTTCTCTGCAGTTCCCTCGTATACGCCGGCCTTTACAAACCAGTTAAACGCTCTAATGTGGTTTTAATCATGTGAGCACCAGGCCGTGGGTGATGGGTTCTCTGGTGAAAATCATCGATCATGATTGAGGTGATTAATTGATGTATTTATTTGCACATCAAATGACCTTCTTTGGTTGATGTTGAAAAACAGAAGGACTTATTTCTAATAACTCGTGCTGCCGTTTTGTCTACTGTTTAATGCGGTTCTGAGTTTCTGTCTGTTACACTGGTGGTACAGTTTTAATATTCAGTCCAAGATGGAATTGAGAAATTGATCAAAGTAATCAATAAAGATGATCTGAGGAGCATCTGGCTTCTGTAATGGTCTCAAGTCTAATAATAATTATAATAATACTTTTTGTCATCAGCATATCTGCACTGAGGGTATTAACCGTTAGCATATCAGCTACTGAACTACAGCGTGCACCAGCGTTCCTACATTCCTTTATGTTCGAAGTGTGAGAGTTCCACATCTTCATGGTGGCTTGTAAGTGGTAATCATGCTGTTTTGCACTTTAAGGGGTTCATTGTAGGTATTAAAGAACATAGACGTCTCCATGAACGTGTGTGTTTTGTTTGCTATGCACACGAAGTTCATATTAAGATACTCCCAGGACAGTTACAGGCCTGACGGGGTGTAGGTTATGTTCTACTGGATAGACCTTCTGCAACATTTTGGACTGAAATGGATGCACAACATCATCAGCTGAGCACTAAGCTCGTCAGAAGATGACAGCAGAGTAGTGGTAGCCGGCTAACATCAGTGGTGACTCTAATGTTGATGATTACATGCTTGAAACAGTGATTTAGTTTAATGTTCTAGATATAACCTGGTCACGTGTCTGTATCTTCACCCATAAGCCAAAACTGCTTTCCACTCAGTGAAGTTGCTTTTACGTCACGCCATACACAGGGAAGGAACTGATGGTTGAGAAGTTGAGAAGCTGCAGATTGAGAGGAGTGTTTATTTATTTATTTTGAAGCTATTACCAATTGTAAGACATTCACCTCAAACACAGTGTTCGTTATTAGCAGTTAGCGTGCACATGCTAACACGCCTGCAGTTATCATAACACACTGCTTTTTCAGTCTGTGTTCAGATATGATTTAATTGATACTGAAAGTTTGTCTAGTGCCGGTTAAAGATTTGAAGGATTCCTGAATTTGGGTTTGGGGAAGATGGTCTGATACAGAGCAAATGAATAATCCAAGCAATGAAGTTCAGGACAAAGAACACATTCAAGGAGCCTAAGTACTGAGTGAAGGCGAGCAGGACCCGCAGATGTGACACAGATATTACAACACCAGGTCATCAGGTGGTACAGTTCCTCCGTTCTCGTTTAATCCTGGGTTTGTGTTGTTATTAATTTCTTTGGTTTCTTCCTGTAGTATAACCATACAGATGTAAAAGTGTGTGAATGGCCTGTGATCATGTTCCTCACCTCACACTGCTGGATGGGTTTTAGTTCCAGCAGATCTGGAGATGAACGTATGGAACCCAGAAAAAGCAGATGGAAAATAGAATAGTCTTTATTTGTCATATATCCATTACAGCACAGCGAGAGAGTTGTGTAGTTTATATTATAACTGTGCACATTCGTGTTTGTGCTCAATTCCTTACGGCCCTTCGGCCTCCTGCTTCTAAGCAGCGGACGTTTCCTCAATCATCTGCACTTCCTGAGCAGCCCTCGCCTCTAAGAGCTCATCAAAAAGGCCTTTCTCCAGCCTTGTTCTATTCGTTTGTTTACAGTCAGGAGCGACGCTGATGTGGATCAGCCTGTTGTCATTAAAGTGTGTCCGCCGTCGTACCCTGTAGTATTTCAGCTCTCATTTCTGGCTCATCCATAAGCAGTCCGCCCTGTTCCCTCATATTTCTTCAGAATATCTCGTGCCTGATGACTTTCTGTGTCAGATAACAATATTGCAAAAAAAGAGCCATCTAGACATTGTGAAGAGACCCTCGAGCTCTAATTTCAGCTTGTGTCAAGCTTATGGATGTTCATTGGTGGATTGGATTAGTCACGAGGGCAATTTTCTCCTCAAATTTACTTCGTTTCCTCCAGCACATAGTTTCCCATTATTGTTTTTAATTGCTGAGGATGAGCTGCTTTTTTCAGAGTGCAGTAGAGAGGCATGTCTGGACATGAGCTCCACAGGGGTAACGTGTGTGTCTCTAACCGACACTGACTGCTTTACAGAACTAAAGGTGAGAAGTGACGACATTTCTACTAAATGTGATTAAAGAAAAAACCCAGGGAATTATCATCTAATTAATCATCGTCATCTTCAGCAGCATCCAAGGTTTATTTTAATCGTCTTTTCCAACTAATGTGACAACGTTCGTTAAACTGACTAATTTCTGTTGATGTTGCGAATGGCCATGATGACATGGTACTGAACTCGGGTCTGACTTTCTGAGGCCACCTCTACACGAATACGGAGAAATTAGAAAACGTCTAAAAGGAAGGCGTCTAAAAATGCTCCATGTCCACACTTTCGTTTTCGGTCATTTCCCAAAAGTTGCTCATTCACACTGAAATGTCTGAAAACACTCACGTCGCTGTACTGCACATGAGCGAAACATACGTCATGTCTGCCTGGCATTTATTTACTTTCCCGCTTTTTGAAAAGTCATGGCCTTCGCTTTGACACGCAAAAAAACGTCGTTTTCATTTATCCACTTTGGAGAGCGTTTTCAAAAAGCTACGTTTTTATTGTCCGAAAAACGGCGTCATGTGGACGGAGAGAAAAGTATGCGTTTTTAAAATGAAAGCGTATTAGCTAGGACATGGCCTGAATAGCCTAGTAGGAATTTCAAGTCCTGGCCATTTTTTTCATCCCTCTAGCCACAGGTCACGAAAATTAAAATTTATGAATATGAGGCGAGAATTAGTCATGGATTTATCTCTCTATAAAGAGACCACTGCGACATGGCTTTAATCCATCCATGTGACCGATCGTGTCTGCTGCACTGCATTCAACTTTATATCTAATGTTTGTTGTTTTCTATCCTTCTCTGTTCAACGTCTCATTATTAATAAGTAATGCTGAAAATAGTGAATGAGAACAGAGTCTCGCATGTAATTGTTTTTCTCCTTAAGGTCACTTTGTCACGTCATCATGACACACAAGCGCTAAGCTCACAGGAATGAAGATAATAGAGAGCTAACCGACAGATTAGCAAGCTAAGAATGTAATACAAACATATTTTATGTGTTTCGGTGCGGAGATTTCTTTTAATCCTGCGACTCGGCAGCTGTTTTGCTTCTATAATCCAACAACCTGAGATTTAAATGAACTGTTGTCTGTTAGGATGAAATGCAAACTTTGTCTCTATAGTGAAGCTTGTAGGAAAATCAGAGCCTCTTGCAGCAGGACCTGCCCATTTCAGGCTGCAGCTTTTTGTCCATCACCATGAAGACGAAAGACACTGCAGGAAAACGTGTGCCAACAGCATACGTCAGGTTGTGTTTAAGACGAGCTGTTTGGTGTGTTGCTGTGAAGCAGAAACACGTTGGTGAGAAGTGCGTGAGGAGAACTGACCAAAACACATCAAGAGCAGAATGACAACATCTGCTGTTTTGTTTCGCCTTTGGATTTCTCCTGCACGCGTTTTGGCCAAGTTCATAATAGTCATCAATTTCCATTCAGCTTATTCAGTTTGGATTGTAAACACTGATAAACCTCCTGACCAGTTCAGCAAATTTACTTCCCTTCCGTTGTTTTAGTTTCGGGTTTCACAACCTCTGGTTTTCCTTTAATGAAGTTTAAATGAATGGAAATGAGATTTTTCTTGCCGTCATCCTGAAACTGAAAAGTGTTTACCGCACTCAGCTGCGCAGACGTGTGCAGTGCGCTTCACTGTCTGGACCTTGTGGTGTTTTCCTCCATCGTGTTTCTTTACAGGGATTCAGTGTGTCATTCTGTAGGCATGTCCTGTTTTCTAGTCAGCTGATGTGTTTTGTGTTTTACTGAATCAGGACAATTACTGGAAACACTTTTGTGTTTTTGAAACAATTTCGACCTCAATTGATTTGGGAGCATTTCAACACATGGCCATTGCCTATTCATTAATCTTTGGACCTGCGTGATCAGGATCATGGAGTCTATCCAGGGTGCACTCGGCAATGAGTTTCCATACCAGTATGGCAGTGTATAAACACACCATGGACACACACTTATTTATTGTAGCTTGTCCACCATCTGATGTGGTTTCATGAAGGAAGTCTGAAAAACAAGGACAAACAAGGGCACACTCCACTGCACATATCTGCGCTCAGGGGAAACCAGGACTTCTGACATGCGCTGCCACGGCACTGTGTTTAACTGAGCTAACTATTGTTTAATATCAGTGTTTATTGGTGTTTATAGATCACAGCTAGCGATTATAGTGTAGATGAAGATAACAAAGCAACTCAGGATTCCTATTAGAGAACGCTGGCTGGTCCAGCAAGTGCCTTCAAACCAACATGACGGCACGGGATCATGAGTTTTAAAATCAAACCCTCGTCCATTTTGTCACTAGAAGACGTGGAAAATAACCTTCTTGTTTACAGTGTAAATTGTATTGCATCATGCACTTTCTATACTGGCTGGAACTTATTTCTTTAACTAATTATTTAACGATAATATTTAATGCATGTAAAAGTGCACGTTGTTCCAAACCTGACAGAACTGCAATTTAGTTTTTTCTCTATCGTGTAAATATACGAGGCCCCGACACTAGGAATTCTCTCGCGCTCAAACGCGACCGTAGCAGTGATCTTGTACGTGTGTAGACTTGTTTGTTGCACGTCACACATCCTGGTGGCCTGTTAAATGCCTGATCGCATCACGTGGACAAGACCAGCTCGAGCGATCAATCATTAACCATGTGGCTCGATCAGTGTTTATCATGCACAGAGATTAAAGGAAACATCCTCACTGACCAGTTCGCCGTGTGAGGACTTTCTGTTGACTCAGTGTGTGTGTGTGTGTGTGTGTGTGTGTGTGTGTGTGTGTGTGTGTGTGTGTGTGTGACCGACCAGAGCCAGAATGTGATAGTGGTCCAGGCCAAGGGGTGGTAGGCATGTATGCGCACGTGTGAGTGTGTGTGTGTGTGTGTGAGAGAGAGAGCAGAAAGAGCCCTGTTATCGCTCTGTCATGTTTAAGTGACTCTTGTTCTCCTGTACATGAGCAACTGCTGGAATTTCACTCTGTGCTTCACTCCTGGATCATTTTCCAATGGGAACCAAAAACTGGACTATGCACTGGACTGCATTAACTGTAGCTGGTGTTTGTGGGTCCCAGAGGAGTATTTATTGCTCCGGAATAACATTCTAGTACATTCTACTGAGTAATAACTTGTTTTGTAGCTGAATACAAATAGGATTGAAGCAGAGTAGTGCAATAATGTGACCTCTGGATATACAGTTCAGAAACATATCTTCACTCCCTGATTATTTTATTGTTCATGCTCCTTTATGCAGATGATAAATCGGCTATTATTCACATCACACCATCAGACCAGGACCAGGAGGGGTCTGCATTTGCCCGCTGTAGCCTCTAAATCATATTCTTGGCTGAGACAAGTCAAAGCTGGCATGATCTTCTGTAGCACATTTCACCTCCACATTGTGCTTTCTGCTCAAGATAAGACGTGTTCATGAGAAGTTTTTGTGAGCGATGGTTTACTCAAATCTCCCATCAACAAGTTGATGCCACCTACTGCTGTGAGATCACTGTGTGTGAAAATCCCAGGAGTTTCTGAAAGCCAGCTATTGTAGTTCTGACATCCATGCTGTGCTTATTCAAAGTGATGAACATTATGTTCCTGAAGCCCTTGGATCTAGATGATGATCTGTTATCCGATTAGCCAATCAAGTGGCAGGAGTATAAATGTGTAAATGTGCATAAAAATCCAGACGCTTCTGATTTAGTGCACAGTATTCTCATGGTCTCCATAAACTTCATCCTGGAACAGTATTACGGTGTCTCAGCAATTGCGGGGGAGGCGTGTCTTTTTGACAGGCTTTGCCACTGCTGAACATATCTGCGTATGGATGTGGTGTAAATCTGGGAATTTCATCATTAAATCTGTGCTCCTGTGCAGAAGAGGGTTAGACAGGGTTCAGCAAACATGTTTTCTAAGGAGACCAGAAACTATTACACTCCATCGTGACTTATTTTAAAGTGAGTTCATTTGGACACAGACTACAATAACGCAATCCTACTTTCATCACACACAAACACGATTCTGAGCCTGCGCCGAATTTCCATACGAGCCGGAGGGCGTCACAGTCACCGGCCTGAAGTCAGTCAAGTTCTTCTGGTTTTGCTGCGCTTCTGAAGAGCACAGTTCATGTTGTGGTTGTGCTCAGCCTGAGAGGGCTGTGATTGGTGCTTTCTTCACTTCAGCCAATATGTTATCCTGCATAAACATAGCTCTGGGACCGTATAGAATAGCTCTCATTGTGCAGTGTTTTTATTAAGGCCCACAGCGTTCTCTAGCACAAAGGTGCCTTTTAAGAGTGTTGAGAAAAGGAAAACCACAGGCTGCATTAATTATTTAGTGCTCCATGGTTTTGTGGCGATTTCAGGACCCACTCTGCCCCTGGCACGCCGTTATTACGGCACATTGCTGTGGTGTGCAGTAATATTAAACCATGGTGCAGCTACTAACCTAATGTTCGAATTTACTCATGATTTTGTCTGGATAAATAGACTAGCAAAGCTGGATGAAGACATTTCCATCTTCGTTCTTGTTACCTGAGAAATGTGCTGTAATGTAAGTGATTTAAAAGATGCTCGATTCTTAGCATGGAACAAATCTCTTATATTAAACACTGAAACTTCAAATTTTTAAACCTTTTAAAGAGATCAGCGGATTGTTTACGTTTGTATTTTAATGAACTCGTTAGTAGCCTCAGCGTTACATGCTTTACACACACTTCTCATCTTTTAGATATTTTTTGGCCACGAGTTAGGGAATGTAAATTATGTTACACATGGTAACAGGATCAGAAGGACGGGAGGCGGAACATCCTGCCACGATCCTTCTGTCTAGAAACTGAATGTTTGAGTATGAAAAACTAAACCAAACAAAAAGTACCACCACACACACTCGTCCCTGGCCGTGTTTAATGTTGCATATGGAGGATCTTCGTATCCCGTATGAACACATGGTCTGTTCTCTCAACAGTCTGTCGCGAACACATTACCAGATGGCTGCATGGATCACTGACATGCCTCTTGTTTTTTATACAGGTTTTTTTTTGTTCAGTTCTGCAGGATTATCAGAAGCTGCTTCAGATGTCTGATAGGAAGCCGCTTTGGGATGCGTTCATCACATGATTAAGTGGCAGTCAAGCAGGAGATTTAATTTGAGTGCAATAGTGCAGTTACTCCTCCAAGAACCCAATTTTAAGTTATTCCCTATAGGTTTGGTATGATTTTTGTATTTTTTATTCCAGTGTTTTTTGGTTTTCAGGATTTTATTATTTAACACTCGTCTGGAGTGAGGTGTGTGTCTGGAGGGAATGCTGGTGTCAGATACAGGGGTGTGTGATAAGGTAACACACACGTATGTGCTCGGTGTGTATCGCCTCTGAAAAGCTTCAAAAAGTCATGAAACAACTCGATTCTAAATTTTGATAATTTCATGATGGAACAGGAAGTTGGTGATGTGGAACTGCTTGTCTAATTTACTCAATAGCCAGTGCTATTTGAGATCCTCAGGTTAGATCTAATGATATATATATATCTCTCCAGAATCACATTCTCATTAAGGCAGAGGAAAAGCGACATGTTGCAGCACTAAAGTATCTTGGAACGTCCCGCACGCTGTGACCTTGTACAAATTCCACTGTATTCAGAATGAATAAACTTATTGATTTTCCTTGATCACGTGAACAGTGCGTGGGGAGATTCACGGTCAAAAACACACACTGCTAACAAGCTAACTGGCTCTGATGATGAGGCAAGACGCCTCAGAGGTTCTGCTGAGCATCGATCATGAAGATGTGCCAAGATATAAATCACCAACTCCATGAGAACATGCTTTACATGAGTTCAAGCAGAAGATCTTGGTTTCTGTGGAGCTCTAAACAGGTCTCCTCTCCCCCATATCAGCACCTGATATGTAGACACACATCTTACTTTGAGCTCAGACTTCAAATCCACACCAGAACCCTGAGGCAGTTCCCAGAGTGCTTCATTTTTACTGCTAATTACTGGAACTCCTCTAACGTTGACCTTCATGTGGAGAAGTTAGAAAGGGAATTTTCTGAATGTAATAATAACTATAGCTATGTCACTACACAGCGCTGTGTGTGTTTTATGGGAATTTTTTGCAGGTTAAACATTAAGCAACTTTACAGTAGGCAGTAGAATGTGGACCAGGGCTTAGTCCAGTAGTCGTTATCTTGATCTTGCCCTTCAAGAGTTTTCCAATAAAGACCAAGTCCGTATTTCACTCGCTTATTAGTTACTGAATTTTACAGGCATTAGGAACAAATGCAGTGTTTGTTAGAGCAGACACATGCTCTCAGGTAGGTGTAGCAGTCTAAAGTTCTTCTGCAGTGACTAATACAGGATTTAGTGCAAACTGTGATTAGAGCTGAGAGATTAATGTGATGTTGGTTCTCCGTTTCTTCTTAAAGGATTATTTTTTGCAAATTTTGAATTGAAAATGCATGTAGTTATGAATGTATAGGTTTGTGTAACATGTCCTCACTCTCTCGTTGGCACTGAGGAGCGTGCGTGTGTGTTTGTGTGTGTGTGTGTGTGTGTGTGTGTGTGTGTGAGAGCATCATTGGGCTTGTTAATGGAGATGGTGATGTATATCACTGTTTCACAGGGTTTCATGTTTAGCTCTGGAATTTATGTGAAAGAATTGGGGGAAAAGCAGGGAACAGGAAAAGTGTACTGTGTGTGTGTGCGCCCTTTTACTGGTGGAAAAAAACTGTACATCATGAGGAAACTAAACCTTTACAAAGTTTTGGAGATTTTCAGTGTTTCCTCATGATGTGGTGTTTTGATTGGATGTTCTCTCAAAGAACACATTTTATTTAATACTGATCATTCTGTGTGTGTGTGTGTGTGTGTGTGTGTGTGTGTGTGTG